>NC_091282.1:802453623-802766255 GCF_032444005.1 Ranitomeya imitator
GCAGCTCAGTATTGGGGTATCAGGGGCAGTAATAGGGACACATATGGCAGCAGCGGCTCAGTATTCAGGTATCAGGTGCAGTAATAGGGTCACATACGGCAGCAGCGGATCAGTATCGGGGTATCAGTTGCAGTAATAGGGACACATACGGCAGCAGCTCAGTATTGGGGTATCAGGGGCAGTAATAGGGACACATACGGAACCAGCGGCTCAGTATTGGGGTATCAGGTGCAGTAATAGGGTCACATTAGGCAGCAGTGGCTCAGTATTGGGGTATCAGGTGCAGTAATAGGGACACATACGGCAGCAGCGGCTCAGTATTGAGGTATCAAGTGCAGTAATAGGGACACATACGGCAGCAGCAGCTCAGTATTGGGGTATCAGGGGCAGTAATAGGGTCACATACAGTACCAGCGGCTCAGTATTTGGGGTATCAGCAGGATGAGGAGTTTTTGCAGGTTGGGAATAGATGGTGATGGGGCTGGAATGTGAGAAGTGAAATGTGTCTTTGTTGTATTCTCTGCAAACGAGTCCTGGTTGGAAGAAGTTGTCATGTCGGTCTGTGCCAGATGGAAAAGACGGGAAAAGTGACGACTCCATCATAAAGAACGTCAGCGGTAAGACATTATCTGTAACTGTGCTGTGATCTATGTTCTGTAGGACTGGTATGTACCACTGACCATATGGCGGTAATATCCATGTTGGTTGTTATATAGAGATTATCTTCAGTAATAGCGTGGTCATCTGCTGAGGTTCTCCTCCACTATTATAGCGCATCACCGAGTTGTAATCAAGGTTACCTGGTTAGGTGCCCACTCAGAAGCTTTGCCCCTCCCTGAGCCAAAACCTTAGCTACGCCTCTGATTGTAGGCTGTATCTTTGATCTCATACCTTGCATAGCCACTGCTGTTATTAATCCTGTACGTTACCATTCCTGTTGTCACCATGCCCCTTTTCTTGATCACTTCATCCAGCGATTTGTCCGCCATATTTTTAATCAAAACCGGCACCTTCCCAGCAGCAACTGTGTATGAAACCACGTTACTGTTTTCCAAGGTGTTTATGATGCCCCTTAGAAAAAAAATGTACACACTATGTTGATATGAACTCCCCAGGGGGAAATGTTTGTCAGCCCATGCACTTATTGTATGGGCATCCCATATAAAGGTGAAGCACTCCTTTGTAATGTGAATTTTTTTATGAAACACTCTTTCTCGTTTCTTCCAAGGGGGATTGTGGTGCTTGCAAATTACGGCCAGGCCTTGCATTCACTTCTTGAACAAACTTTATGGTCATTAAAAAACAAAAGAATAATGGGAACTTTTGTTTCATGTGGCCATCCAGTACGTGGTTTCAAAGGGTTATTGGAGTGCATGTCACATTGGTACAGGCAGGCCTTGCATTCACTGCATAAGCAAACAGTATGGCAGACACACTTTCTTCTAATGGGAACAATTTTGTCATGAGGCCGTAAAGTACATCTGCTGAAAGGCTTATTGTGGTGCATGTAACTTTGGGACATGCCAGGCCTTGCATTCAGTGCATAAGAAAACAGTATGTGAGACACAATTTCTTCTAATGGGAATAATTTTGTCATGGGGCCGTAAAGTACATCTGCTGAAAGGGTTATTGGGGTGCATGTAACTATGGGACAGGACAGGCCTTGCATTCAATGCATAAGAAAACGGTATGGGAGACACATTTTCTTTTAATGGGAACAATTTTGACATGAGTCCCTCAAGTACGTCTGCAGAAACGGTTATTGGGGTGGATGTAACTTTAGGGCAGGGCAGGCCTTGCATTCAATGGAACATTTTTTTCAGGAGGCCCTCCTGTAAGTCTCGTGAAAGGGGTATTGAAGTGCATCATAATTTTGGGCAGCCCAGCCCCTCACTGCATAGGCAATAACAGCATAGGAGACCCACTGTTTAATTGCCCTTTAAAAAGATTAATGCTGCCTGATACCCCTGTAAAAATAGGCTCTGTGACTTTAACCCCTTTACCCCCAAGGGTGGTTTGCACGTTAATAACCGGGCCAATTTTTACAATTCTGACCACTGTCCCTTTATGAGGTTATAACTCTAGAACGCTTCAACGGATCCCAGTGGTTCTGACATTGTTTTCTCGTGACATATTGTACTTCATGATAGTGGAAAAAATTATTTGATAGTACCTGCGTTTATTTGTGAAAAAAACTGAAATTTGGCGAAAATTATGACAATTTCGCAATTTTCCAACTTTGAATTTTTATGCAATTAAATCACAGAGATGTCACACAAAATACTTAATAAGTAACATTTCCCACATGTCTACTTTACATCAGCACAATTTTGGAACCAAAATTTTTTTTTGTTAGGGAGTTATAAGGGTGAAAAGTTGACCAGCAATTTCTCATTTTTACAACACCATTTTTTTTTTTAGGGACCACATCTCATTTGAAGTCATTTTGAGGGGTCTATATGATAGAAAATACCCAAGTGTGACACCATTCTAAAAACTGCACCCCTCAAGGTGATCAAAACCATATTCAAGAAGTTTATTAACCCTTCTGGTGCTTCACAGGAAGTTTTGGAATGTTGAAATAAAAATGAACATTTAACTTTTTTTCACAAAAAATTTACTTCAGCTCCAATTTGTTTTATTTTACCAAGGGTAACAGGATAAAATGGACCCCAGAAGTTGTTGTACAATTTGTCCTGAGTACACCGATACCCCATATGTGGGGGTAAACCACTGTTTGGGCACATGACAGGTCGGAAGCGAAGGAGCGCCATTTGACTTTTCAATGCAAAATTAACTGGAATTGAGATGGGACGCCATGTTGCGTTTGGAGAGCCACTGATGTGCCCAAACATTGAAACCCTCACAAGTGACACCATTTTGGAAAGTAGACCCCCTAAGGAACTTATCTAGAGGTGTGGTGAGCACTTTGACCCACCAAGTGCTTCACAGAAGTTTATAATGCAGAACCGTAAAAATAAAAAATCATATTTTTTCACAAAAATTATCTTTTCGCCCCCAATTTTTTATTTTCCCAAGGGTAAGAGAAGAAATTGGACCACAAAAGTTGTTGTACAATTTGTCCTGAGTACGCTGATAACCCATATGTGTTGGTAAACCACTGTTTGGGCGCATGGGAGAGCTCGGAAGGGAAGGAGCGCCGTTTGACTTTTCAATGCAAAATTGACAGGAATTGAGATGGGACGCCATGTTGCGTTTGGAGAGCCACTGATGTGCCTAAACATTGAAACCACCCACAAGTGACATCATTTTGGAAAGTAGACCCCCTAAGGAACTTATCTAGATGTGATTTGAGTGCTTTGACCCACCAAGGGCTTCACAGAAGTTTATAATGCAGAGCCGTAAAAATAGAACAAACATTTTTTCCCATAAATATTATTTTTTTAGCCCCCAGTTTTGCATTTTCCCAAGGGTAACAGGAGAAATTGGACCCCAAAATTTGTTGCCCAATTTGTCCTGAGTGCGTTGATACACCATATGTGGGGGGAACCACTGTTTGGGCGCATGGGAGGGCTCGGAAGGGAAGGAGCGCCATTTGGAATGCAGACTTAGATGGAATGGTCTGCAGGTGTCACATTGCGTTTGCAGAGCCCCTAATGTACCTAAACAGTAGAAACCCCCCACAAGTGACACCATTTTGGAAATTAGACCCCCTAAGGAACTTATCTAGATGTGTGGTGAGCGCTTTGACCCACCAAGGGCTTCACAGAAGTTTATAATGCAGAGCCGTAAAAATAAAACAAACATTTTTTCCCACAAAAATTATTTTTTAGCCCCCAGTTTTGTATTTTCCCGAGGGTAACAGGAGAAATTGGACCCCAAAATTTGTTGTCCAATTTGTCCTGAGTGCGCTGATACCCCATATGTGGGGGGGAACCACCGTTTGGGCGCATGGGAGGGCTCGGAAGGGAAGGAGCTCCATTTGGAATGCAGACTTAGATGGAATGGTCTGCAGGTGTCACATTGCGTTTGCAGAGCCCCTAATGTACCTAAACAGTAGAAACCCCCCACAAGTGACACCATTTTGGAAATTAGACCCCCTAAGGAACTTATCTAGATGTGTTGTGAGAGCTTTGAACCCTCAAGTGTTTCACTACAGTTTGTAACGCAGAGCCGTGAAAATAAAAAAAAAAAACTTTCCCCCCAAAATTATTTTTTAGCCCCCAGTTTTGTATTTTCCCGGGGGTAAGAGGAGAAATTCGACCCCAAAAGTTGTTGTCCTATTTATCCTGAGTACGCTGATACTGCATATGTTGGGGTAAACCCCTGTTTGGGCGCACGGGAGAGCTCGGAAGGGAAGAAGCACTGTTTTACTTTTTCAACGCAGAATTGGCTGGAATTGAGATCGGACGCCATGTCGCGTTTGGAGAGCCCCTGATGTGCCTAAACAGTGGAAACCCCCCAATTATAACTGAAACCCTAATCCAAACACACCCCTAACCCTAATCCCAACAGTAACCCTAACCACACCCCTAACCCTAATCCCAACCCTATTCCCAACTGTAAATGTAATCTAAACCCTAACCGTAACTTTAGCCCCAACCCTAACCCTAACTTTAGCCCCAACCCTAACTGTAGCCCTAACCCCAACCCTAGCCCTAAGGCTGGTTTCACATTGGCGTTTTTTCGGGTGCGTTTTTGCTGTAAAAAACGCAAAAAAACGCATGGTGAAAAAACGCATGTAAACGCGTGTAAACGCTGCGTTTTTTTGACGCATGCGTTTTTGCATGTGGTGAAAAAAAGCGGCGTTTTGACGCGTTTACATGCGTTTTTACATGCGTTTGCGTTTTTTAAATGCATGCTGAGAAATGTGTGACAGCTGCCAATCATCAAAATAAAGTAAAAAAACCCCACTATAAACAGAAATAGTTAAGGTTAGGGTTAGGGATAGGGGTAGGGTTAGGTGTAGGGATCATAACCCTAACCCTAACCCTAAAGGGATCCTACCCCTAACCCTACCCCTAACCCTAACCCTAAGGGATCCTAACCCTAACCCTACCCCTAACCCTAACCCTACCCCTAACCCTAACCCTAAGGGATCCTATCCCTAACCCTACCCCTAACCCTAATCCTACCCCTAACCCTAACCCTACCCCTAACCCTAACCCTAACCCTACCCCTAACCCTAACCCTACCCCTAAGGCATCCTAACCCTAACCCTACCCCTAACCCTAATCCTAACCCTAACCCTTCCCCTAACCCTACCCCTAACCCTAACCCTACACCTACCCCTAACCCTAACCCTAAGGGATCCTAACCCTAACCCTACCCCTACCCCTAACCCTACCCCTACCCCTAACCCTAACCATAAAGGGATTAGGGTTAGGGTTAGGATCCCTAAGGGGTAGGGGTAGGGTTAGGGTTAGGGTTAGGGGTAGGGTTAGGGTTAGGGTTAGGATCCCTTAGGGTTAGGGGTAGGGTTAGGGTTAGGGGTAGGGTTAGGGTTAGGGGTAGGGTTAGGGGTAGGGTTAGGGTTAGGGGTAGGGTTAGGTTCCCTTTATCACCTTTATATTGGGCGGTGGCATATCAGTGTGTTTTCTGTTTTTTTAATAAAAAAACGCATGCGTTTTTTACCGCAAAAAACGCATGCACCAAAAAACGCATGCGTCCCCATTGACTCCAATGTATTTTTTGACCCAAAAAAAACGCATGAAAACGCATGCGTTTTTTTTTGGTCCAAAAAACGCTTCTAAAAATACTACAAGTAGCATTTCAGAAAATGAACGCATGCAGTAAAAAAACGCATGCGTCAAAAAACGCGACCAAACGCGTACACAAAAAAACGCATGCGTTTTCAATGTTAAATATAGGAAAAAAAAACGCATGCGTTTTTTTGAAAAAAAACGCTGCAGACAAAAACGCAAGTGTGAAACCACCCTAACCCTAGCCCTAACCCTAACCCTAGCCCTAACCCTAGCCCTAACCCTAGCCCTAACACTAACCCTAGCCCTAACCCTAGCCCTAACCCTAGCCCTAACCCTAACCCTAGCCTTAACCCTAACCCTAGCCCTAACCCTAGCCCTAACCCTAACCCTAGCCCTAATGGGAAAATGGAAATAAATACATTTTTTTTAATTTTTCCCTAACTAAGGGGGTGATGAAGGGGGGTTTGATTTACTTTTATAGCGGGTTTTTTAGCGGATTTTTATGATTGGCAGCCGTCACACACTGAAAGACGCTTTTTATTGCAAAAAATATTTTTTGCGTTACCACATTTTGAGAGCTATAATTTTTCCACATTTTGGTCCACAGTCATGTGAGGTCTTGTTTTTTGCGGAACGAGTTGACGTTTTTATTGGTAACCTTTTCAGGCACGTTACATTTTTTGATTATTTGAAATAATTATTTTTGCATCGCTTTATTCTCAGTAATATAACTTTTTTATTTTTTTGCTGATGATGCTGTATTGCGGCTCGTTTTTTGCGGGACAAGATGACGCTTTCAGCGGTACCATGGTTATTTATATCTGTCTTTTTGATCGCGTGTTATTCCACTTTTTGTTCGGTGGTATGATAATAAAGCGTAAAGCTTTGTTTTTTGCCTCGTTTTTTTTTTTCTTACGGTGTTTACTGAAGGGGTTATTTAGTGGGCCAGTTTTATAGGTCGGGCCATTACGGAAGCGGCGATACTAAATATGTGTACTTTTCTTGTTTTTTTTTTATTATTTAGATAAAAAAATGTATTTATGGGAATAATTTTTTTTTTTTTCATTATTTAGGAATATTTTTTTTTTTACACATTTGGAAAAAAAAAATTCTACTTTTTTACTTTGTCCCATGGGGGAACATCACAGATCGGTGATCTGACAGTTTGCACAGCACTCTGTCAGATCACCGATCTGACTTACAGCACTGCAGGCTTCACAGTGCCTGCTCTGAGCAGGCTCTGTGAAGCCACCTCCCTCCCTGCAGGACCCGGATGTCGCGGCCATCTTGGATCCGGGTCTGGAGCAGGGAGGGAGGTAGAGTGACCCTCGCAGCAACGCGATCACATCGCGTTGCTGCGGGGGGCTCAGGGAAGCCTGCAGGGAGCCCCCTCCCTGCGCGATGCTTCCCTGTACCGCCGGCACATCGTGGGGGTTAATGTGCCCTGGAGTGGTCCGTGATCGCTCCTGGCACATAGTGCTGGATGTCAGCTGCGATAGGCAGCTGACACCCGGCCGCGATCGGCCGCGCTCCCCCCGTGAGCGTGGCCGATCGCGTATGACGTACTATCCCGTCGGTGGTCATAGGGGCCCATCCCACCTCGACGGGATAGTACGTCTGATGTCAGAAAGGGGTTAAGAGTCACTCCTTCATAAATGAAACAAGATGTGTCTGATGATGTGTCACACACCACATAGCCAGCTAAGGTTGTTCAATGTTACAATGACATTTCCCAGTGAATGCATTTGTAGTGGTTGAAAGCAATGTTAAAGTTGAAAAACGCATCAAAAACTCTGAGTGTGAACAGAGCCCAAGTGGTGTAGGAACATTTTTGTTTGGAATTAATTATTTTGCCTTATATACAAGTCATTACCCTGGAAAGGATGTACCTTAACATATTTCCCAGGAAAATCTGTTTGGGTTTCAGTTTTGAATGTTTTTTCGTGCACCTGTAAAAATAACGTGAAACTCTGACAACATTATATACAGCTGTGACCTAGGTGTCAGAAATGCTTCCAGGGGCGATCCCATGATGTTCCCTTGTCATTTGAGCAGTGTTTCCATCATTTTCAGACGTTTTAGACCTTAAAAGGAACCCTGGGGGGATCGCGGTAAAAATGCTCCGGTTTCCCATAGACTTACATTGGGCTCGGTGCTCGAATCGAGTACCCGAGTATTCCAATTTGCTCGACCCGAGCAACGAGCACCCGAGCATTTTAGTGCTCACCCATCACTAATAGAAAACTCTTCCAAGGAAATAGAGTCCCCTATAATGTGATATATATACACGCATATGTCCAATATCCATATCTCCAAACAGGCAAAAGAGCAGCTTCCATAAATGTACAGAAAACAGAATACAATAATCTGCAATCAGAAATACAGATTATAAAAAATATTATAATCTGGTTTCAGTTAGTTTAAAAAATGTATGTGACTCATTCCCTTAAAGGGGTTGTCCCTTCTCATTCCCCATGCTTGGCCCCGATAAAAAAAAAAAGCCTATACTCACCTCCCATGCCAGCGCCGTTCCTGCGTTCCTGTCTCAGGGCTCTCGTGTAGTTGTATTGATTTGTGGTGCCCAGCACCCTATCAGCACTCTATCAGCATCCTTTTTGTCTCCTGTGGGCCGGTATTGAAAAGTCCACCATGTTTTTCCACAAAAAGGTTTTCTTTCTTCTTTGTAAGGCTTCTTTTACACTTTTTTGCGGCCTGCTTTTGAGGGCCATATTGCCATAATTTTCACGGTCTGCAGCAAAAATGGGCCTCAAAAATATTGCGGAACAATGTTTTTCTGGTTTAGAATAATACGGAAAAAGTGGAGGGAAAAAAACGGCATTCCGCAAATACGGTCTTCATGGTGCACCGCAAAAACAAGCTTCCGTTGTTTTTGCTGCCCCATTGATTTTTCAATGGGGGCCGTGTCCGTAAGCCGTGAAAAATATTGAGCAAATATCGAGTAAATACAGCCCACAAGGCCATACGGTGTACGACACTCCCATGAATTTTGGCTGCCTGTTTTTGCGGTCCCATAGAAATCAATCGGGGCCGCAAAAACACGGCAAGTGTAAAAGAAGCCTAACATGACTCATTATTCCAATACAATATGACAAACTCAAATACAATCCATACAGACCCTGAGGCAGACAGGAGTGTTATCTCAAGCCAAAATGGCTAGGTCTTGTGTAACCACTCCTGCTGTTCTCTACCATGAAAAAAACTATTCATTGTGCAACACTAATTTTGACTATACAAGATCGTCGCCTGATCGCCTTAGGGTATGTGCACACGTTGCAGATTTGGCTGTGGATCCGCAGCATGTCAATTCTTTGTGCGGATTCCTCATCGTTTTACACCAAAAACTGCACTAAATCCGTGGTGAATCCGCAGGTGTAACGCAGGGCGTTTTACCTGCAGATTTTGTAGAATCCGCACGGAAAAATCCGCAATGGAATCTGCAATGTGTGCACATACCTTTAGAAAATCCTCTGCCAGTTATTCAAGAAAACATGTCAATATGATGGCAGCTCGGGACCAAAAGCAGATACAATTTTAATCAAATTTATGCAAATTGTCTCTTCAGAGAGGAAGATAACTTGAATTATAGCATCACTATTGGAAGTAGCAATCCTAAAAGTCAGTATTGACCCTTTAACAAGTCTTGTCACATGACTTATGACAAAAGCCAAACCAGAATCTCAATTTGAAGACATGTGCTTCAGGTTGTTCCCCTCCTCAGTGCAAAGCACTGATATGGCAGTATTGGGATCCGATTAGGGATACTTTACATACCTGATTCAACACCCAACTTTATTCTTAGCTGACAGTGATAGGACAAAAATAGTTTTCATGGAATGTTAGCATTGGAAGGGACCTCCAGGGTCATTGAGTCCTACACCCCCCCTCTTAATGCATCTCAGACAGATGTCTGTCCAGCCTCTGTTTGAAGACTTTCATTGAAGGAGGTCTCACCACGACTCGTGGCAGCTTGTTCCACTCATTCATCACCCTCACATTCAAAAAGTTTTTTCTAATATATAATCTGTATCTTCTCCCTTTCAGTTTCATTCCATTGTTTCTCATGTTTCCATGTGCAAATGAGAATAATGATGATCCCTCTAGACTGTGACAGCCCACAGATATTTGTAGACAGCTATTAAGTCTCCTCTAAGCCTTCTTTTTTGCAAGCAAAAGATTCCCAGATCCTTTAACCGCTCCTCGTAGGACATACTTTCCAGTCCGCTCACCAACCTAGTAGCTCTTCTCTGAAATTTCTCCAGTTTTTCAATGTCTTTTTTAAAATGTGGTGCCCAGAACTGGACACAGTATTCCAGATGAGGTCTGACCAAGGAGGAGAAGAGGGGGATAAAAACTTCACGTGATCTAGACTCTATGCTTCTCTTAATACATCCTAGAACTGGGTTTCCTTTTTTTGTTGCTGCATCACACTGTTGACTCATGTGCAATCTGTGATCTATCAGTATAAGCAAGTCTCACTTCATTACTCACTTTAGCTCTTCTAGCACATGCCCTGCATTCCCTGCAAACAGCATATTTTTTGTTTAGCCAAGCAGTGAGGAGAAGAGATTTTAAAATTTGGGATGAAGACAAATAGGTATAAATGGTGTCTTCTGGTTCCATGTTTCACAATGACTAACATTAGTGTCTCACATTTATATAGTATAACAAGTAGGAATTAACATACAAGCTCAAGTTTACTTGCAGAGACATAAGATGTGTAATAAGCATGTGGTTTCTCCATACACATGCAAGTTCTGTTCAGCCTAATCGTATATGTGCTTTCCATGGGTAGAGGGGGTAAGTTAGACATCTTTGATGGTAGCTTATTACCAGTGGTAACAAAAGAATCAGAAGTAGATATTCAACATCCTTCTTTCCCCACAACATCATCCATAAACATAGAGTCGAGTGGCCCCATATATTCCACTTAACCAGTAAATGAGTAGGTCTTTGCATAATGAAACACACAACTACCTGCTCCATAGAGCCTTCCTCCCCGTCCTCCTGGAATATGCTTAGTAAGAATGTGGCTATTCCGTTTCACAGAGGGTGTTGCACAGTTGCACAATTGAAACCAGGTAAAGAAAACTGAACATTTCTTTCCACATGAGGATTATATTAAGATAATATCTTTTCTGTCAATCAAGAATTTTTTAGCGCATGAAAATTACCGAGAGAGCTCACAACTGCTCCTAATTTAGATGTAAATATCTCTGATGAAACATTGTAGAACACGCTGTTATCAATAAAAAGTGATTTCCCCCAAGAATCCTTCTTCATAGACTCAGAAACGTGCTATTCACTTGATACAATCACATATTTTCTACATTTGGAGAGATATGCACTGGGGAATCACCTGACCTTACTGCCAAGGACACAAAACTCCCTGAGATTGGCGCTCCCATCTCCTCTGAAGAGAAATATTCCAGGGCTCTTATCACTGAACTGGAAGATCTGCTTATTATAAAATGTGAACATCCCTGAAAAGAAAAAAAAATGTTTTATATATAGGAAGATTGTCTTATCTCGCTCCCTACTGTGTTTTATTAGCTGCAAATAAGAAGGAGCCCTTATTTCAGCTTGTATGAAATGTCTGCAAACAGCAGAAGACAACACTTTTAATAGCTGTTATGCCTAAGCAGAAAGCTATAGACATCATGAATAATATGTGGCCAACACTCACAAATGTATGAGACCAGCCTAAGAGAATTAGGTTTTCTGTGGAGTGACATCTGGTAGATCAAGTGAATAAAAGCTGAAGAGAAGAAATTATATAAAGCAAGTAAAAATACAGCTAGGCCTACATGTGTCATGTATGCAACAATAAAATTACACCGACACATTGGATGGAATGATTTCCTATGGTGTTGCGTTATGACCTGTGACATATTTCGACACAATGTTGCATATGTTACTGGATTTCTTGCCACTGGTCACAAGTAGCACGCAACTCCCTTGCCGTAGACTTCAAGGCAAGACGCATGTGACTTACATGTGACTTGTCTACAACTTAGGCTGCCGTCACACTAGCAGTATTTGGTCAGTATTTTATATCAGTATTTGTAGCCAAAACCAGGAGTGGAACAATTAGAAGAAAAGCATAATAGAAACATATGCTCATCTTCTGCATTTATCACCCACTCCTGGTTTTGGCTTACAAATACTGATGTAAAATACTGACCAAGTATTGTTAGCATGACGGCAGCCTCAGCTGTTTTATTCATAGCTCTAAAAAAGTTGGGTGACAGCAAGTCAAAGACAAGTTGCACAATTGTTCCTGATTGCTCAGTCAGAGAACTGCGGTCATGTGACACATATCGCTGTGCAGCCCGAGCCTAAATCTTGCAAAAAAAAATAAGGCTACATAGAGAGTAAATATCCTATATACACCCACACATGGTGAAAATAGTTGGTACCCTTCGTTTAATGACAGAAAATCCCACAATGGTCACAGAAACAACTTGAATCTGACAAAAGTAATAATAAATTTAAAAAATCTATGAAAATGAACAAATGAAAGTCAGACATTGCTTTTCAACCATGCTTCCACAGAATTTAAAAAAAAAATAAAGCTCATGAAATAGGCCTGCACAGAAATGATGGTACTCTTAACTTAATATTTTGTCGCACAACCTTTTGAGGCAATCACTGCCATCAAACGATTCCTCTAACTGTCAATGAGACTTCTGCACCTCTCGGCAAGTATTTTGGCCCACTCCTCAAGAGCAAACTGCTCCAGTTGTCTCGTGTTTGAAGGTTGCCTTTTCCAGATGGCATGTTTCAGCTTTTTCCAAAGATGCTCAATAGGATTTAGGTCAGGGCTCATAGAAGGCCACTTCAGAATAGTCCAATGTTTTCCTCTTAGCCACTCTTGAGTGTTTTTAAGGCCTGTCCCACACGTCCAGATAATTCCGGTACCGGAATTATCCGTGTCCGTGTGTCTGTGTGCTCACGTGGCACATCAGTGTGGCACACGTGCGGCATCCGTGTACCGCCCGTGTGCCGCCTGAGGACCACACAGACCGTGCAGGAGAGACAGCGCTACACTAAGCGCTGTCCCCCCTGCGTGGTGCTGAAGCCGGCATTCATCTCTTCTCCCCCGCAGGAGAGAAGAGATGAAAGATCAAGTTTTTGTTATTTTTTGATAAAAATAAAGTTTGCTGGTGAGCTCCCGCCTCCCATCCCCCGTGCGCCGCCTGGCCCCTTGCATAGAAATACTCACCTAGCTCCTGCGATGTCTCCTCTCTCCTCTCAGTGCTGGCAGCTTCTCCTGTATGAGTGGTCACGTGGTGCC
Organism: Ranitomeya imitator; assembly: GCF_032444005.1. Taxonomy (NCBI): domain Eukaryota; kingdom Metazoa; phylum Chordata; class Amphibia; order Anura; family Dendrobatidae; genus Ranitomeya; species Ranitomeya imitator. The sequence goes on from NC_091282.1 coordinate 802,466,605, forward strand.
ACTTATTACAGTGATGAATATGCGGCTCCACCCCTATGGGAGGTGGAGCCGCATATTCATCACTGTAATGTGCGGCACCACGTGACCGCTCATACAGGAAGAGCTGTGACGCTGAGAGGATGGAAGCGCTGAGGGAGCTGGGTAAGTATTTTAATGCCAGTGGGCGGGCGCACAGGGGGTGGGAGGGGGGAGATTACCGGGAACTTTATTTTAAAAACAAAAAACATTTTAAAAAAATGATTTTTTATTCCTTCTCTCCAGCGAACGCTGCTGGAGAGAAGAAATGAATTGGGCTTCAGCACCACAAGCTGGGGGGACAGCGCTTACAGTAGCGTACGGACTGCACACAGACAGCATCCGTGTGCGGTACGTGTTTTACACGGACCCATTGACTTTAATGGGTCCGTGTGATCCGTGCGTTCCCACAAACACTGACATGTCTCCGTGTTTTTCAAACGGACACACGGTCCATGAAAACACGCTGACATGTGCAGAGACACATTGATTTTAATGTGTGCAGAGACACATTGATTTTAATGTGTCTACATGAGTCAGTGTCTCCGGTACGTGAGGAAACTGTCACCTCACGTACCGGAGCCACTGACGTGTGAAACCGGCCTTACTGTGTGTTTTGGGTCTTTATCCTGTTGCAAGACCCATGACCTGTGACTGAGATCAATCTTTTTGACACTGGGCAGCACATTTCTCTCTAGAATCCCTTGATAGTCTTGGGATTTCATTGTACCCTGCACAGATTCTAGACACCCTGTGCCAGATGCAGCAAAGCAGCCCCAGAACATAACAGAAGCTCCTCCATGTTTCACAGTAGGGACAGTGTTCTTTTCTTGATATGCTTCATTTTTCCATCTGTGAACAATAGAGCTGATGTGCCTTGCCAAAAAGTTCCATTTTTGTCTCATCTGTCCATAGGACATTCTCCCAGAAGCTTTGTGGCCTGTCAACATGTAGTTTGGCAAATTCCAGTCTAGCTTTTTTATGATTTTTTTCAACAATGGTGTCCTCCTTGGTCGTCTCCCATGAAGTCCACTTTGGCTCATACAATGATGGATGGTGCGATCTGACACTGATGTTCCTTGAGCTTGAGGTTCACCTTTAAACTGTTTAAAAGTTTATCTGACACTGATGTTCCTTGAGCTTGAGGTTCACCTTTAACCTGTTTAAAAGTTTATCTGAGCTCTTTTGATACCATTCGTATTATCCGTCTCTTTGATTTGTCATCAATTTTCCTCCTGCGGCCACTTCCAGGAAGGTTGGCTACAGTCCCATGGATCTTAAACTTCTGAATAATATGTGCAACTGTAGTCACAGGAATATCAAGCTGCTTGGAGATGGTCGTATAACTTTTAATTTTAACATGTTTGTCTATAATTGTCTTTCTTATCTCCTGAGACAACTCTTTCCTTCGCTACCTCTGATCCATGTTGAGTGTGATACACACCATGTCACCAAACAGCACAGTGAGTATCTGTAGCCCTATATACAGGCCCACTCACTGATTCCAAGATTGTAGACACCTGTGATGCTAGTTAGTGGACACACCTTGATTTAACATGTCTCTTTTGTCACATAATTTTCAGGGGTACCATCATTTCTGTCCAGGCCCATTTCATGAGTTTTCTGGGGTTTTTTAAATTCTGTGGAAGATGGAAGCATGGTTGAAAAGCAATGTCTGACTTTCATTTGTTCAGTTTCATAGATTTTTTTTATTTATTATTACCTTTGTCAGATTCAAGCTATTTCTGTGACTATTGTGGGTTTTTCTGTCAGTAAACGAGGGGTACCAACAATTTTGACCACGTGTATATACATCAAAAGCATAGCTGCTACCTGATTACAGCATAAGAGTTCTCAGAAGCTAGGACAGCATGGAGACTTGTGATCATGAGACATGGGACCAAATTTAAAAAAACTGACCGTTTTTGAAATTTATATTCATTAGCCTTCTGACTGAGCACTCCCCCTCTTAGCCACAGGTGTTTTAATCGCGGCAGGTCCATTATCCCTCCACAGAGAGAGAGAAATTTAGAATAAGAAGAGGTTTCACAGGTACCCATTCAGATGAAGACGTTTATTCTCAGCGAGGAAAGGAAAGTGTAGGACCTGGTATACGAGAGATGCCCTAATGTGGCTACCAGGTACACATGAATTGGCCAATTTATGCGCTAAACGCTCTGATTTTTTCATATTTCTAGTGCAGTAATGCAGTTCAATTTTCATGTTTCATGTTTGCATGTTTTGGCGCTGCAGTGTGCTGCCTTATTTGTTTGATTGAGACATGGGACCAGTCATTAGATACCGTATATTCTGGCCTGAACCACATTCCGCAAGAATCAGACATTGGCCACGCGATTGCAGCCTGCTACGTTTTATTCTGAAAGTTGTGATAAGCTGGAAAGGGACAATGTATCTTGGCTCATTGTTCCAAGGCAGTTTTCTGGCAACTCCCCTTCACTTTGCTCCAGGTAACTTAGCAGGTCTCTCCCTGTACATATGGGAAAGACCTGTTAGTCAAAGGGATAAGGGATGGGGAGAAGCTGTCCGGAGCCCTGAATAAAACATACCAAGCTGTAATGGAGCAGCCAATGTCTGATTATGCTGCTAGTAGTTCAGGCAGTATGATTGTTAGAACAGGTTGCCTTTAAGATCTCATATGCTAAGGTAAAAAGCAATGATGTTGAATATAGCCATGCAGAAATCCAGTGAGGTTGCATTTCCACTGGCTGCCAGGTCACAGTAAAGACCCATTTAAACAGACAAATATTCAGGACTGAGCGTACCTAGAAAAAGTTAGCTGCTGTTAACATGATGTTGTAACATGACAATCCTATCAACAATCATTCTGAGCACATAGAAATGGGGTCATCCCGTCTAATTAGGCAAAGAAACCACAATGACTATTGGCTTAGTAGTAAGGTGAAATAGGGACCTTATGAGTGGCTGTGCAGCTCTAGGCTAATTTCATCACTTGCATTAATCGGGATTTATCAGTATGTCCTTACAAAAAAAAACCTGGTGGAGTGGACTAAGTCATTTGAGATTGTGTCGCCATACTATCATTACGTACTAGGTCAGAAGTTTTCTAAAGACATATGTTTTCCATATTAGTCAAGTGAATTCTACTCACCTTCCGCTGTTTGGCAATACGCTTAGCTTCAGAGAACCAAAGATCGCGATTAACGCCTCTGAAAATATGCATGTGGAATAGATATTTGTCTGGTCGGACTTATTAACCTTTATTTGACTAGGACATATAACGACACAATAATATCAATGAACATGAAGTAAATGAAATCTGCTCAGGTGTTTATAGCTGAGAAAATACCACTTTCAACACCATTTCAAAACCTAGATAAGCAGAGCGGTAGCAAAAAATGGTTTAAAAATAATTTGGCAAATCCAATATTGACAAAAAGCAGTTAAATTAACTGACCAAATCGTAGAGGAGTCCCCCGGTGTCATACATCACTCATCTAATACACACGTAGGTATAAGGCTGCAGTCACACTATTAGTATTTGGTCGGTATTTTACATCAGTATTTGTAAGCCCAAATCAGGAGAGGAACAATCAGAGGAAAGGTATAATAGAAACACGTCACCACTTCTGGATTTATCACCCACTCCTGGTTTTGGCTTACAAATACTGGTTTAGAAATACTGACCAAATACTGTTAGTGTGACTGCAGCCTAAGAGTTTATCAGTTTTGTTTGAAGGGCTGTTTTACTGGTCGTGGCTAGGGTTGAGCGAAACGGATCGGACAAATTAAAAAATCGCCAACTTTCAGCAAAGTCGGGTTTCATGAAACCCGACCCGATCCTAGTGTGGGATCGGCTGCGAACTGCGCGCAAAAGTCGCGTTTCGTATGACGCTTTCAGCGCCATTTTTCAGCCAATGAAGGAGGACGCAGAGTGGGGGCAGCGTGATGACATAGGTCTCGGTCCCCACCATCTTAGAGAAGGGCATGACAGTGATTGGCTTGCTTTCTGCGGTGTCACAGGGGCCATAAAGGGGCATTTGTGGTATGTCAGCCAGCCACTTTCTGCCACTTAGATTGTGTTGTTATATACACTGGGCCTGAGTTTTGGTTCAGTTTCCCCCCAAAAAAGTGAGATTCAAATTCTCACAAAGTGGATATACTGCAGTCCTTTTAGTTTGTAGTATATCAGCCAGCCACTTTCTGCCACTTACATTGTGTTGTTTTATGCACAGGGCCTGAGGTTTGGTTCAGTCTCCCCAAAAAAAAGTGAGACTTAAATTCTCACAAAGTGGATATATTTCAGTCCTGTTAGTTTGTAGTATATCAGCCAGCCACTTTCTGCCACTTACATTGTGTTGCTTTATGCACAGGGCCTAAGTTTTGGTTCAGTCTGCCAAAAAAAAGGGAGATTTAAATTCTCAACAAGTTTATATACACCTTCTACCTTGTTTTACAGTACCATATAACAGTTGTTATTTTGGTTAGATTTTCCAAAAAATGAGGGAGTCTGGTGGAAGAGCCCGTGGGCAGGGATTGCCAGCTGGTACTGATGGTGGTGGTGGTGGTGGTGGTGCATCTGGTGGTAGTGGCAAAAGCACAATAGTACCTAAAGGTACCGTCACACTCAGCAACTTTGCAAAGAGAACGACAACAATCCGTGACGTTGCAGCGTCCTGGATAGCGATCTCGTTGTGTTTGACACGCAGCAGCGATCTGGATCCCGCTGTGCCATCGCTGGTTGGAGCTAGAAGTCCAGAACTTTATTTCGTCGCCAGGTCAGCGTGTATCGTCATGTTTGACATCAAAAGCAACGACGCCAGCAATGAGCATAGGGCCCCTAGATGTGTGTCGGATCGGTACACTCCGGCTGTTTGACATGGAGCTAACAACCAGCGAGAACGAGAAGTGAGTCGCCGTTACGTCACTGGATCGCTCCTGCATCGTTCTGGAATTGCTGTGTTTGACGTCTCTACAGCGACCTAAACAGTGACGCTCCAGCGATCTAGTTTAGGTCGGCTCGTTGTCTATATCGCTGCAGCGTCGCTGAGTGTGACGGTACCTTTAGGCAGGAGGTGTTGAGCCAGCGTCATCGTCTGGCTACACAAGGCCTCGAAGGCTCCCTTATCTGGGAGTAGGAAAACAGCTTTTAAAGCCGGATGATCTATCCTTCATTAAAATGAACCAATCATGGATTTCAAATTATTTTGCCCCAGCTTCCCCTGCTGACACGTAGCTTGCCTGAAAAATGTCTTGCTTTTGGCCTCCTCTTACTGACTTCTCCAATTCCTCCATTTGCAGCTGCTGAATGTCCACCATAGGCCATTTTTATACCTACCTAAATGGGCTGACTCCCCCCACAGGGCCGTGGTCACCACCTGGCACAAGCACCCATGCGAGTGCCGTTTGCCTGGACAGGTGGGTGGGCCCACTCTTGGGCGACGGCACTGGCGCAGGGTCCCTCATAGTACAATGAAGTGTCTCTGATGGTGGTGGTGCACAACCAACGTCAGACACACCGTCGTAATATGGGGGGCCCTATGCCAGTACCGCCGCCCACAAGAGAGTGTTCACCCCAAGCTCGAACAGTGCTTTACCACTTGCAATACTTACCTCTCCCTGCTCCACCACTGTGTAGTCTGTGCTGTTAAATCCTTCAATGGCACTGCCAATACAAATTTGTTGAAATGATAAATGATAGTTAAAATATACAGGGGCCCTGGCCTCCATTTAGACCAGTTAATACTTTGCGCCTACTACCACTGTCTGCTACTCAGCAGAGGAGCCCACCCCTGGTCCTAGCTATGCCACCTGTTTAGTCCTGTTACCAATTTTGAACTGCATTTAGCCTACTTTATTATTTGGGCCTACTAACTGTATCTGCCACTCATTACAGTTGTCCTCCACTGAACAAAGCAATGCCGCCTGTTTAGTCCTGTTACCAATTTTGAACTGCATTTAGGCTTCTTTAAGATTTGGGCCTACTGTGTCTTCCACTCATTACAGTTGTCCTCCACTGAACAAAGCAATGCCGCCCGTTTAGTCCTGTTACCAATTTTGAACTGCATTTAGCCTACTTTATTATTTGGGCCTACTAACTGTGTCTGCCACTCATTACAGTTGTCCTCCACTGAACAAAGCAATGCCGCCTGTTTAGTCCTGTTAACAATTTTGAACTGCATTTAGCCTACTTTAAGATTTGGGCCTACTAACTGTGTCTTCCACTCATTACAGTTGTCCTCCACTGAACAAAGCAATGCCGCCTGTTTAGTCCTGTTACCAATTTTGAACTGCATTTAGCCTACTTTTATATTTGGGCCTACTACTAACTGTGTCTGTCACTCATTACAGTTGTCCTCCACTGAACAAAGCAATGCCGCCCTTTTAGTCCTGTTAACAATTTTGAACTGCATTTAGCCTACTTTGGTATTTGGGCCTACTAACTGTGTATGCCACTCATTACAGTTGTTCTCCACTGAACAAAGCAATGCCGCCTGTTTAGTCCTGTTACCAATTTTGAACTGCATTTAGCCTAATTTATTATTTGGGCCTATATCTGTGTTTCCTCCTCATCCTGCCCATTGCCCAGCCACTGCTAGATGAGTCTGCTGGTACATTGACCCAGACCACTACATTCCCCTTGCACTCTACATAGCCAGAATCTGACCCTGCTGAAAGTCAGGTTCCCCTTCCCGCATACTATACCACCTTACACAGGGACAAAGAGGAAGGTGCAGATGAAAGTGCAGGTTCCTTCATCAGGTGGGGGGGCATACTCGTTGGCGACGTCACTGGCACAGGGCCCCTCATAGTACGCAAAAGTGTCTCTGCCAGTGGGAGGCGCCACCCGCCATCAAACACACCGCCGTACTATGAGGGGCCCTGTGCCAGTGCCAACGAGTGGGCCCCCCTGCTTGCACAATATCACAGCACTTGCAAAGTTGAAATACTTACCTCTCCCTGCTCCACTGCCATGACGTATTCCGCGTTTCCTGGGCCCACGAAAATCTTGAGCCAGCCCCACCCCCCACAACTTTAGCCAAATGACTCCCAGTTTTCAATGCCTAACTATTATTATAAAGTAAATTAAGATTGACAAGCTTAAGTAATAAGAATTGATGTTTTTTGGCATTAAAATGGGCACTGTAGGTGTTTTCCTGGCCTCCACTCACTGCCGACTTTGATTCCCCATTGACTTGCATTGGGTTTCGTGTTTCAGTCGGCCCCCGACTTTTTGCAATAATCGGCCGATTTCACCCGACCCGTCTGTTGACAAAGTCGGGTTTCGCGAATCCCGACTCGATCCGAAAAAAGTAAAAGTCGCTCAACTCTAGTAGTGGCTATGGAATACAAAGTGGATGATTTTTTTGGCAAAGCCCATATCAGCCATAGAGACGACTAGTAAAAAGATTATCCCAAAAACATGTAATAAGATCAGGCATGAGCAGTTTGTATTTATTATGGGCAATTTTCCCACACAAAGTAGGAAGAATTTTCTAAAAGCAGTGTATTATACAACAGTCTTAAGCAAATGCCCAGTGGAGAAGAATGTGGTCATATCAGTAAGAGGCAAAGGCTAATATATATCATAGAATGTTAGAGTTAGAAGGGACCTCCAGGGTCATTGTATCCAACCCCCTGCTCAATGCTGGAGTCACTAAACCATCTCAGACATATGTCTGTCCAGCCTCTGTATGAAGACTTCCATAGAAGGAGGACTCACCACCTCTCGTGGCCGCCTGTTTTACTCATTCGTCACCCTCACTGTCAAAAGTTTTTTCTAATATCTAATCTGTATCGTCTCCCTTTCAGTTTCATTCCATTGCTTCTCACGTTTCCATGTGCAAATGAGAATAATGATGATCCCTCTAGACTGTGACAGCCCTTCAGGTATTTGTAGACAGCTATTAAGTCTCCTCTTAGCCTTCTTTTTGCAAGCTAAACATTTCCAGATCCTTTAACCGTTCCTCATAGGAGATACTTGGCAGTGGGCTCACCATCCTGGTAGCTCTTCACTGAACTTGCTCCAGTTTTTCAATGTTCTTTTTTAAAATGTGGTGCCCAGAACTGGACACAGTATCCAGACGAGGCCTGACCAAGGAGGAGTAGAGGGGGACAATTACTGCACGTGATCTAGACTCTATACTCCTCTTATACATCCTAGAATTGTTGTTCTGTAGATGTAATTTTCATTTTACTTGCCGAGATGTAGAATCTTGTATTTCTCTCTGTTAAATACCATGCTACTCAATCTTTCTATCCTCCTTCCCCTAGTAGCAGGAGATATCTCTCCCAAACCTGGCTCTTTTTGTATTAGTAAGTTGAACCCCTCACATACTATACTCAGAATCAGAGGTACTATCCCGAGCTATAAGCTCGAGGAGTACTGGTCTTCACATGACTGGTGCCATGTTACCAGCCATGGCTGTTTCGACGTACCCGTCCCCCTGTATACTAGAATTTACGAATACCAATTATTGATAACAGTGGTGGGAATCTTTTGAAGATAGCCATGCGCTTGGCTTCAACATCTTCATCAGATAACTTTGTGAAATCGGTGTAGAGAAGAGCAGGGGTGGCAACGCTTTTGGTATCATCATTAGTTGTCAAGGTGCAGAATTTCCTAATACATACAGAAATACACCAAAGAGCAAGTTTTAGTATTACATACATGACAAGGATAAAGGCAGCGATGTGTAACAAACTTTGCAAGATTCCAGCTATCCAGCCCCCAAGTCCCTTATTGTCTTTATCATTTTGATCTGAGTCTTTGAATATCCTCTAACTTTAACTTTAACTTCATAGTGCTATTGGGATCTATATAATGACAGCATGCGGGTCCAATAACCTGACACATACCACCCTGTGCTTCTGTTAAATAGTACTACAATGTGTTGATTAGTGACTATGATAAGTTGGTTTTGGACAACAACAGTAGTATTAAGTATACCCAATATATCCCAAATTTGATCATCTAGAAAATATGTGGCCCTAAGCAATTTATCCCACATTTGTGTAATCATAGGGTAAATTAAAATAGAACTGACTATTTTATTGGCTATACCCATCTGTACCACTAATCTTTCATGATATTGTACAAGCTTATTATTCAAGGATATTGGGGAATTTAGGCTGTCCCATGCGGTTATCAATATTATTATATGGAAATACGAAAAACCAAAATATTATGTCCTCTTATTTGCTACTAGTCTGTTTGACCAGCTTGCAGTGCAATACGTGGATCCACGTAGGCCTTCCTGCCAGCTTTACTGACATAGGAGTAATGAGGAGGACTTGGTAGGGTCCGTCATACAAGGGTTCTAGTCCGTGTTTTCTGACATAGCTTTTCACGACTACAAAATCACCAGACTTCAAATTGTGACAAGTGTCGGTTTCTGCTGAATCTGGAAGGGAAGAAAAAACTAAAACATGGGTGTTAGCAAGATTTCTACTAAGCTGAATAACATATTGAACAGTACGGTCAGTTTCTTTTAATAACTACTGAGACTGGAAATTTGCAACTGAGAACCTAGCACTAAACAATATCTCATATGGGGACAGGCTATATTTTGCAATAGGGGTAGTACAAATATGGTACAGTACAATGGGAGGAGCTCTGGCCATGGAGCCGTAGTCTCCTGCATCATTTTGGTCAATTGTTCCTTCAGTGTGCCGTTCAGCCTCTTAACTTTCCCACTAGATTGTGGATAGTACAGAGTATGGAGGGCTACAGTGGATCCAAGCATTGTCAAAACCTCCTGATACACATAAGAAGAAAAGGCCGGGCCTTGGTAACTTTCGACGACTTCTGGAACACTATATCTGCATATGACTTCCATCACCAGTTTTTTTCTGTGGTCTATGCAGTCATGTTGGTAATGGGGAATGCTTCTGGCCAACTAGAGAACATGTCGACAACCACCAGACAATATTCATACCTTCCAGACGTAGGCAATGTGATGTGGTCCACCTGGAGCCTTTGGAAAGGATAGTCGGGCTTAGCAAGATGCTTTGGAGGTACACGTTGAAGTTGACTGGGATTGCAGGTCTGACAGATATTACATGCACGGTTGAGTGCTGTCAGGACTGTAGAAATACCTGGCGCCCAGTAGAATTTTTGTACCAGGGCTAGGGCTTGTTTTTTCCTCGATGTGTGGGCCCATGTGCCCACGTGGCAATAGCAGGGTACATCCGCTTAGGGAGACACACAAGTTGGTCCTTTTTCCAGAGACCATTGTCCATACATGCTCTATCAGCCTTCCACTGCTTCACTTCTTCCTTTGGAGACATTCTCTGCATCGTCATTAAGCGGTCTCGCGGGGTCCGGCAAGAGACCTCAGTCTGTCGTGAATCATCAGGTTCCTGTAGACAATGTTTCTTGTAACTGTTTACGCTGAGAGCGTGTGGTCACCATAGTTGGTATGGTCAGTTCAATGGGTAGGAGAGCAGCAGCTTTTGCTTGCATATCCGCAAAGGCGTTGCCAACAGTCTGTGGACTGTTCCTAGGACCGTGCTCCTTAAGGTACCTTCACACTAAACGATATCGCTAGCAATCCGTGACGTTGCAGCGTCCTCGCTAGCGATATCGTTTAGTTTGACACACAGCAGCGATCAGAATCCTGCTGTGATGTTGCTGGTCGGGGCTAGAGGGCCAGACCTTTCTTTGGTCGCTGGCTCTCCCGCTGACATCGCTGGATCGGCGTGTGTGACACCGATTCAGCGATGTCTTCACTGGTAACCAGGGTAAACATCGGGTAACTAAGCGCAGGGCCGCGCTTAGTAACCCGATGTTTACCCTGGTTACCATCCTAAAAGTAAAAAAAACAAACAGTACATACTTACCTACAGCCGTCTGTCCTCCAGCGCTGTGCTCTGCTCTCCTCCTGCACTGGCTGTGAGCGTCGGTCAGCCGGAAAGCAGAGCGGTGACGTCACCGCTCTGCTTTCCGGCCGCTGTGCTCACACAGCCAGTGCAGGAGGAGTGCAGAGCACAGCGCTGGAGGACAGACAGCGGTAGGTAAGTAATGTAGTGTTTGTTTTTTTTACTTTTAGGATGGTAACCAGGGTAAACATCGGGTTACTAAGCGCGGCCCTGCGCTTAGTTACCCGATGTTTACCCTGGTTACCGGCATTGTTGGTCGCTGGAGAGCGGTCTGTGTGACAGCTCTCCAGCGACCAAACAGCGACGCTGCAGCGATCCGGATCATTGTCGGTATCGCTGCAGCGTCGCTTAATGTGAAGGGGCCTTTAACTTTGATAATGGCCACCTGGGTAGGTAATTTGATTGAGTCAATGAGGGTTTTAACAGCTTCAGCATTCTTCACTGGAGTCCTGGCAGTAGTAGCAAACCCTCGATTGGCCCATAAAGCTCCGAAATCATGAGCAATATCAAATGCATACTGTGAGTCCATGTATTATTACATTACATTATTATTAGCCTGCCTGTCTTTGGCCAGAACACATGCAGTAGACAGAGCCTGAAGTTCTACTTCTTGTGTTGACAGTGAGAAAGGGAGTGCAGCTCCGTGCACTACAGTATCTTCCATAGTAACAGCGTATCCGGTGTGGAATCTGCCAAAATCCTCAGCATATCTTAAACCGTCTTTCAGGGCATTGTAGAGAGGTTGCATTATGCGGGATGCGTCCCGTATCCACTGACGACAATAAGTACATAGTCCAATAAAAACACTGGCGCTCAGTCTCATCTTTCGGAAAAGGAAGGGAACTGACGGCTATTTTTCTTTCTTTTGTGAGGTGTCTGATACCCTGAAGGAGACAGTGACCCAAAAATATCACTTAACCAAGGCAGAACTGAAGTTTCGAGGCCGAAACCCGACAGTTAAGATCTGCCAGATACTTGAGGAGGCTAACAGTGGCAGCAATGGCTTCCTGTCAATTGTCGTCCCTGATAAATAAATACAAACAGAAACTGGCAATTTGGGTGTAATGGAATGCTGAAGAAGGCATTGGCAAGGTCGATGACTGAGAACCAAGCAGCATCCTGAGATATCTGGGACAAAAGAGTATGTGGATTAGGCACAACCGGTGTTTCTAGAACAGTAGCTGCATTAAATGCCCGTAGATCTTGCACCAGCCGGTACACAGGGGGTTGGCTGGTGGGGTCTTTTTCTTAATGGGAAATAAGGGCATGTTACATGGGGAAACACAGGGTACCAGGGCACCATTATCGAGTAACGTTTGTATTTGCTCCTTGAGGCCCCGCTCCTGATCATATTTCAAAGGGTATTGATAGACTTTGGGAAAAGGGGCACAAAGTTTGAGAAACACTTTTACTGGTTCTACAGGCATTATTGGGGGTGGATCTGGGCCTATCTGGGCCATCATAACCGTGGGAAGGGCATGTAGGAAACAGATCTCCTCATTGTGTTCATCTGCATAGGGGTTATATAACGTAAGGACCATCTGACCATTGTCTTGGAATTGTATTCTGGAGTGGAACTGGGATAATAAATCTGCCCCCAGTAAATATACCGGACATGTGGGAGAGATTAGGAACTGGGCAGTAACTTCTCGGAAAGGTCCCACAGGGATGGGCTTTGTAAGAATATATTTATTGGGTCTGCCATCTACACTGATTAAAACAAGCTCTTGGTCTGAGAATTGACATGGCGGGGCTGGGGAGTAAGATTCCCAGACATAGGGTTAAAAGGGATATTGGAGTATGGGACTGGATTTGTGTAAGGGAGGAGGGCTGGAGCTGGAGTCTGTTGCGTGGGCCACTGATAAGGAATGGAGCTGTGTCCTCGTAGCTGTGGTGGAGGCTGAGGTTTGGAGCAGGAATTGCTGTGGCCGTTGATTTAACGTTTAATTTCCCTGCTGATCCGAGCGGACTAAGTTCTGAAAACTTTGTACTACTTTTAATGCATCATCCGGAGTGGAAGTCTCGATATCAGGTCTGACTGACATTATTGCCTCTTTCAATTTAGATTTAAGGCCGGACATTAAAGCTGCCACAAAAATGTGTGAATGGGCTTTATTATACAATGAGACGCTCATAGAACTTCTTGGCAGTCCAGGATATATTGGTGCCTTGGGGTTAAGGGGCATAGGGCTTACAGTCGGGAGTAGAGGCTTAATTTCCTGGGGAGGGTCCACATTATCTAGCAGGGAGACCCCCTGTCCCAAATTTTTAATGGTTTGCTTTCCCAACACATTAATCTCAGTCACTTTCTCAGTTCCTTCTTGCACCACAAAACATCCAGTTTTTTGTCATAGTAATATAGACAACTTTTCTTTTTTCAACGTAACAAAAACAAATCAGAATTCACTTCCTCTGTTAATTCTCAATTTGCTATATATCAATCACTCAACTTGAAGCAGGTGAATCTTTTACCAATCTTTCAATCACACTGATAACCAAACAATCACTTACAAGTTTCCTTCTAAAACTAGGCACCATATTTCACTTCCAACTTCAACTTACAATATTTCTTTCTACTGCAAAACAATATTGTTGCTTTAAACAAAACACAGATCTCCCAGCGCGTACTACACCAAGGACAGAAAATACAGAGAATCTAGAGAGCAGCCACATGCCCCCTCCATAACAGAGACTCAACAGAGATAAGAATTCACAGCATTCCTCAACACAGAAAGGAGAAAGCAATAGCACAGCTGTTTGACTCCCCCCTCCCATCAGGTATTTTAGAGATTTTACACAGAAACAGAATACAGCAGTTCTCAGACTTAATTTCTACAAAACCTTCATCACACAATTCATGTGCCAGACCACCTTAGAAAACCCCATGATTGAGAATATTTTTCTTGCATTCCTGATAGATTTCTTTCCCCGTCTTTGGGCTAACAATATCAGATTCATCATACAAATTCAAAGTCTTCTTTTTATTCCACGGAAACTGATTCTCCTTTAGAGCTAAATATCCTTGCTTTAGTCGTGCACAATACCAGAGCGGCCGTATTAGTTTGTTCCACTGGGTCTACCTGTCCCCCTCTGGGACCACCCAAAAACGCGGTACTCAGTGAAAGGAGGAGGGCATCTCAGACTTTCCCTCCGGATACCCTTGGAAATATACATATATATCTACATATTCCTGAGTTACGCATCCTACCCATCTTCGATCACCTCACCGCGCCTGATTCTAACAGTGATCAGGAATTCAGGATATTTTGACTATAAAGAGAATTACATCACTGGTCAATCCGGGGTGTCCGTCCCTTATGAGGTACGGTTCGAGCACTGGGCTCCCAATGGAACTACACCTCTATATGATTCCACCCAAAAATCACCCCACCATCGGGGACAAACCTCAGATCCTCTTTGCAGCAACAGACACAGGAAAACCACACCAAACGGTCAGTCTGGAGAGTATAACTGCCAACTTACAGTGGTTGTTGTGGGGGATGATCAGTCCCAATTTTCCAGTGCCTGTGTCCAGTCCGGGGGGCCTTTGTCTTGTTGTCCTCCGGGGGGCAGAAGCGTTCCTGTTTGGGGCCTCATGTTAGAGCGCCAACTGTTGAGGGAGGACCTAAAGTGATCCTTCACGGTTAACTCAGTGATTTCCAAATTAATTTACAGGGCGTTGCCAGCAACTGAAAATGACCAGATGGAGACGTATGTCTCTGTTTGGGGGGATTGAGCAGATCTCTGGCCCCCGTTTATTGTGTATCACTTTTTAAAATCATAGAAATTATACTTCAACCAATCAGCATAAGAACACACTCACTGTTCTTAACCTATAAGAATGCAGGAACAGTCTGTACGTCAAAGTCTCGTAGAACAATACACCCTCAGTCTCATGTCCTGTCCAGATTGCAACAATCAAGGTCTCATAACAACTGTGAACTTTAGCCTAGTAACAAAATTTATCTTAAAACAGCAAAATGGAGTCGAAAAGCACAAAATGGAGAATCTTTCTTAATTTGTTCCTTCACAACCCCTGGTCTGACCATGTACAGAACATACCACAGCTCCTATGCAGGGGAGGAAGCAAAAGACAGTACTAACATTACAGCAGGAAATCGCAGAGGATACATTTTGTGAGGTAAAATATTTCACTGACTGTTTTTTAAAAATATTTTACCTCCCAAAAGGTATCCTCTGCGATCTCCTGCTGTAATGTCAGTATTGTCTTGCTTCCTCCCCTGTCCAGGAGCTGTGGTATATTCTGTACAAGGTCAGACACACATTCTACTAAAACTGCCCCCACTAATGATCTATTAACTGCTAAATCTAATGGTCCCTGCTCCCTGCTGATCTCCTGGATCTCTCTGCAGCATTGGACACTGTGGATCACAGCTCCTCCTCACTATGCTTAGCTCCATTGGCCTCAAGGACACAGTTCTCTCCTGGTTCTCCACTCTGACCTCTCCTTCACTGTATATTTTGCCAGCTCCACTTCCTCTCCCCTTCCCCTTACCATTGGGGTTTCTCAGGATTAGAGATGAGGGAATTTGATCGGATCAGGGCATATTCGGCAAGCTATAGTGCTTATTGCTTACCAAATAAGCTGCAGAGGGAACCCGGCTTCCTGGATCTCTCCTGCTGATCAGCTGTTCGGCTCCGCAGCTGCATGTGTCGCAGCTGTGTGACAGTCACGACACATGCATGGAGCCTGTTTGTTTGTCACACAGCCGCGATATATGCAGCTGCGGAGCCAAACAGTTGATCAACCGGAGCGATTCAGGAAGCCGGGTTTCCTCTGCAGCTTATTCGGTAAGCGCTATAATAGCTTGCTGAATAAGCAGGGACCTGAGCAAATTTGCTCATCTCTACTCAGGATTAGTCCTAGGCCCCCTCCTCTTCTCCTTGTATACAGCCCCTATTGGACAATCAGTAGATTTGGGTTCCAGTACCATCTCTATGCCGATGACACCCAATTATATACCTCCTCTCCTGATATCATGTTTGCATTATTACATAACACCAGTGATTGTCTTACTGCTTTCTCTAACATCATGTCTTCCCTCTATCTGAAACTGAACCTGTCAAAAACTGACCTCCTTGTGTTTCCTCCCTCTACTAACCTACTTTTGCCTGATATTGCCATTTCCGTCTGTGGTTCTACCATTACTCACCAGCAACATGCCCACTGTCTTGGGGTCATACTTGATTCAAATCCTTCATTCACCCCCTACATCCGATCACTGGCTCGCTCTTGTTATCTGCACCTCAAAAACATTTCTAAAATTCAACCTTTTTTTACTTTCGACTCTGCAAAAACTCTTACTGTAACTTGTATTCATTCTCAACAGGACTATTGTAACTATTAATTGGTCTCCCTTTTACTAAACTCTCCCCTCTCCAATCTGTCATGAATGCAGGATTCTTCTCTCCCTCAACCGATGATATGTAAGGTGATGACGCCATGACAATACCACTGATATTGGTAGGTTCGGAAGACTTTAGTCTAATGTGGATGGTGGCCAGTAAAATGGTAGATATCCGCTAAGAACGTCATTCACATGAAACACAGTGAGTAGGGTGTATATAAATTCAAATATAACACAATGTGTAAATAGGAATCACCGATGTTGCTCCGGCACATACACTTTTTTGACCAAACTGATTTCTGTATGACTAGCATACTGGTATTACAAAGCATGAAGAAAAAAATATACCCATTTGCAGAAGATATAGGCAGCCCATTCTAGCATGCATTAGTGGGGCATTTTGCGGGTGTAGAGGGGGACTCCTATGTCTTACTATGAGCAAAACCATAGAGCTACTGCAATAATTGGAGGAATGCAGTGGGTTCATTATTTTGAGGGATGTAATGGATAAACTTCATTTCTGAAACAAGTCTACAAAGAAATCAAAAACACCATCTGAACTCAACTATTAATTTCCCATCAGGATCCCTAACTACTATCCCCTTGCAATCAACTCTGTGTAATCAAGGGAAAAATATGTCTCACAGATAGGAAGAGGTCAGAGACTTAGGCTCAGTCATTAACCCATGTAAGAACAAGCTCTTTCAGTCCTGAGTGGTACTGATCTGAGCGCTGTACAGCAGATTATAGGTATTACACACTCGGTGGTCCTGATGTCAAAAATAGAACATGTATCACTGAACACTGAGCACGTCTTCCAGTTTAGCCTCTCATTGATCTGACATTTTGTACACACTCTTTGTTAATAATGTGTTACTCTAGAGTGGCTTCCTTCCTGCACGTGCGCCACATGCCTTGCTGGTAATTATCACCTTGACATATGCATTATACAGTACATCAGAAATTATTATTTTAATGGATCCACATTGGGGCCCTTACCCAGCTGTGTTTATTTGTGTTTTCTTCGGCATAATATTTCTAAGAAGTTGCAACAACCAAATAAGCCCGGAGGAAAATTCCAGCTCTTTGGCTCGGTGGAAAGCTCCCCCATCCCACCCACGGTCTAATCATGAAAATGGCCACACAAATGCTTTCAGACCTGTCCTTGAAGGAGCTGTAAATACAATTTCTCTCCCTGAAATATGAAGAGCAAAAAATGTAAACTCGGGGCTTTTCGGGAACAGTTTGCACAAGTTTAGATTTGACACAATTAATCAGTTTTCACTGTATTCTAATTAGATTTGTGACATCTCGGAGGTTCTACACCTGTCAAAATAGTGTCAGTTGCTATGGATACATTGCCTAACAACCACACTCTTTACAATATAGTCAGGCAGCACAAGTTAGCAACCAGTCTGTCTCAGTTTTTTAACATACACTTAGGGAACTGTAATTGGGAGGTAATAACTAGATGGTGGGCCGATTCTAATGCATCGAGTATTCTAGAAGATGTATGTAGTTTATTTATGAAGTTTTCAGAATAATGCAATTTATACACAGGATTCGGCCGGCCGGCCGCGACCAATTAGTGAAGCGTGGTTCAAATTCCGCGCCAATTCGCAGCTGGACTGCACCTGTCGCTGATTGTTCGCGGCCGGGCGTGACCAATCAGTGAAGCCAGGGCTGGCTCCAGGTTTTTGAGGGCCCCGGGCGAAAGAAGTCTCAGTGGGCCCCCCTCTTTAACACATACCATGATTCATGATGCACAGATACAGCAGAGAAATATAGCACAGCCAAGTAGCGTATAACACAGCCCACGTAGTATATAACACAGCCCACGTAGTATATAACACATCCACGTAGTATATAGCACAGCCACATACTATATAACACAGCCACGTAGTATATAGCACAGCCACGTAGTATATAACACAGCCACATAGTATATTGCCCAGCCACATAGTATACTGCACAGACACGTAGTATATTGCCCAGCCACGTAGTATATTGCCCAGCCACGTAGTATATAGCATAGACACGTAGTATATTGCCCAGCCACGTAGTATATAGCACAGACACGTAGTATATTGCCCAGCCACGTAGTATATTGCCCAGCCACGTAATATATAGCAGACACGTAGTATATAGCACAGACACGTAGTAAATAGCACAGACACGTAGTATATTGCCCAGCCACATAATATATTGCACAGCCACGTAGTATATTGCACAGCCGCGTAATATATACCACAGCCACGTAGTATATAGCACAGCCCATATAGTATATAGCACAGAGATGTAGTATATACCATAGCACACGCAATATCTAACACAGCCCACGCAGTATATAGCAATGTGAGCACCATATCCCTGTTAAAAAAAGAATTAAAATAAAAAAATAGTTATATACTCACCCTCCGTCGGCCCCCAGGATCCAGCTGAGGCATTTACCGATGCTCCTCGCGATGCTCCAGTTCCAAGAGTGCATTGCGGTCTCGCTAGATGATGATGTAGCGGTCTCGCGAGACCGCTACGTCATCATCTCGCGAGATCTCAATGCATGGACCGGTCACCGGAGCGTCGCAAGGAGCAGGAAAGGCATCGGCTGGATCCAGGGGCCCACGGAAGGTGAGTAAATAATGATTTTTAATTTTTTTATTATTTTTAAAATTAGATCTTTTTACTATTGATGCCGCATAGGCAGCATCAATAGTAAAAAGTTGGTCACACAAGGTTAATAGCAGCTTTAACGGAGTACGTTACACCGTGGCATAACGCGGTCCGTTAACGCTGCCATTAACCCTGTGTGAGCGCTGACTGGGGGGAGTATGGAGCAGGCACTGATAGCAGGAGAGTAGGGAGCGGCCATTTTGCCGCCGGACTGTGCCCGTCGCTGATTGGTCGTGGCCGTTTTGCCGCGACCAATCAGCGACTTAGGATTTCCGTGACAGACAGACAGAAAGACAGACAGAAAGACGGAAGTGACCCTTAGACAATTATATAGTAGATAACCACTATTTCCTTTTGCACTAGGGCAAAAGCCATTTCCCCCATGACCACTGAGGATACCATGTGTCAGCAACCTTGACAGTGGGTCTCTGCAATTATCTTTGTAAAGAGTTGCTTCTCTTGTCTAACCATGTAGTGATGTTTATTATGAGGGGACGGGAAGAAAAACATTAGACTTGAGCATGAAGCCAGAAAATAATACTGATTAAGTATATGAGGTGCCGCAAAGAAGACCCAAGACAACATACTCGGAATGGAGGTAAGAAAATTTCTAAAACAATCCACAGGGAGGAGATTGGAACAAAACAAAATCCTCTAAACTGCATGCTCGCAAACGCCAGAAGCCTGACAAACAAGATGGAAGAACTAGAAGCAGAAATATCTACAGGTAACTATGACATAGTGGGACTAACCGAGACATGGTAAGATGAAAGCTATGACTGGACAGGGTTACAGTCTGTTTAGAAAGGATCGTAAAAATCAGAGAAGAGGAGGGGTTTGTCTTTATGTAAAGTCTTGTCTAAAGTCCACTTTTAGGGAGGATCTTAGCGAAGGGAATGAAGATGTCGAGTCCATATGGGTCAAAATACATGTAGGGAAAAATAGTAACAAAATTCTCATTGGGGTCTGTTACAAATTCCCGAATATAGCAGAAATCATTGAAAGTCTACTACTAAGGCAGATAGATAAAAACAACAAAAGGAGGGGAAAAAGGAGGAAAAAACTCCAATATCTAGAGAAAACACCAAAAAACAGGCAAAGATGCTTACCTGTCTAGGCCTCAAATCATGGTGCAGAGGGCGACTACACAGGTCACAGGTGTGGTAATACCTAATGAGACAGCCAGCCTACAATCAGGGATTGGCCGCTTGGCACACCAGTGCAAATAAATAATCTGCAGCAGTGTTCACACAGAGAATGCAAGACATCTGGATCATAGCCTACTAGTAATGCCCTGTGGAGGGCTGCCCAGTGCTAACTGTACTGCGTCCTGTGTGAACAGAGGCCACAATTTACAAAGCCATCTGGGCCCAACTGCACCTCAAAAAAGTAAAGATAATAAAGTGCAGAAGAACATATCAAAATATGTAAGGTATTAGTTCATATTATGGCCACAATTCGTAAGCTGGCAACCCACGTCACGGTCCTCACACTTGCCAGTCCTACTGTAACAGAAAAAAACACAAAAGGAGGGAAAAAATGAGGAAAAAAACTCCACTATTCTAGGGAAAACACCAAAAAAACAGGCAAATGTGGGGAACTACAATACTCAGAGAGATTAGCAAAATTAGGATTATTTAGTCTAGAAAAAAGGTGACTGAGGGGCGATCTAATAACCATGTATAAGTATATACAAATAGCTCTCCGAGGATCTGTTTATAGAGAGAAGGTTTTTCCACCAACATCGAAAAGGATTCTTTACTGTTAGGGCAGAGAGAATCTGGAATTCTTTGGTTCAAGAGTGGCCATGATGTCTTCCTGAAGCGTAACAATATTGTATCTTACAGTTATTAGGTTCTTTCGAAGGACGTAGATCTGGGGATTTATTCTGATGGAATATAGACTGAACTGGATGGACAAATGTCTTTTTTCGGCCTTGCTAATTACTATGATGCAGGGGCGGACACAGACAGCTTAGGGCCCCTGTGCAAGAAATGTATCTGGGCCCCCTCCTTTCATCGCGACCAAGCTACAGATATACATATTTTTTTACAGTCTCCTCTAATATATATTGCCGCCCTTATTACACAGTGCTCTCTCTTTATGTATAACACCGTCCCGTATCATATAGTTCCCTCTTGTTATGTACAGCACCGTCCCTTATATATCAGATTCTCATTATTTTTGTTATTTATACCTCCCTGTTCTTTATTACATATCATCCACTCCTGTTAGATATAAACTGAAATGATGGCTGATGGAGCATGGGAAAGCTTCTTTTGTGATGGATGCAGCTGATGGACTGGTCTTCTGGTCAGATGCTGCTCCCTCAGCAGTCATTTTACATTTTACAGGAGAGGACACCATGCAATAAAGAGAAGACGCTGTGAATAACAAAAATAATGAGAATACTCAATGTAAGGGACGGTGCTGTAGATGACAAGAGATGATACTGGGTAATAATGGATGGCGCTCCACATAACAGGACGCTATTAGTGATGAGCGAATCTACTCGTTACTCGAGATTTCTCGAGCATGCTTGGGGGTCCTCTGAGTATTTTTTAGTGCTCGGAGATTTACTTTTTCTTGCCAGAGCTGACTTGTCTGGCCCGGGGAATGCCCCGCTAAAGGGAACCTGTCACCAGGTTTGGCAGATATAAGATACAGCCACCACCTTTCAGGGCTCATCTACAGTATTCTATAATGCTGTATATAAGCCTCCGATCCGACCTGTAAGAGAAGAAAAATAAGTTTTATTATACTCACCCGGGGGCGGTGAGGTCTGATGAGTGTCATAGCTCCGGGTCCAGCGCCTCCCATCTTCTTATGATCGCCGCCGTGCTGCTTGCATCATGGCTCCCCGGCATTGCGCTCCTGCGCAGTCGTACTTATCTGTGCATAGTACTGCAGTGCGCAGATGCCAGGAAAGGTCAGAGAGGCCCAGCACCTGCGCACTGCATGACTTTGCTCTGCCCTCAACAGGACAGATAAGTACGCCTGTGTAGGAGCGTGATGCTGGGGAGCCATGAAGCAACAGGAGGACAGCATCGCAAGAAGATGGGAGGCCCCAGACCCTGACCTGCGACACCCATCGGACCGGACCGCCCCCCAGGTGAGTATAATAAAACTTATTTTTCTTATCTTTCAAGTCGGATCGGGGGCTCATCTACAGCATTACAGAATTCTGTAGATAAGCCCTGAAAGGTAGTGGCCGTATCTTATAGCGGCCAAAACTGCTGACATGTTCACTTTAAGTGATATTTACCTTTACACTTACTACCTACTGTGTCTCAGATACTAATATATATATATTGTACATACATGCATAGATAACCAAAGTACACATCGATACATGAAAACACTGTTGGCCATGACTGTGTGTATGTGTGTGCATTATATGTAGCATATACAGAATACTGTATATATATAATTATACACACAGATAACTAC
Organism: Ranitomeya imitator; assembly: GCF_032444005.1. Taxonomy (NCBI): domain Eukaryota; kingdom Metazoa; phylum Chordata; class Amphibia; order Anura; family Dendrobatidae; genus Ranitomeya; species Ranitomeya imitator. Next base: position 802,488,969 of record NC_091282.1, read on the forward strand.
TGTACACTCAGGTTCTAATAAACACACATACATATATATATACATATATATAGTGTACTGTGATTATCTTTGTGTCCCACAGATACGTATGAGCACTGTGCATAGGTAGATATACATACACTAGATGATGGCCCGATTCTAACGCATCGGGTATTCTAGAATATGTATGTAGTGTGACGTAGTATATAACACAGGCCACGTAGTATATTGCCCAGCCACGTAGTATATTGCCCAGTGATGTAGTATATTGCCCAGTGATGTAGTATATTGCCCAGCCACGTAGTATATTGCACAGCGACGGAGTATACAGCACAAAGCCACGTAGTATATTGCCCAGTTACGTAGTATATTGCCCAGTCACGTAGTATACAGCACAGAGCCACGTAGTATATTGCACAGCGACGTAGTACACAGCACAGAGCCACGTAGTATATTGCCCAGTGACGTAGTATACAGCCCAGTGATGTAGTATACAGCACGGAGCCACGTAGTATATTGCCCAGCTACGTATGTCACAGGTTAAAAAATAAAAAATAAACACACTCACTTAACGATCCGAGGGCCCCTTGTAGTTCTAACATACTCACCATTCTCGTCGCTGCTCCTCAGCGTCCCGTCTCTCCGCCTCTTGGGATCCAACGGCGCTGTGCAGATGGGCACGAAATCTTCCGTTCCTAGCGAGACCGCTAGGTCTTCTGGGTAATTTCGCAAAGCATCGCTGGGAAAGGAAGATGGCGGCAGGCGCGAGCAGACAACGGAGGGTGAGTATAGCAGGTTTTTTTTTTTACTATTTTTAACATTACTTTTTTTACTATTGATGCCGCATAGGCAGCATCAATAGTAAAAGGTTGGGGACACACAGGGTTAATAGCGGCGATAACGGAGTGCGTTACCCGCGGCATAACGCAGTCCGTTACCGCCGGCATTAACCGTGTTAGTGGTGACTGGAGGGGAGTATGGAGCGGGCACCGGGGACAGTGACTGCGGGGAGCATGGACCGGAGCGTCGGGGACACTGCGGGGAGTATGGACCAGAGCGCCGGGGACACTGCGGGGAGTATGGACCGGAACGCCGGGGACACTGCGGGGAGTATGGACAGGAGCACCGGGGACACTGCGGGGAGTATGGACCGGAGCGCCAGGGACACTGCGGGGAATATGGAGCGGAGCGCCGGGGACACTGACTGCGGAGAGCCGAGATAATGGAGCGGATCGCCGGGGACACTGCGGGGAGTAAGGAGCGGCCATTTTCTTCCAGACTGTGCCCGTAGCTGATTGGTCGCGGCAGCCATGACAGGCAGCTGGCGAGACCAATCAGCGAATGAATAACCATGACAGAAGGACAGACAGGCGGAAGTGACCCTTAGGCAATTATATATATATAGATACTTATATATAGACTTTTACAAACAGGTGCACAGAAGTATGGTAATACACATACTGTAGGTGATAGTAAGTCTGTACACATTTTGTTACTTACACGTGTCGTCCCTCTGTCAGGTGCATTCTTCCATCTCCAGCTGCTCCATCCTGGGGGTCTTCAGTCCTCCATCAGCAGTTACTGGCCAGATCTCCAGCTCTCGCCAGTCCTCCTGCCTCTTCACTACCTCTGATAGCTGCAGAGTGTTCTCCCCGCAGTCAGTGGATCTGAGACTTCTTCCTTCTGAGAAGTTCTGTCAGGTGCCTGACCCATGTGAACATCGGCCATCACATCAACCTCCCCCCCCACCCGTAGCCACTTACCACCCCTGTATAGAGGGGTCTTTACTGAGGAATGGCTGCACTGGCCACTCAGGCAGCATTCACACAGCAGCTCCTGCATCTGAATGGGCCAGTGCCGCAGTTTTTCAATAAAGCCCCCTCAGTACAGGAGGTTGAGGTAGCAACAGGGGGCAGGGGGGATTGATGTGATCTCTCATGTGAACATTGATCAGACAGTTCAGTTGTCAGAACTGCTCAGGAGGCAGGAGAGGTGACAGATGTACTGACTGCTCAGAGGCTGGTCCCAGCAGCAGTCAGAGGCAGTGAGGAGGCAGGAGACAGCCATACTTACCAGGCCTGTTCCTGCCTGCCCTGCACCAGGAAGATAAGCTGGGGGCGTGTCCAAGGATTCTGGGGGGGAATGTCCAGTGATCCCGGGGTCCTTCATCATATCAAAGAGCCAGTGGCAGCATCAACTCAGAGAAGAGGAAGGGGCCCCTCTCTGACAGCAATAGACTCAGGTAGGGCCCCTTCCTCTCCTCTTAGTGTAGATGCAGCTGCTGGATCTATGAGAGAGTAAGATATTTGAGCAGCTGATGGGGCCCCCTGTCCTCCTGGGCCCCTGTGCAGCTGCACAGGCTGAACATGCGGTGTGTCTGCCCATGCTATGATGCATCTAGTGCACACTACAGTTAAACACCTTCTCTACAGTTTAATAGTGCAAAACTATTCTCAATAAATTCTTAATACATGATTAGGAAAGATACTTAAATATTTTAAAAAAAATACATTAATATCATTATAATCTGGTGCTTAAAGAGTTAGTTTTAACAGTAAGGCCACGTTCACACATTCAGTATTTGGTCAGTATTTTACATTAATATTTGTAAGCCAAAACCAGGAGTGGGTGATAAATACAGAAGTGGTGCATATGTTTCTATTATACTTTTCCTCTGTTTGTTCCACTCCTGATTTTGGCTTCCAAATACTGATGTAAAATACTTGACATTGGTATTGTCGACTACCCCCTGATTAACCCCTTTACCCCCAAGGGTGGTTTGCACGTTAATGACCAGGCCAATTTTTACAATTCTGACCACTGTCCCTTTATGAGGTTATAACTCCGAAACGCTTCAACGGATCCTGGTGATTCTGACATTGTTTTCTCGTGACATATTGTACTTCATGATAGTGGTAAAATTTCTTTGATAGTACCTGCGTTTATTTGTGAAAAAAACGGAAATTTGGCGAAAATTTTGAAAATTTCGCAATTTTCAAACTTTGAATTTTTATGCTATTAAATCACAGAGATATGTCACACAAAATACTTAATAAGTAACATTTCCCACATGTCTCCTTTACATCAGCATAATTTTGGAACCAATTTTTTTTTTTGTTAGGGAGTTATAAGGGTTAAAAGTTGACCAGCAATTTCTCATTTTTACAACACCATTTTTTTTTAGGGACCACGTCTCATTTGAAGTCATTTTGAGGGGTCTATATGATAGAAAATGCCCAAGTATGACACCATTCTAAAAACTGCACCCCTCAAGGTGCTCAAAACCACATTCAAGAAGTTTATTAACCCTTCAGGTGTTTAATAGGAATTTTTGGAATGTTTAAATAAAAATGAACATTTAACTTTTTTTACACAAAAAATTTACTTCAGCTCCAATTTGTTTTATTTTACCAAGGGTAACAGGAGAAATTGGACCCAAAAAGTTGTTGTCCAATTTGTCCTGAGTACGCTGATACCCCATATGTGGCAGTAAACCACTGTTTGGGCGCATGGGAGAGCTCGGAAGGGAAGGAGCGCTATTTGACTTTTCAATGCAAAATTGACAGGAATTGAGATGGGACGCCATGTTGCGTTTGGAGAGCCACTGATGTGCCTAAACATTGAAACCCCCCACAAGTGACACCATTTTGGAAAGTAGACCCCCTAAGGAACTTATCTGGATGTGTGGTGAGCACTTTGACCCACCAAGTGCTTCACAGAAGTTTATAATGCAGAACCGTAAAAATAAAAAATCATATTTTTTCACAAAAATTATATTTTTGCCCCCAATTTTTTATTTTTCCAAGGGTAAGAGAAGAAATTGGACCTCAAAAGTTGTTGTCCAATTTGTCCTGAGTACGCTGATACCCCATATGTGGCAGTAAACCACTGTTTGGGCGCATGGGAGAGCTCGGAAGGGAAGGAGCGCAGTTTGACTTTTCAATGCAAAATTGACAGAAATTGAGATGGGACGCCATGTTGCGTTTGGAGAGCCACTGATGTGCCTATACATTGAAACCCCCCACAAGTGACACCATTTTGGAAAGTAGACCCCCTAAGGAACTTATCTAGAGGTGTGGTGAGCACTTTGACCCACCAAGTGCTTCACAGAAGTTTATAATGCAGAGCCATAAAAATAAAAAATCATATTTTTTCACAAAAATTATATTTTTGCCCCCAATTTTTTATTTTTCCAAGGGTAAGAGAAGAAATTGGACCTCAAAAGTTGTTGTCCAATTTGTCCCGAGTACGCTGATACCCCATATGTGGCAGTAAACCACTGTTTGGGCGCATGGGAGAGCTCGGAAGGGAAGGAGCGCCGTTTGACTTTTCAATGCAAAATTGACAGGAATTGAGATGGGACGCCATGTTGCGTTTGGAGAGCCACTGATGTGCCTAAACATTGAAAACCCCCACAAGTGACACCATTTTGGAAAGTAGACCCCCTAAGGAACTTATCTGGATGTGTGGTGAGCACTTTGACCCACCAAGGGCTTCACAGAAGTTTATAATGCAGAGCCATAAAAATAAAACAAAATTTTTTTCCCACAAAAATTATTTTTTAGCCCCCAGTTTTGTATTTTCCCTAGGGTAACAGGAGAAATTGGACCACAAAAGTTGTTGTCCAATTTGTCCTGAGTACGCTGATACCCCATATGTGGGGGGGAACCACCGTTTGGGCGCATGGGAGGGTTCGGAAGGGAAGGAGCGCCATTTGGAATGCAGACTTAGATGGAATGGTCTGCAGGCGTCACATTGCGTTTGCAGAGCCCCTAATGTACCTAAACAGTAGAAACCCCCCACAAGTGACACCATTTTGGAAAGTAGACCCCCTAAGGAACTCATCTTGATGTGTTGTGAGAGCTTTGAACCCCCAAGTATTTCACTACAGTTTATAACGCAGAGCCATGCAAATAAAAAATATTTTTTTTTCCACAAAAATTATATTTTAGCCCCCAGTTTTGTATTTTTCCAAGGTTAGCAGGAGAAATTGGACCCTAAATGTTGTTGTCCAATTTGTCCTGAGTACGCTGATACCCGATATGTGGGGGGGAACCACCGTTTGGGCGCATGGGAGGGCTCGGAAGGGAAGGAGCATCATTTGGAATGCAGACTTAGATGGATTGGTCTGCAGGCGTCACATTGCGTTTGCAGAGCCCCTAATGTACCTAAACAGTAGAAACCCCCCACAGGTGACCCCATATTGGAAACTAGACCCCTCAATGAACTTATCTAGATGTGTTGTGAGAACTTTGAACCCCCAAGTGTTTCACTACAGTTTATAACGCAGAGCCGTGAAAATAAAAAATCTTTTTGTTTTCCCACAAAAATTATTTTTTAGCCCCCAGTTTTGTATTTTCCCAAGGGTAACAGGAGAAATTGGTCCACAAAAGTTGTTGTCCAATTTGTCCTGAGTACGCTGATACCCCATATGTTGGGGTAAACCCCTGTTTGGGCACACAGGAGAGCTCGGAAGGGAAGGAGCACTGTTTTACTTTTTCAACGCAGAATTGGCTGGAATTGAGATCGGACGCCATGTCGTGTTTGGAGAGCCCCTGATGTGCCGAAACAGTGGAAACCCCCCAATTATAACTGAAACCCTAATCTAAACACACCCCTAACCCTAATTCCAACGGTAACCCTAACCACACCTCTAACCCTGACACACCCCTAACCCTAATCCCAACCCTATTCCCAACTGTAAATGTAATCTAAACCCTAACCCTAACTTTAGCCCCAACCCTAACTGTAGCCCCAACCCTAACCCTAACCCTAATCCTAGCCCTAACCCTAGCCCTAACCCTAACCCTAGCCCTAACCCTAGCCCTAACCCTAACCCTAGCCCTAACCCTAGCCCTAACCCTAGCCCTAGCCCTAACCCTAGCCCTAACCCTAGCCCTAACCCTAACCCTAGCCCTAGCCCTAACCCTAGCCCTAACCCTAGCCCTAACCCTAGCCCTAACCCTAACCCTAACCCTAGCCCTAACCCTAGCCCTAGCCCTAACCCTAGCCCTAACCCTAGCCCTAGCCCTAACCCTAGCCCTAATGGGAAAATGGAAATAAATACATTTTTTTTTATTTTTCCCTAACTAAGGGGGTGATGAAGGGGGGTTTGATTTACTTTTATAGCAAGTTTTTTAGCGGATTTTTATGATTGGCAGCCGTCACACACTGAAAGACCCTTTTTATTGCAAAAAATATTTTTTGCAATACCACATTTTGAGAGCTATAATTTTTCCATATTTTGGTCCACAGAGTCATGTGAGGTCTTGTTTTTTGCGGGACGAGTTGACGTTTTTATTGAAAACATTTTTGGGCACGTGACATTTTTTTATCGCTTTTTATTCCGATTTTTGTGAGGAAGAATGACCAAAAGCCAGCTATTCATGAATTTCTATTGGGGGAGGCGTTTATACCGTTCCGCGTTTGGTAAAATTGATAAATCAGTTTTATTCTTCGGGTCAGTACGATTACAGCGATACCTCATTTATATCATTTTTTTTATGGTTTGGTGCTTTTATACGATAAAAACTATTTTACAGAAAAAATAATTATTTTTGCATCGCTTTATTCTCAGGACTATAACTTTTTTATTTTTTTGCTGATGATGCTGTATGGCGGCTCTTTTTTTGCGGGACAATATGACGCTTTCAGCGGTACCATGGTTATTTATATCTGTCCTTTTGATCGCGTGTTATTCCACTTTTTGTTCGGCGGTATGATAATAAAGCGTTGTTTTTTGCCTCGTTTTTTTTTTTTTTTTTCTTACGGTGTTTACTGAAGGGGTTAACTAGTGGGCCAGTTTTATAGGTCGGGCCGTTACGGACGCGGCGATACTAAATATGTGTACTTTTATTGGTTTTTTTTTTTTATTTAGATGAAGAAATGTATTTATGGGAATAATATTTTTTTTTTTTTTCATTATTTTGGAATATTTTTTTTTATTTTTTTTTACACATTTGGAAATTTTTTTTTTTACTTTTTTACTTTGTCCCAGGGGGGGACATCACAGATCAGTGATCTGACAGTTTGCACAGCACTCTGTCAGATCACTGATCTGATAGGAGTGCAGGCTGCTTCACAGTGCCTGCTCTGAGCAGGCTCTGTGAAGCCACCTCCCTCCCTGCAGGACCCGGATCCGCGGCCATCTTGGATCCGGGGCTCGAGCAGGGAGGGAGGTGAGGAGACCCTCGCAGCAACGCGATCACATCGCGTTGCTGCGGGGGGCTCAGGGAAGCCCGCAGGGAGCCCCCTCCCTGCGCGGTGCTTCCCTGCACCGCCGGCACATCGCGATCATCTTTGATCGCGGTGTGCCAGGGGTTAATGTGCCGGGGGCGGTCCGTGACCGCTCCTGGCACATAGTGCCGGATGTCAGCTGCGATAAGCAGCTGACACCCGGCCGCGATCGGCCGCGCTCCCCCCGTGAGCGCGGCCGATCGGCTATGACGTACTATCCCGTCCAGGGTCAGATAAGCCCAGGGCACCTCGACGGGATAGTACGTCTAAGGTCACAGAGGGGTTAAGTGCCTTCCCAAGGGATCACCGACCCCTTTTCCTTCCCAACCTCCGAATAACGACATGAGTCTCAAGTTGGATATAATTGGCCACAGCGGCCTTTATTATTACAAACAAAACATATAACTATAAACAGCTGGGAAGGGGTCCTTGAAGCTAAAATCTGGTGTCACCCATAGTATGAACAAGTGGACAAGAGACCAACCGTAGATTACTCTCAGCCGTTACCCCACAGGCTCGAGAGCACCAAAATACCCCGAAGGGTTACCATTGTCCACTTCCAACTTAGGAATCTGGCCCACCATTACCAAGATTCCCCCAGATCACCAGACCCGCAACCAAAACTTAAACCAACTGGAGAGTCCGTATCCCGACGGACCCCCCAGGCCAATTTAGCACCAACTCCAAGGACCCCTCCCCCCGCCTACAGCCACTATGACCCGAAACATGAGGACAAACCACACCCGTGAACACAACAAAAAGGGGAGGGCGGGCGGGACTGCTCCAGATTCTGTAGAGCGGGAAGTGAACCGCTCCACCCCCCGCTCCCATCATCCCCTTCGCCAACCACTACCTCTCCCCCTGGAACGAACCACACGCCCCCACCCTTTGTCTGCTGCTCCAAACCCCCTGTCATGGCGGCTTCCACGTACGCCGCCCGGGGGGGAGGGGCGGACGGCTCGCTCCAGCCTGTCTGATCAAATACTGATAGTGTGAACATGGCCTTAAAATTGCAAAGTGCTTAAAAAAACAAACAGCTTTGCAATTTTAATATTAAAAATGATATCCTTTCTCAAAAGAAGTTCAGTATAGAAAAAAAGGTTTATTGTTTTTTCAAATAAATGGAGAGAATATTTAGCACCACTACCTATACCTACCTGGTACCTATACACCAAAGAGAAGCAGCTGTGACTCCTGGATACAGTGTGACTCTGCTGTCACACACCAGCACCAGAGAAGAGGAGCAGCGGTGGCTCCTGGTGACAATCTAGAACAGCTGCCACACACCAGAACCAGAGAAGAGGAGCAGCGGTGGCTCCTGGTGACAATGTAGAACAGCTGCCACACACCAGCACCAGAGAAGAGGAGCAGCGGTGGCTCCTGGTGACAATGTAGAACAGCTGCCACACACCAGAACCAGAGAAGAGGAGCAGCGGTGGCTCCTGGTGACAATGTAGCACAGCTGCCACACACCAGAACCAGAGAAGAGGAGCAGCGGTGGCTCCTGGTGACAATGTAGAACAGCTGCCACACACCAGAACCAGAGAAGAGGAGCAGCGGTGGCTCCTGGTGACAATGTAGAACAGCTGCCACACACCAGCACCAGAGAAGAGGAGCAGCGGTGGCTCCTGGTGACAATGTAGAACAGCTGCCACACACCAGAACCAGAGAAGAGGAGCAGCGGTGGCTCCTGGTGACAATGTAGCACAGCTGCCACACACCAGAACCAGAGAAGAGGAGCAGCGGTGGCTCCTGGTGACAATGTAGAACAGCTGTCACACACCACAACCAGAGAAGAGGAGCAGCGGTGGCTCCTGGTGACAATGTAGAACAGCTGCCACACACCAGAACCAGTGGGACCCGTGGAAGCGCTAGCATAGGCGCGAAACGGCCGTCACATCCTGCTCACCTCTTTCTCTGTTTTGTTGCCCCGAGCCGTGAAGATGATGGTGTTGTTTTATATTTTCTAATAAAGGATTCAGTCCACACTTGGACTGGTGAGTGTTGCCGCGTTTTTCTGTACGTTGCCATTGGTTGTATACCTTTTTTCATGCGGGCACTACTTGGATATCAGGCTCCTGTTTAACACGCCTTGGACGGACCGCGGTTGATCCCGGACCTTTGACAGCTGTGCGGCTTTACTGTTTTCTAATATGGACATGATAATGTAGAACAGCTGCTATACACCAGAACCAGAGAATAGGAGCAGCGGTGGCTCCTGGTGACAATGTAGAACAGCTGCTACACACCAGAACCAGAGAAGAGGAGCAGGGTGACTCCTGGATACAATGTGATTCTGCTGCTACACCAGATCCAAAGAAGATGAGCAGCGGTGACTCCTGGATACAATGTGATTCTGCTGCTATACACCAGATCCAAAGAAGAGGAGCAGTGGTGGCTCCTGGTGACAATGTAGAACAGCTGCTACACCTCAGCACCAGAGAACAAACAGGGGCTCCCAGCTACAACGTGTCCTTACTGCTATACACCAGCACCAGAGCACAATATTATATACATTAAAATTAGACAGTAAACATTATTATTACCCAGTAAATATTTTCATACCTGTACTTTAACCCCTTAATGACTGCCAATACGTCTTTTAACTGACCTGAGATATAAGGGAATAGCCTCACCATACAGGTGACAATCCAGCAGCTGTCGGCTGTACGCTATAGCTGACAACTTGCTGCATCAGCCACGATCAGTGTTTGCACCTTCCAAATCTGTTTAACCCCTGAGATGCTGCTGTAAATAGTGATTACATCATATAAATGGTTAACAGAGTGTGAGGGACTCCCTCTTTGCCCAATTGGTTCCCTCAGATCATTATTTTGTGGTCCTGATGTTTGCGATGGCAATTCATGACCAAATAGCGGCCTTAGAGTCTGACGGCTGTAGTAATCTGTTCAGAAGTTAGCGGCATTTAGGTGTTAAAAATACTCATTTCTGTCATACCACTTTGCGTTATTTCCTGTAATGTACCTGAAGGGTTAATAAACTACCTGACTGCAGTTTTCATTATGTGAGGGGGTGCTGTTTTTAAAATGGTATCGCGTTTGGGGGTTTCCCAATATGTGGAAGCCCTAAAGTCACTTCAAACATGGATAAGTCCCTAAAAAAATAAATTTAGTAAATTTCCTTGAAAAAATGAAAAATTGCTGCTACATTTTTAAACCTCCTAAAATGCTAACAAAATAAAATAACATTTTACAAATGATGCTGATGTAAAGCAGACATGTGGGAAATGTTAGTTATTAATGGTTTGCTATGGTATGACCATCTGGATTAAAGGGATAATCATTCAAATTTTGAAAATTGCAAATTTTTTAACATTTTTCTCAAATGTCTGTTATTTTTCTTTCTTTAAATGTTCTTTTTATTGAAAAGCATGTTTATACAATCATCTTCAATTAATTAACATTAACATTGACATAAGTCAATTTTAGAAAATAAAGTAAAATACAAGCATATCACTTGTTTCTAAATGTCTGTTATTTTTAATAAATAAACACAAAACATATCGACCTAAATTTACCATTATCATAAAGTATATTGTGTCACGAAAAAACAGTCTCAAAATCACTGGGATTTGTTGAAGCGTTCCAGAGTTATTACCACATAAAGTAACACTGGTCAGATTTCAAAAACTTGGCTCCGTCACTAAGGGGTTATCTTATCATGCAAATAAGTGACAATTACTTGCCTAGGTACAAACTTTACTTAAGGCCCCGTCACACTTAGCGACGCTACAGCGATCCCGACAACGATACGACCTGTCAGGGATCGTTGCTGCGTCGCTATGTGGTCGCTGGTGAGATGTCAAACAGTGAGATCTCCCCAACGACGCAGCAGCGATGCGGCGACCTGTAGCGACCTGTACAACGATGTCACATGGCAGCTATTTCATGACGATTAACAGACCTCAATGAGGGACGTCCTGTCATGAGGTCGTTGGTAAGGTGTCAAACACAGAGATGTGTGCTACCCAGCGGGACCTCAACGATCAAAAAAAGGTCCAGGCCATTCCGACACAACCAGCGATCTCACAGCAGGGGCCTGGTCGCTGCTACGTGTCACACATAGCGAGATCGCTACTGAGGTCGCTGTTGCGTCACAAAACTTGTGACTCAGCAGCGATCTCGCTAGCGATCTCGCTTTGTGTGACGGGGGCTTTAGGATAGTTGCTACCTCACACCTTTACAGCTCAAGCAGTGCCTATTGATGAAGAGAAAAAAGCTCCTATGGGCATAAAAATATCAACAACTCTTGGCTCCAGTTTGTGACACAATGCCAGTGTCATTCAGTATAAAGAAAAACATTCAGCAAAATCTAACTGCAAAATGTCTTTATGAAATTTATGAAATATACAGTTTATTGCATCAACCAACGCAAAAAGGAAACTAGTATAAAGTGCCAGTATACCATAAAAATATATTTTATTAAATAATAAAGAGTAAAAGTAACAAGTTTTACAAGGATAAACCGCTAAGAAGCAGGGACAGCCACTCATTTATAAATCAATAATATTCCATACTAATGCCTGCATAGACTAACCAAAAAGCCCAAGTGCTTAAAGTACACAGTGTATGGGCATAACGCCCTATGACTACCAGTAGTGACAATGTAATAGGACAATAATAGGCGAACGCTAACAGGCGGCACTTACATGGAAATGAAGTCTCAGTGTGTAGCGTCCCCGCCGCCCCAACGCACGTTTCGCTTCTTCATCAGGAGATAGGGTCAGCCATTGCACGAGCGGGGGCGCCATTCTTGAATTTTCTTAGGGTGCCAACCTCCGCACCTAGGTAGGTGTCCAGACAGTAATTACACCCAGGGCTAGGTCACTAGTTTCTGTACATCGGTTTTGAGTGTTTATATCCACCCAAGAATATTTTCACTATTACCTCTATATCAAAGGTACTGTCAATAGTTTTGAGGTATTTTTCTGGGCATACCCCTGTTTTCCCTTAGTATGGCAGGGGTCCTTTTAGTATTTCAATGTTTTGGTTACTAATTATGTAGATAGCTGAGCTTCAATCTATTATTCTCAGCATCACTTGTCGTCTTTTGGGCCCAGGTTATCAGGCAATTTTTTCAACTAGGAACGATCCCCTTTTTAGGTTTTTTTTTAGCATTGGTATATTTAAAGGGAACCTGTCACCCCGTTTTTTCAAGAAGAGCTAAAAATAGCGTTAAATAGGGGCAGAGCTGGGCTTTACATTAGTGTATTTTGTGAGCCTTTACTCCCCACCTATGCTGCTGAAATACCTTTCTAAAGTCGCCGTTTTGAGCTGTCACTCACGCTGGTCAGGTCATATGGGCGTGGTGACAGCGCTGTTTCTCCCCCAGATCTCCGTTGGTGGCGTAGTGGTGTGCGCATGTCCAAGTGGCGAATCCACTGCGCAGCTTCAAGGAAAATAGTGCGATCTGCGCTATTCAGGCGTTTATCGGTGGGCGCGGCCATCTTTGTGAGGCCGCGTGTGCGCAGATGGTTCTTCTCGGCTTCCCGGGGCTTCAGAAAAATGGCCACGGGATGCTGCGCGTGCGCAGATGGAGATCGCGGCGGCCATTTTCCTGCAGCCGAGATGCGAACTCGGATAGGTGTAACTAGGTGTTTTTTTTTTAGGTAAGCAGCTGCAATTGGTAGATGCAATAATCTATACAGACTACATCTATGACCACCATTGGCGTTCATATGGAGAATATTAATGATATCGATGTGTGTGTGACAAACATTCCACACAGTAGCAGCAGCATGGGAAAGAGATTTGCGTGTAATTCCCATCCTGCTATTTATCTAATGTAATTTAGTAAATATTTTGCAGCTAAATATTAGGCCTGAACAGTATATGCAAACTATAAATAGAGGGACTGTAGTTAAAACATGAGCGCTGCAAACATCAATATATCAGATGACTTGCTCCATTATTCCTGTATCCCTTCTGTAAGCTGAGAACCACAAACTGGGGGGAAACATCATCAGTCTCCTCTGGAGCAGTTATGTGCAGCTGGACTGGAGGCTGAACAGGAGGAAAGTTTGTCTCGTGTCAAAGGTTTACTTCCAAAGAATTTTGTGCACTTTTCAAAGTTTTTACAATTAAGCCTTGATCTCTGACACGTGACACTAGAAGCTAATGTTCTGCTGATACATTTTAATTTAGAAATAAGATCATCGTTGAAGCGCACCCACAAGAGTAAATCTTGAAAACAATGTGCTGTGATTTATGTCATAATATATGTTTATGGGGGTCAGAGCTCTGTTCTCCTGTTAAATAGATCCAAACCCCGTGTTTCCAGTTATGTAGCCATAGACTTCAGTAAGTTGTCATTCAGTGGTGGCTACAGGAAGAAAAAAATGTCAGCTAAAAAGAGCAATGTTTGCATCAACATCATAGAAGAAATGTATCGATCAGACTTTATTTTCAGTTTTGACCTATTTTGTGTAATGGTCACACGACCTGATGAGTGAAGCATTTAACGTTGTGGCACAACATCTCTTACGTGGAATAAATTAACAGCCTTTCCACTTTTCCCACCCCATTTAAAGAATGTCATTAGTGACAAAATCATCTAAATTTTCTCTGGCCCCTGGGCAGATGCCTTGGTACTGTAGTGCTTGAGCCAGTGGCCCCATTTTCCAGCCTTTTTATTCCTCCTTACACTGTGAGCACATCACACAGAACTCAATACTGAACACTGTGCTGCATGGAATGAAGGATTCCGTCTTTACACTGGACAATGCCGTCTTCAGAAACATTCTTTGCAGGGGAGTGAGCACGCTCTGTGCTCTGGTCCCGTTCTAGGCAGTAGTCACAGTGTCTACTTTGTGATGTATATGTTCCAGCCCCAGTGTATCCTATGTGATGTATATGCTACAGTCCCATTGTCTCCTATGTGATGTATATACAGTAGTCTCAGTGTCTACTATGTAATGTATATACAGCAGTCTCGGTGTCTCCTATGTGATATACATACAGCAGTCTCAGTGTCTCCTATGTGATGTATATACAGCAGCCACAGGGTCTCCTATGTGGTGTACATACAGTATTCTCAGTGTTTCCTATATAATATACATACAGTAGCCTTAGTATCTCCTATGTGATGCACATACAGCAGCCTCAGCTTCTCCTATGTGATGTATATACAGCAGTCTCAATGTTTACTATGTGATGTATACACACCAGTCTCATTGTCTCCTATGTGATGTATATTCAGCTTTCCCAGTCTCTCCTATGTGATGTATATAAAGCAGTCCCAGAATGTTTGACCTGAAGAAACAAGCAAGCAATGCATCTATGTGGCTGCCACTACATTCATTATTGAGATGGCTACATTATAGAATTACCAAAATGGTTATTTCCAGCATTTAAAGTTATCCCTTTCCACAGGATGGGTCCTAATTTGCAGATATGAGATTCCAATCTGGAAAACAGGGCTCTGAAATGCACCATAGACATGGACCGGTAGTCTATGGATCCATTGGAGATCGCTTGATATGGCTGTAAATGTTTGGGAATAACCTTTTTAAATGAACTTGCGGTTCAGTTTTCGGCACAGCATGTGATTAGGTATGGCTGCCTACAATAAAACTATGTAGGGTTCGCATCTCTAAATCAGCATTATAGCTGCTCAGGATCAGTGGTAGTCCAAAAGGGCCAAATGTCCAATAGTGATAACTGATGGCATACCATAGTAATAGATGAGAACACCCATTCAGCACGTGCCCATCTGATGTCTATAGTATAACTCCAATGTATTAGTGAGAATCTTCATAACAGTAAGAGACCTATATGAAATTGTGCCATCAACCTTACACTATAATCTCAAAACTTTATGGCATTTCATAAGCAGATATTATTACTTCTCAAACTACTTATTAATATACTGGATGATTTAAAGAACTAGGGATTTCTCTCTCATTCTTATATTACTCTGCGGCTGAAGTATCTTTCTGATAAAGTTATCTTATTTGTCATCCAAGATGTAAATGCTTCGTCTAATGCAAACATTGCACCGAAATTGCTGTGATTAGACTATTTATGCCTGTACACTCGCACACACCTGGTGGCTTTTTCAGTCTTGAAAAGTTGCCGTTTTTCTGCTTTCTCTATCTCATCCAAATGTCTGAATGTTTACATTTTGTTTAAAAATATTTTGTTACAGTAAAAGTCTAATAATAGTTAATATTTTTTTCTTTTTACTTAGAAAATCAAAATCTTCCTTTAAAAATACTAAAATCTCTCTGTAACCAAACTTAAGGATACATTCATAAGCAGCAATTTTATTGCATTTCAGCTACTGCAGTCATTTATCACATTGGTTAGAAATTACATGATGGTGAAAAAGGATCTTAAAGAATCTCATTTATAAACTGCGACTCATAACTCGAGATTTTTTCAAAGACAATGCTATATTTTATATACTTTTTATGCTATAATAAAAATTATATGATAATATAATCTGAATTACTTATTTTCAAGTGTGAAGTTTTATTTTGCATATTTGCATCAGTTTTATGGCTCTGTGATAAAAAAAAAAGCAATTCCAGCAATATGGTTAAAACAAAAACAAGTAAAAATACATTTTTGTAAGGGTTTTCCCATCCAATATGTCATATTATTATTATCATTGTGAGAGTCTCACCTCTGGGACCCTGTAAATTAAAATTTAAACATTTAAGACATTTTTAATACTTTTTTTCAACCCCTTTAATTGCCTGTATGTAGGGGTCTGGGTCTTGGGACCCCACCCAGATATGGTTATACAGTGCCCATTCCTGCTCCTGATTAGCATATTACTCTATTTCTCTCTGTCATGGAAAATGCTTTATACAGAAGGTTGGGGGTTGCACAAAATGCCATAGCAGGAGGTATGGGGCCCTGGGACGTAGGTTGTGCACTTCTGATATACTGCCATATACATATGTACAGTCTTTGCTGTACACTACCCAATGTCATTGTGAAGACACCTGTGTTTTACTTTAATGGTAACGTCCTGTCTGCATAACAATTGGTCAGCCCAAACGTACTGAGCTATTGGTTTTCTGCTTGATGAAGTTTAAATTGGTTGTTTTATGTGATTATTTTTGAATAAGACCAGAACTTTCCATGAAGGGGAAATCATTTACAATCTGGCTCTGCCCAACAGATGAGTAATGAAAACATCAACAGCAAAGGCAATGCATTTATATGCTGGACTTGCTTCATGTCTGATCACCTTCTGCTTCCACCACAATACTTCTTAACGTCTTTATATAACTTAATGAGTTTTTTTTACCTTGATGAATGCCAACTGGCTAAAACCAAACCCAGACAAAGCTGAAATTCTTTTGGTCGGAGATCAGCACCTAACTACAAAATGGCAAGCTGCAACTCCAACAACTCTATCCCTGATCCCTGGGAGTCACGACCCCTCAAAATTCAGACTAGGCGTGCAGTTGGGTATAGTTATGGATGGGGAAGTGTCACTTAAAAAACGCATCAGTCATTATTAAGTCTTCATTTTACTATCTGAGGAATATTGTCAAAATTAAACATGTTACTCCTCAAGAAGACCTATCAACACTGGTACTTGGCTTCATAACCTCCGGATGCACTACTGTAATGCGCTATATGTAGGCATATGAAACAAAGCAATATTTGTTTATGAGCTTTTCCTTTTTTCGATGTTTTTGCTGCATAGTTGACACAGCGTTTTTTTTATTATTATTGTTTTTACTAGTGCAGAATTGCTGGATTTTTTTTTATATGCATTTAATTCACTCACATTGAAACCCAGATGGGCATAAAATGCACCGAAAAAGCACACTATTACAGCGTCTTTAAGAGCATGAGTTTTCATGAAATTGCTTCAACTGATAAATGTAGCAGCTATTCCGTACAGAAAAAAATGCATACACCACATGGAGACATGGCCTAAAATACCTGGAGCTAAATGTAGTGTGAATCTATATACCTTACCTTCTTTAACAACCTTGACATGTTTCCATTCAACATACTTCCCAAAGCTGTCAGTAGATGAACCTCCTATTAATCACGGGGCACACTTGTTAGACAGAAATAAAGGTCACAATTAAGTGACAGTTTTGTCCTTTCTACGTTAAAAGCCTGCAACCGAAGGTCGAAGGGGCATGAAGTATTTATTTTACTAAATGGAAGTCAAGATCAGTAGTCGTATTAGGAGAAGGCAGTGCTGCTTAGATCCAACAGTCATTTAATATCACATGATGTGTTAGCGCTACCTACATAAGAGATTAAACTATAAATTAAATACATTGTGCACATTCAAGTGGTACATATAATTGTTCTGAAAAAGTAGATCTCTCCCCCAAAACTGCAAATGTAGCTATTTAAACATTTATATGAGTTACTTTGCCCCCCCCCCCCCCCCATAAAAATCATACCAGTAACATATCCTAGTGGCGTACTTGCAAATAATTAACTTTTAATCCATATGCAATTAAGGGTGCTTTGGTGTACCCTTGGTGTAACCAAGGGCTCTGTGCACCTCTAAAACAGCACCTGATGCTGTGATCTCCATAGCAAGCAAGTGGCTTTAGAGAAGAGTGGGAGATCGGAGCGTACCCATATCCACATGGAGTGTGCCTGCACGTTGCCACTATGAGCGCACCCCTGAGCTCCTCCAATATCAGTGGTGTAAAAGTAGACCAAGCCGTTGGTCACACCAAGGGTGCCCCAAAGCACCCTCACTTACATATGGACTAAGAGTGAATTTTTCTGCAACTCCACCACTTAAAAGTATATTACTTATATGATATTTATAAGAGCTAAGTTACATATATAAATGTTTAAGTAGCCGAATTTGCAATTTAGGGGAGACCAGCAGACGTGCCGGGAACTTCGTCTGTAGACAAGAAATTACAACCAGAATGTCGTCGTATGAATCTTCCCAACTTGTTTGGACATATCAGACATGAAAGTGCAGAAAAGAATGCAATCTTTATCTATGGCACAGAGATCAGATGCGCACTGTGTTTGAGGAGCTCCACAGACCATTCATTCTAGCAATCAGGGAGTGCTGCGCCATGTGCCCCCAATCATTACTATTAAACTGCTGCAGACCTCCTTTAGTTTTAATGAAAGTATCAAATGTGAAACTTACAACGTATACAGAGTCATTGCTGAATATTCAGCCATAATATCGTTTCCTCAATAGGGTATTCAAGGAGACCACCATGATTTCAGACTACCCCTTCTCCGCAGTGGCAATATGGGGAAAGCAATTGTCCCTATACTGGACTGATGCCTGTAATAAGATATCAGCATATTGGGTAGAGCCAAGAACTAGGCGATGGGTAGCACGGTGGCTCAGTGCTTAGCACTGTTGCTTTGTAGCGCTCTGGGGTCCTGCTCATGGATTCAAATCCCACCAAGGACAACATCTACAAGGACAATTGGTCGGTTTTGAGGCGGCTCTGTCACTGGTGTCTTTTTTTTTTTAAAGTAGAGAGTGGATAACAAGCGGCAGCTGCCCAAAGAATGAACATTGGCTTTCGAAGCCTTAAGTGGTTAAAAGAAGTGACAAAAGATGGAACATGTGCACAGCAAGTTGTTTTTGCATTGATGTGCATTGGGTTCATTCTTTGCAGTGGTCTTTTAGTAATTTCTTCCATTCTTATCAAAGTAAGAAAGATGTGTGAGATACTGTATATGTATGTGTGTATCCTATATGTATCCTCTATAATGCATCATTACCAAAGTTCTTAACAATTTAACTATTGCATATTGTCATATGTGAATACCAATGGAGTGGAATGCAACTTAGAAGCGGAAAGCAGAGGAATGTATTATATTAACAGCATGTAACCAATCCGTCCAAATCATTGGAAGAATTACTGGAGAGAGAACACCAAGACACTTCCAAGGTCAACTGTGTGTCATGTTCATACATCAGTACAATGGCAGCACTCCTGCCCATCTGTGCCAAGACATTTTTCAGCAAAATCACAAAACTCAAGAAATATTTGGCATAATAATAACCCTGCTGAAAGTGGTGTCAAAATTACATTTGCTAAACGGCCAAATGTTAAAAAATAAATTACAGCTGACGCACTTTTACTTATGATCATTCAGTTGTAAACCTCGGTGATTGGTACAAACCTTAAACAATCTTGATGTGGGAAGATAATATACAGTTAGACATGGTTTGCAAGAAAGGGAGATCAGTTGTGGTGGAGGGGAAACAGCCCAGCTGTATTGCAGTTTCTGCATTTTTAATGTAACATTGTTTTAATCTTGTATTAAAAAAATAAGAAAATAAAGGATGAATCTGTAGAATTACTAGAAAGAAATGTAGTTAGTCTCCACAACTAATTACTCAGTATTCTGTATTGCAAAAAACTCTAATCTACAAGATAATAATAATAATATAATTTAAATTAGCCGAGTGCTTTCGTGTTCTCGATGACAGAACCACAGCCAGATTCATCTCCAGGGATCTTCAGGGGGAACTCAGGGCAGAAATTCAGCAAATCAGACCATTCTTTCCCCCCGGCATGATCGGTTTGAGGGAGAATCTCTGAGAAACAGTGGACAGTTTGCCAATCCTGAAGATATCGTTGGGTTGAGCTGACTTTAGTCTAATTTGTATGGGGGCCTTTATGCGAAGTTGTCAAATACTAATACATTAGATTTCAGTTTTGAAAGTCGTAATGGAAACCAAGAAGTATCGTTTCTCCTTGCGGAGAGTGACATGTTAAGCATGTCGAGATGAGGAGACTTAAAGCCGCAATGCGGACTAGAACTCTAGTGCCACCTATAGGAAGTAGCAATCCTAACAGTCAATGTTGACACTTTAACGAGCCTTGTCACATAACTTAGGATAAAAGCCAATCCAGAATCTCAGTTTGCACTGTATATATATCAGTGACAGCTAACAAACGGTGAAAAAAATAAATAAACCCGTTTTGCAAGTGAAGCAGTGTAGTATTAGCAATGTGTGAACAAACTATATGTCACTGATTAAAAATAGTGAAAAGGATCATCCAAGCTGACAGTGGGATATCACCATGAGGAAAGTGCTACGAAAACCTACAATTCCAACCATCTTTTCCCATTGCTATACATATTTTTCCTCTTTCCATTGTCAAACAGAAGACCTCAATTTGTCAAATACAAAATCTTTTTGGTGCTTTTTCAAGACAGTCGGTTGTAATTTCATGTATACATTCATAATTGATGATCATTTTTTTCTTTATGTCATCTCTTTTCCTACTTCGAGGGTCCTTTCTCACTCTCTATTTACCTGCATTATAAAACTTGGGGTGAGTTCACACCGGAGAGCCCTCCTTGCCTCCTGTTGTTAACTATTTGGCACTATTGTACATTTTATTGTGTCATTAGAGGTTTGATTTTATACAATGCTCAAAAAAATAAAGGGAACACTAAAATCACACATCCTAGATATCACTGAATGAAATTGTAAATCTTTATTCATCACATATTGGAATGTGTTGAGAACAATAAAACCTAAAATTGATCAACGTAGATCACAACAAATATCCCACGAAAGTCTGGAGTTGGAATGATGCTCAAAATAAAAGTGGAAAATTAAGTTACTGGCTGATCCAACTTCAGTGGAAATGCCTCAAGACAAGGAAATGGTTCTCAGTAGTGTGTGTGACCTCCACGTGCCTGTATGACCTCCCTACATTGCCTGGTCATGCTCCTGATGAGGTGGCGGATGGTCTCCTGAGGGATCTCTTCCCAGACCTGGACTAAAGCATACGCCAACTCCTGGACAGTCTGTGGTGCAACGTGACGTTGGTGGATGGTGCGAGACATGATGTCCCAGATGTGTTCAATCGGATTCTGGTCTGGGGAACAGGCGGGCCAGTCCATAGCTTCAATGTCTTCATCTTGCAGGAACTGCTGACACACTCCAGCCACATGAGGTCTGGCTTTGTCCTGCATTAGGAGGAACCCAGGGCCAACTGCACCAGCATATGGAGGTATGAGGATCTCATCTCGGTACCTAATGGCAGTCAGGCTACCTCTGGCGAGCACATGGAGGGCTGTGCGGCCCTCCAAAGAAATGTCACCCCACATCATTTCTGACCCACTGCCAAACTGGTGATGTTGAAGGATGTTCCAGGCAGCAGATCGCTCTCCACAGCGTCTCCAGACTCTGTCACATCTGTCACATGTGCTCAGTGTGAACCTGCTTTCATCTGTGAAGAGCACAGTTCGCCAGTGGCGAATTTGCCAATCCTGGTGTTCTGTGGCAAATGCCAATTGTCCTGCACGGTGTTGGGATGTGAGCACAACCCCCATCTGTGGACGTCGGGCACTCAGACCATCCTCATGAAGTCGGTTTCTAACCGTTTATGCAGACACATGCACATTTGTGGCCTGCTGGATATCATTTTTCAGGGCTCTGACAGTGCTCCTCTTGCTCCTTCTTGCACAAAGGCTAAGGTAGCAGTCCTGCTGCTGGGTTGTTGCCCTCCTACGGCCCCCTCCACATCTTCTGGTGTACTGGCCTGTCTCCTGGTTGCGCCTCCAGCCTCTGGACACTACGCTGACAGACACAGCAAACCTTCTTGCCACAGCTCGCACTGATGTGCCATCCTAGATGAGCTGCACTACCTGAGCCACTTGTGTGGGTTGTAGAGTCCATCTCATGCTACCACGAGTGTGAAAGCACAGCCAACATTCAAAAGTGACCAAAACATCAGCCATAAAGCATTGGTACTGAGATGTGGTCTGTGGTCCCCACCTGCAGAACTGCTCCTTTATTGAATGTGTCTTGATAATTGCCAATGATTTCCATCTGTTGTCTATTCCATTTGTACAACAGCATGTGAAATTGACTGTCAAACAGTGTTGCTTTCTAAGTGGACAGTTTGATTTCACAGAAGTTTGATTCACTTGGAGTTATATACTGTTGTTTAAGTGTTCCCTTTATTTTTTTGAGCAGTGTATTTGATGTTTAATTGTTTATGGGGTCAGGGCAGGAACATCCTGTACTGTAACAAATGTTCTAAAACTGTTTTTGGAGGGGTGTTTCATTTATTTCTGCATCTGGCTGTCTCTCTGTATGGTAATATAGGTTGTTAATGTCATCAGCTACAATTATTGGTTGCCAGCCAATTGATTGTCCATGTAAAATATTTTTTTCTTGACAAAGCAATCAGAGCCTGCATCCATGGAAACAATTTACAGCCTGGTTGGACATGTTCATTAACAAGCAAATCAAGCACACTAATTATAAGGAAATATTAAAATATGTTTGCAGTACTACAATATTAAATATGATGTGTTACTAGATCTAACAATGTAATCTGTATTAATAATGTTACAGATCACCTAGCCCTCAAGAGGATGGTGTACTTACTATGCAAATCCACAACAAACTCACTCACCCTCGTAGAAATCTCAAACACCTCAATTTAGAATCTCTGTCTGAGTCCCTTCTCCCTCTTTTAGACATAGCTTCCCTTCATGACACAGATGCTACTGCCACTTTTTATAACACCACAATAACAGCAACACTCGATTCGGCCGCCCCCTCATGCATAGCAAAACTCGTACAATCAACAGGCAGCCTTGGCTGACCGCCCTGACCAAAGAATGGAGACGGGCTTCCAGGGTCGCTGAGCGGAGATGGAAGCGATCCCGCTCTACCGACCACTTCATTGCATACAAGCAGTCCCTCGCCAGCTTCAAGTCCATGCTCACTGCCCCAAAACAAACTTACTTCTCATCTCTCATATCCTCCCTGTCTCACAACCCTAAACAGCTTTTCAACACTTTCAATTCTATACTCTGTCCCCCAGCACTTCCTCCCTCTCCTCTCATTTCTGCTGAAGACTTTGCCTCTTTCTTTAAACAGAAGATTGATGCAATCAGAGAAAGCTTTGGCCCACAGCCCCCAATGCCCCTCTTAGCCGCTCAACCCTGTTGCTCCAAAACCAGCTTCTCCACCATGACAGAAGATCAGCTCTCTACCCTCCTGTTAAGATCACATCTCACCACTTTCACACTTGACCTGCTCCCATCTCACTTCATCCCTAAACTCGCCAGTCTTCATCCCAACCCTAACACACCTCTTCAACCTCTCACTCACAACTGGTGTCTTCCCCTCATCCTTCAAGCATGCCTCTATCACACAGATCCTCAAAAGGCCCCCCTCAACCCATCCTCAGTGTCTAGCTATCGCCCGATATCTCTTCTCCCTTATGCCTCAGAACTACTGGAACAGCATGTCCATCTTGAACTGTCCTCCCACCTCTCCTCCTGCTCCCTCTTTGACTGGTTACAATCTGGCTTCTGACCCCATCATTCAACTGAAACTGCCCTAACTAAAGTCACCATTGACCTACTAACTGCCAAGAGCAAGCAACACTACACTGTCCTCCTTCTCCTGGACCTGTCTTCTGCCTTTGACACTGTGGGCCACTCCCTCCTGCTACAGATTCTCTTATCTCTTGTCATCACAGACTTGGCCCTATCCTGGATCTCGTCATATCTAACTGACCGAACATTCAGTGTCTCCCTCCCCCACACCACCTCCTCACCTCGCCCCTTGTCTGTCGGTGTTCCTCAAGGCTCAGTTCTAGGACCCCTACTCGTCTCCATCTACACCTTTGGCCTGGAACAGCTCATAGAATCCCACAGTTTGCAGTATCATCTCTGCGCCGATGACACGCAGATCTACCTATGCAGACCTGACCTTACCTCCTTAGTCACCAAAATCCCACAATGTCTGCCTTCTATCTCAGCCTTCTTTTCTGCTCGATTTCTAAAACTGAACATGGACAAAACAGAATTCATCATCTTTCCCCATCTCACTCTACCCCTCCATCAGACCTATCCATCAATGTCAATGGCTGCTCGCTTCCCCGAGTCCCACACGCCTGGTGCCTCGAGGTGATCCTCGACTCTGCATTCTCTTTCAAGCCACATATCCAAGCCCTTGCCTCCTCCTGCCTTCTCAAACTCAAAAATATTTCCCCTATCCACACATTACTTGACCATGAAACCACAAAAACGCTAGTGCACGCCCTTATCATCTCCCGCCTTGACTACTGCAACCTCCTACTCTCTGGCCTCCCCTCTAGCACTCTGGCACCACTCCAATGCATACTACACTCTGCTGCCTGACTATTCTACCTGTCTCCCTGCTATTCTCCAGCCTCTCCCCTATGCCAAGCGCTTCACTGGCTTCCTATTGTCCAGAGACGCCAGTTCAAAACCCTTACTATGACATACAAAGCCATCCACACCCTATCACCTCCATACATCTATGACATGGTCTACCGGTACTTACCTACACGCAACCTTTGATCCTCGCGAGATCTCCTACTCCACTCCCCTCTTATGTCTTCTTCCCTCAATCGCATCCAAGGCTTCCCCCATACTCTGGAACTCTCTACCCCAACTCATTAGACTCTTGCCTACCATGGAAACCTTCAAAAAGAACCTGAAGACTCACCTCTTCCGACACGCCTACAGCCTGCAGTGATCCTCAACCTACTGAACCGCCACACAACCAGCTCTAGCCTCTCCTAGTGTATTCTCACCCATCCCCCGTAGACTGTGAGCCCTCACGGGCAGGGTCCTATCTCCTTCTGTACCTGTTAGTGCCTTGTTTTTGCTCATGTTTATTGTATTTGTCTATATTTGCCCCCTCTTCACATGTAAAGCGCCATGGAATAAAGGGCGCTATAAAAATGTATAATCATAATAATCATGAGCATGTCTTTGGAGACCATGCAAACTCCATGCAGATGTTGTCATTAGTGGGATTTGAACCCAGCGCTACAAGACTACAGTGCTATCCACTGAGCCACCGTGCTCATTTCACTATAACCTTGCTGTCCTGTTGTGTTCTGGCAAATGCACAGCGCTACAGTATGAAAAAGCCATGAGAGGTGGTGAGCTCTCCTTCAATGGAAGTCTCAAACAGAGGCTGGTCAGACATCTGTCTGAGATGTTTTAGTGACTCCTGCATTGAGCAGGGAGTTGGACATGAGGACGCCGGGGGTCCCGATGACCCTGGGGGTCCCCTCCAACTCTAACGTTCTATGATTCTGAGATAAACCGATCATTCTCCCAGCAGCTCTGTCAGAGTGTAATAACAGCTTCTAACAACAGCTGCAAGAAACAAGTTTGCCAAAGAAACTCTGCATTTGAGTACATTATACTTATGGTAGAACATAATAGATTTCCTCGGAAATGTATAAACGTATTACAGATTTATTGGCAATTCACAATATAATGTTTTGGTCTGTTTAGACCGTCATTAGAACTGATTGCTGTCTGGGGAGAGTGGAAGCAGCGCTATATCAGAGCTCGATCCGTGTCGCTGCGGTATTGGATTGCCGACAAATCTGCAATGCGTTCATTAAAAAAAAGAAAAGAGAGTGCCATACTGCAGCAATATATGACATAACACTGCTTCCACTCTCCTCAAGCCCCCTCCAGACAGCAATCAGTTCTGATGAAGGTCTTAACAGACCAAAACTTTATATTATGGATTGCCAATAAATCTGTAATACATTTATAAATTTCTGAGTGCCAAGTCTATTACTATTGGATTTCAGGTTGGAACCCTACTTGGGCACCTGAATCACTCACCAGCAGTGATTTCCTACAGTAGATTTCCTCAGACATCAGAAAGGTATTGGCTGTCAATCATAGTGTTATAGAGGGAGGGAAGAGATGAGACTGAATGTTGATGAAGCACAAACCTGCCGAAACATGCATATTAATGTGATTGACATATTACCAGAAGAAAGGTTTTTTTTGTAAATATCAGATATTGTTGTAGTACGTGTACCCTTCATGGCTTACCATACACAGTCCCATATATTTGGGTGTGACTGTGCAGCAATCTTGAAATGGGACTGAGCCATAATAAGCTGCAAGATCAGAATTATTCAATCTGCTCCGTTCCAGTAGTTTTTTTTGTTGAACTTGGATGTTGTTTTGTTTTTCAATTGCACTAGGCGTCAGATCCCAACTGATCTGATACTTACTGCCTATTATATGTCCAAGCATAGGAGACGAACGTAGGGATCCTATAGATATAATTGTACAAACACAAACACTTCTGCCAAACTGTTTTGACATGCAATATAGCACCAAAAGTAGATGATCAATAATTAAGTTTTCACATGTGTGAATTTCAGCATCTCTTCCCTCATTATATTACTCTATATAATCTAACCCATTGTTCTAATAAAGCTTTCTGCTGTGTTTCATCCTTCTGATCAGATACCATGAATTCATTATTGTTTGCTGTAGGCAATTATGTGATCTTAAAAAAAATAATGAAATAAATAAAGCCATTTCTATGCATTTTTTTTCAACACAAACTTCCATCATGATCACGTCTAACCCCTTCAGGCATGTGCACATGATGTGATTAGGTACAAGGCATACATCCACAAACAAAGGTTTTCATTCTATTGAATTAAGTCCTGTTATTTCAGGGAATTATCGGCATAGACCAGAAAGGAGCGCTCTGAACTTTACATATACAGGAATACTGTATGTGCTAGTACTTATGGTGAATCTTAACATTTTTAATAAGTTCGAAACTGTGTAACCTTATAGTTTCACACGCAGGGCCAGCTTTAGGGGTAGGCAGGCCAGGCAGCTGCCTTTTGTCCCCATTCCTCCAGGGGTCTCCAGCTGAACCATACCCTCCAAGGACGTAGCATGACAGGGACTCCTCATGAAGAGTCCCTATACGCAGGTTGATATTACCTACGACTTGGGTCACCCTCTCCTAGCTGAGAGGAACAGAGTCAATTGCCTGAATGCTAACGGGTCTCACCAGCGTCCTACCCATCAGACCATGGGTCGGAATAAGGCGAGAATCCACCAGATTAACTCCAGCTCCACTATCCACAAGCACCGGTATAGTCTCAGTTAGCCTGTCAACCACCACTTAGCCGGAATGGTACACTGAGACGAAAAGATGGAGGAAATATACACACCCTGGTCGCCTCCCTCCACACGGCCAGGGGAACGCAGCTTTGGAGACAAAGTGGCAACTTTGGAGCGAGATGGGCAGACATTGATGTAATGACCCATAAGTCCACAGTAGAAGCATGCCCCCATCCCATGGCGATCCGCAGGCAACCCAGTTTGAGAAGAGACTCCTCCCACCTGCATAGGTTCGTCCATCTGCACCAGTGTGTTCTCCTCCCTAGAAAGAACCACAGGGGGTAGATTTGGTGTAAGTCTCTTCCTGAGGCGTCTATCCACCCGGATAGCAAAGGCCATGGCCCTGAAATAGCATACTGCACCAGAGAATCCTGACAGACCCTGACAAAAATGACTCCTAAAAGCAGGGACGTTCCACTGTGTGTCAGTGGCCCACCTCCTAAACTCTGAGCAGTACTCCTCAGCCGCCCCGCCCCCTGCTTGATTTTACGGAGTCTAGACTCAGCCAGGGAGACTCCATCAGGATCCCCATATACAAGTGCCAAAGCCGCAAAAAACGCATCCACCGACTGCAAAGATGGTGAATCAGTTGGCAGGGAGCCTTCTCTGCTGCAAAGTATAAAGGGGAGTCCATTATACTGTATCGAGAACCATCTGTCCCCATCATTTTTCCTCAGCTGCTGTAAAGAAGCTCGGGAACAAGTGTTGAACAACTTCAATGCCGTCGATCACTCTCGTTTAACAGCCTGAACTCTGCACCTGTCAATACAATCGAAATGTTTGTGTGATGTGGAACATGTGAGCATTTGGGGCCCCACTTTAAACTTTTGGCCAGGGCCTCACTTTCTCTAAAACCTGCCCTGTTCACATGTGACATAGGACTGTGAATTTGATCTACCCCCTGTGTCTGGATTACATCATAGTGCTGTTCCTACCTATAATTAAAAGTTTTTATTTAATTGTTTAACCTGGAAAAAAGTCTCAATGCTCAGACAGCATCCCCTTTACAAGGTATTTATCTAATGGTGATTTGTTTGTAATCTGCTCATTAGCACAAGAAACATGTCCTGCAGCATCTCTACTACAAATATTCAACTGGTGCTATGGAGGGCAGTTACATACCAAGTGTTTGCCTAGAGCATCTACAGATAATTAGACAAGATAGTTGCTAAAGCAATGAAAGCCTTCTCAGTAGGGCATTCACAGGTGCTAAGCAAACTAACCCTTTCTCTACTGCAAATCTCAAAAGGGAATATGATCAAACATCAAGATCTTAAAGGTACCGTCACACTTAGCGACGCTGCGGCGATACCGACAACGATCCGGATCGCTGCAGCGTCGCTGTTTGGTCGCTGGAGAGCTGTCACACAGACCGCTCTCCAGCGACCAACGATGCCGGTAACCAGGGTAAACATCGGGTAACTAAGCGCAGGGCCGCGCTTAGTAACCCGATGTTTACCCTGGTTACCATCCTAAAAGTAAAAATAACAAACACTACATACTTTCCTACAGCCGTCTGTCCTCCAGCGCTGTGCTCTGCTCTCCTCCTGTACTGTCTGTGTGAGCACAGCGGCCGGAAAGCAGAGCGGTGACGTCACCGCTCTGCTTTCCGGCTGACCGACGCTCACAGCCAGTGCAGGAGCAGAGCACAACGCTGGAGGACAGACGGCTGTAGGTAAGTATGTAGCGTTTGTTTTTTTTACTTTTAGGATGGTAACCAGGGTAAACATCGGGTTACTAAGCGTGACCCTGCGCTTAGTTACCCGATGTTTACCCTGGTTACCAGTGAAGACATCGCTGAATCGGTGTCACACACGCCGATTCAGCGATGTCTGCGGGGAGTCCAGCGACGAAATAAAGTTCTGGACTTTCTTCCCCGACCAGCGACAGCACAGCAGGGGCCTGATCGCTGCTGCGTGTCACACTGGACGATATCGCTAGCGAGGACGCTGCAACGTCACGGATCGCTAGCGATATCGTCTAGTGTGACGGTACCTTTAGGCTTAAGGTACCGTCACACATAACGATTTCGTTAACGATATCGTTGCTTTTTGTGACGTAGCAACGATATCGTTAACTAAATCGTTATGCGTGACAGCAACCAACGATCAGGCCCCTGCTGGGTGATCGTTGGTCGCTGCGAATGATCAGGACCTTTATTTGGTCGCTGATCACCTGCTGTCATCGCTGGATCGGCATGTGTGACGCCGATCCAGCGATGTGTTCACTTGTAACCAGGGTAAATATCGGGTTACTAAGCGCAGGGCCACGCTTAGTAACCCGATGTTTACCCTGGTTACCATTGTAAATGTAAAAAAAAAAAAACACTGCATACTTACATTCCGTTGTCTGTCGCGTCCCCCGGCGTCAGCTTCCCTGCACTGTGTCAGCGCCGGCCGGCCGTAAAGCAGAGCACAGCGGTGACGTCACTGCTCTGCTTTACGGCCGGCGCTTACACAGTGCAGGGAAGCTGACGCCGGGGGACGCGACAGACATCGAAATGTAAGTATGCAGTGTTTTTTTTTTTTTACATTTACAATGGTAACCAGGGTAAACATCGGGTTACTAAGCGTGGCCCTGCGCTTAGTAACCCAATGTTTACCCTGGTTACCCGGGGACTTCGGCATCGTTGGTCGCTGGAGAGCTGTCTGTGTGACAGCTCTCCAGCGACCACACAACAACTTACCAACGATCACGGCCAGGTCGTATCGCTGGTCGTGATCGTTGGTAAATCGTTTAGTGTAACGATACCTTTAAGGTACCTTCACACTGAGCAACTTTAGAACGATAACGATAGCGATCCGTGACATTGCAGCGTCCTGGATAGCGATATCGTTGTGTTTGACACGCAGCAGCGATCAGGATCCTGCTGTGACATCGCTGGTCAGAGCTAGAAGGCCAGAACTTTATTTCGTCGCTGGATCACCTGCTGACATCGCTGAATCGGCGTGTGTGACGCCGATCCAGCGATGTGTTCACTTGTAACCAGGGTAAACATCGGGTTACTAAGCGCAGGGCCACGCTTAGTAACCCGATATTTACCCTGGTTACCATTGTAAATGTAAAAAAAAAAAACACTACATACTTACATTCCGGTGTCTGTCGCGTCCCCCGGCGTCAGCTTCCCTGCACTGTGTCAGCACCGGCCGGCCGTAAAGCAGAGCACAGCGGTGACGTCACCGCTCTGCTTTACGGCCGGCGCTTACACAGTGCAGGGAAGCTGACGCCGGGGGACGCGACAGACACCGGAATGTAAGTATGTAGTGTGTTTTTTTTTTACATTTACAATGGTAACCAGGGTAAACATCCGGTTACTAAGCGCAGCCCTGCGCTAAGTAACCCGATGTTTACCCTGGTCACCCGGGGACTTCAACATCGTTGGTCGCTGGAGAGCTGTCTGTGTGACAGCTCTCCAGCGACCACACAACGACTAAACAGCGACGCTGCAGCGATCGGCATCGTTGTCTATATCGCTGCAGCGTCGCTTAATGTGACGGTACCTTAAGTCACACTAAACGACTTAAGAACGATCACGACCAGCGATACGACCTGGCCGTGATCGTTGGTAAGTCGTTGTGTGGTCGCTGGGGAGCTGTCACACAGACAGCTCTCTCCAGCAACCAACGATCAGGGGAACGACTTTGGCATCGTTGAAACTGTCTTCAACTATGCCGAAGTCCCCCTGCGGCACCCGGGTAACCAGGGTAAACATCGGGTTACTAAGTGCAGGGCCGCGCTTAGTAACCCGATATTTACCCTGGTTACCATTGTAAAAGTAAAAAAAAGAAAAACACTACATACTCACATTCTGATGTCTGTCACGTCCCCCGCCGGCGTCGGCAAATGCGATCCCTTTTGGGACATTGCGTTAGCGCAGTCCGTAGCGCTATGCGCTAAACGGAGTGCCCTAACGCAATGTGACCCTAGCCATAGAAAACTAAGGATAGCAGAACCTGAGGTACCAGCACTGCACAAATAACACACACAGAAGACAAAGCAAAGCACCAAGCTAGAGCTCAAGCAGATTAAAACTTTTGTCCAGCAAGGAGTAGGAGGCAGATGCTGGTTAATAAAGAGTGAAACAAACACCTGACCCAAGACAAACCCAGCACCAGAAGAAAAAAACCAGCAGCCAGAACTCCACAAGAAAATGGCGGATAGTAACAAACTAAACACATTCTAACACATGGCTCCTTATCCCCATTCTTGTACGCATGGCTCATTATCCCCATCCATGTATGCATGGCTCCTCATCCCTATCCTTGCATGCATGGCTCCTTATCGACATCCTTGCATGAATGGCTCCTTATTCCCATCCTTGTATGCATGGCTCTTTATCCCCATCCTTGTATGGAGGCTCTTTATTCCCATCCTTGTATGCATGGCTCCTCATCCCCATCCTTGTCTGCATGGCTCTTCATCCCTTTCCTGGTATGCATGGCTCCTTATCCCCATCCTTGTCTGCATGGCTCCTTATCCCCATCCTTGTATGCATAGCTCCTTATCCCTATCCTTGCATGCATGGCTCCTTATCGACATCCTTGCATGAATGGCTCCTTATTCCCATCCTTGTCTGCATGGCTCTTCATCCCTTTCCTGGTATGCATGGCTCCTTATCCCCATCCTTGTCTGCATGGCTCCTTATCCCTATCCTTGTATGCATGGCTCCTTATCCCTATCCTTGCATGCATGGATCCTCATCCCCATCCTTGTCTGCATGGCTATTTATCTCTATCCTTGTATGCATGGCTCCTTATCCCCATCCTCGTCTGCATGGCTCCTCATCCCTATCCTTGTCTGAATGGCTCCTTATCCCTATCCTTGTATGGATGGCTCCTCATCCCCATCCTTGCATGCATGGCTTCTTCTCCCTATCCTGGTATGCATGGCGCTTTATCCCCATCCTTGTACGAATGGCTCCTTATCCCTATCCCTGTATGCATGAATCCTTATCCCTATCCTTGTATGCATGGCTCCTTATCACCATCCTTGTCTGCATGGCTCCTCATCCCTATCCTTGTCTGAATGGCTCCTTATCCCTATCCTTCTATGCATGGTTCCTCATCCCCATCCTTGCATGCATGGCTTCCTCTCCCTATCCTGGTATGCATGGCTCCTTAACCTCATCCTTGTATGAATGGCTCCTTATCCCCATCCTTGTATGCATGGCTCCTTATCCCCATTCTTGTCTGCATGGCTCCTCATCCCTGTCCTGTATGCATGGTTCCTCATCCCTATCCTTGTATGTATGGCCCCCATGAGAAAGCATTAAAAAAATCCTACTTACCTTCCCTGCGGACCCTCGCAGCATCTTGTTCCTGTGCCAGCAGCAGAGCGATAATGTGTACCCTTGCCTTGCGCAAGCGTGTACTATGGAGGACAGAGAATGAACTTCAATCCAATATTGCAGCCAGCATGCAGCCAGCGGGTAAGGAAAGGGTGAATCAAAAACCCCAAAACCCCGCCTCCATGGCTGAAGATTGTTCCCTCCAAATTCAGGTGACAGTGTCCCTTTAAGGCATTCAGAGGTGGATGTGCTGGAGTGTTTTGGATCATTGTTCTGCTGCATAAAGTAAGTGCGCATTAGCTTGAAGTCATAAAAAGATGGCCGGATATTCTCCTTCAGTAAGATTTTTGGTAGACAGCAGAACCCCAATTACTTTGTTTCTCACTTGTTCCACAATTTCTATGGATCCCGGCACGATGTCTACCTTTTAAGGATATTTTGGTCTACTTCACTTTGTCAGACAGGTCCGATTTAAGTGATGTCTTGATTGAGAACAGGTGTGGCAGATCAGGCCTGGGTGTGGCTAGGGAATTTGAATACAGCTTTCCAAAGATGTGATAAATCACAGTTAATTTATGCTTTGGGGGTTGGAGAATCGGTTTTCACATAGATTCAGAGAATCTAAGGGGTATTGTAAAGAGGAAAATGAGAGACACCAGACCCAAAAATGCAGACTAGCTGAAGGCGTGTTATGGAAGCCCAGGTTGCTTTGATAACACCTCAGCAGTGCCACAGGCTGATCGTCTCCATACCACGTCGCATTGGTGCAGTAAGTGATGCAAAAGGAATCCTGACTTAGTATTGAGCGCATTTACTGAACATACATTTCAGTAGGCCAACTTTTCAAATTTTAACATAATTTTTTCAAGCTAGGGTTATAAGGTATTCTAATTTACTGAGATAATGACTTTTGGGTGTAAGTCATAATAATCAACATTAACAGAAATAAACACTTGAAATAGATCACTCTGTTTTTAATGAATCTATCTAATATATGAGTTTCACTTTTTATATTGAAGAACTGAAATAAATTAACTTTTTGATGATATTCTAATTTTGTGAGATGCACCTGTATATGGGGCCAGGATGAGATTACATATATGGGGGCAGGATGGAAACATATGGGGGGAAGGATGGAAACATATGGGTCCAGGATAAGAGGACATATATGGGGGCATGATGTTGACATATAGAGGGGCAGGATGGAGACATGGGGGAAAGATAGGAAGACATATGCGGGGCAGGATGGAGACATATGGAGCAGGAAGGAAACATGGGGAGGCAGGATGGACATCAGGATGGAGACATATTAGTGGGCAGGATGGAGGATTATGGGGCCAGGATGGGAATTCATGTATGGGGCCAGGATGAGAGAACATATGGGGGCAGGATGGAGACACATGAGGTCATGATCTGAGGACAGGATGGAGACATATGGGGCCAGGATAGGAGGACATATATGGGGCCAGGATGGAAGAACATATGGGAGCAGGATGGAAACACATGGGGGGGGGCAGGATAGAGACATATAGGGCCAGGATGAGAGGACATACACTACCGTTCAAATGCTTAGGGTCACTTAGAAATTTCCTTATTTTTGAAAGAAAAGCACAGTTTTTTCCAATGAAGCTAACATTAAATGATTCAGAAATACACTCTATACATTGTTAATGTGGTAAATGACTATTCTAGGTGCAAACGTCTGGTTTGTAATGCAATATCTTCATAGGTGTATAGACGCCCATTTCCAACAACCATCACTCCAGTGTTCTTATGGTACTTTGTGTTTGCTAGCTGTGTAAGAAGGCTAATGGATGGTTAAATACCCTTGAAAACTCTTGTGCAAGTATGTTAGCACAGCTGAAAACAGTTTGGCTGATTAGAGAACCTATAAACCTGACCTTCCTTTGAGCTAGTTGAGAATCTGGAGCATTACATTTGTTGGTTCCATTAAACTCTCAAAATGGCCAGAAAAAAAGAATTTTCATGTGAAACTCGACAGTCTATTCTTGTTCTTAGAAATGAAGGCTATTCCATGCAAGAAATTGCCAAGAAACTGAAGATTTCCTACAATGGTGTGTACTACTCCTTACAGAGGAAAGCACAAACAGGCTCTAACAAGAGTAAAAAGAGAAGTGGGAGGCCCCGCTGCACAACTGAGCAACAAGACAAGTACATTAGAGTCTGTAGTTTGAGAAATCACAGGTCCTCAACTGGCAGCGTCATTAAATAGTACACGCAAAATGCCAGGGTCAACATCTACAGTGAAGAGGCGACTCTAGGATGCTGGCCTTCAGGGCAGAGTGGCAAAGAAAAAGCCATATCTGAGACTGGCTAATAAAAGGAAAATATTAATATGGGCAAAAGAACACAGACATTGGACAGAGGAAGATTGGAAAAAAGTGTTATGGACAGACGAATCCAAGTTTTAGGTGTTTGGATCACACAGAAGAACATTTGTGAGTCGCAGAACAACTGAAAAGATGCTGGAAGAGTGCCTAACGCCATCTGTCAAGCATGGTGGAGGTAATGTGATGGTCTTGGGTTGCTTTGCTGCTGGTAAAGTGGGAGATTTGTACAAGGTAAAAGGGATTTTGAATAACGAAGGCTATCACTCCATTTTGCAATGCCATGCCATACCCTGTGGACAGCGCTTGATTGGAGCCAATTTCATCCTACAACAGGACAATGACCCAAAGCATGCCTCCAAATTATGCAAGAACTATTTAGGGAAGAAGCAGGCAGCTGGTATTCTATCTGTAATGGAGCGGCCAGCGCAGTCACCAGATCTCAACCCCAATGAGCTGTCGTGGGAGCAGCTTGACCGAATGGTACGCAAAAAGTGCCCATCAAGCCAACCCAACTTGTGGGAGGGACTTCTGGAAGCATGGGGTGAAATTTATCCAGATTACCTCAGCAAATTATCTGCTAGAATGCCAAAGGTCTGCAATGCTGTAGTTGCTGCAAAGGGAGCAGTCTTTGACGAAAGCAAAGTTTGAAGGAGAAAATTATTATTTCAAATAAAAATCTTTTTTTCGAACCTTGTCAATGTCTGGACTAGATTTTCAATTCATTTGACAAATCATTTGATTAATAAAAGTTTGAGTTTTAATGGAAAACACAAAATTGTCTGGGTGACCATAAACTTTTGAACGATAGTGTATATGGGGGCAGGATAAGAGACATACAGTACAGACCAAAAGTTTGGACACACCTTCTCATTTAAAGATTTTTCAGTATTTTCATGAGTATGAAAATTGTACATTCACACTGAAGGCATCAAAGCTATGAATTAACATATGTGGAATTATATACTTATCAAAAAAGTATGAAACAACTGAAATTGTGTCTTATATTCTAGGTTCTTCAAAGTAGCCACCTTTTGCTTTGATGACTGCTTTGCACACTCTTGGCATTCTCTTGATGAGGTTCAAGAGGTAGTCACTGGAAATGGACTTCCAACAATCTTGAAGGAGTTGCCTGAGATGCTTAGCACTTGTTGGCCCTTTTGAATTCATTCTGCGGTACAGCTCACCGCTCCCTAGGCCCTTGATGCCTTAAGCTCTCCTCAAGTCCCTATTGATGTCTGTCCATGAAATAGAACATTCCCCGCATGGCAGGCAGCTTGAGTCTGTTCCAGGTGTCACTCCCTCGTGGTGACTCTGGGCTCTAGTATGCTGCTGTGCCTCAGGGTGTCTTGTCCTCTGGTTTTAGTTGCTGGGCCTGCAGTTCCCACACAACCACGGACTCCAGTGTTCGGTCTTAGGCGCTTAGTCCTGGGATGAGCTCAGTCGCAGCTCCAATGCCAGGTTCTCCTCACTTGCCTCCTCTTCCTTCCTCTCAGACTGACACACTAAGACTAATTCACTAAACCCACCTCCAGCCAGAACTTATAGGGAAGCTCCCCTAAAACAGGTGTTATAGCTCCCCTTTCTGGTCTGGAGTCTGGAAAGGTGTTGCATGCTGTTGTACCTGGAAAGGGGATACTTCCTTGCTTCCAGGCATGACATAACCCCCTATGAGGGAGGCTGTTATGACCTGGTGGTCAGGACAATAATGGACCTTGCTGGTTAAGAGCACACGGAATGACCTGATAGTTACTGATAATAAAGGACGAGCTCTGGGACGTGGGAACTCTGCTGACCGCAATCCCTAATCCTATCAACACACTAGAAATAGCCGTGGATTGCGCCTAACGCTCCCTATGCAACTCGGCACAGCCTAAGAAACTAGCTAGCCCTGAAGATAGAAAAATAAAGCCTACCTTGCCTCAGAGAAATTCCCCAAAGGAAAAGGCAGCCCCCCACATATAATGACTGAGTAAGATGAAAATACAAGCACAGAGATGAAATAGATTTAGCAAAGTGAGGCCCGACTTACTGAACAGACCGAGGATAGGAAAGATAGCTTTGCGATCAGCACAAAAACCTACAAAAAGACCACGCAGAGGGCGCAAAAAGACCCTCCGCACCGACTCACGGTGCGGAGGTGCTCCCTCTGCGTCCCAGAGCTTCCAGCAAGCAAGACAACAATAAAAATTGCAAGCTGGACAGAAAAATAGCAAACCAAAGAAATACAAGCTGGAACTTAGCTTCTGTTGGGAAGACAGGTCACAAGAACGATCCAGGAGGGAACTAAACCAATACTGGAACATTGACAGGTGGCATGGAGCAAAGATCTAAGTGGAGTTAAATAGAGCAGCAGCTAACGAATTAACCTCGTCACCTGTGGAAGGAAACTCAGAAACACCCACCAGAGGAAGTCCATGGACAGAACAAGCTGAAGTACCATTCATGACCACAGGAGGGAGCCCGACAACAGAATTCACAACAGGAGGCAATGTCACTGTGGCAACCGAACTCATGGGGTGCCACATTTGATTTTCTTTTATTGTTTTATTTTGAATGGGGTTAAAGGGGGGTGACTTGAACTTTTATATATCTATTTATTTTTTTATATTTTTAAAAACATTTTTTTTTTACTTTTGGCATGCTTTAATAGTCCCCATGGGAAACTTGAAGCTGCCACAACCCAATCGGATCTACTACATATAGGCGATGATCAGATTGCCTATATGTAGCTGAATTACTCACTTGCTTTGAGCGCCGGCCACCGGGTGCCCCTCACAGCAAGCAGGCACTGACAACCATAGAGGTCACCAAGAGACATCTGGTTGTCATGCCAACGAATCAGTGACCCGCGATCATCTGACGGGGTCACCAGTGGGCAGATTTCCGGCCCGATGGCTGGAAGCACACGTTAAATGCCGTTGTCAGAGTTTGACAGCGGCATTTAATGTGTTAATAGCGGTGGGTGGATTGCGAACTCAAGTCAGTTGTTCAAAACAGCTGACATGTCCCAGGAAAGATGTGGGCTCACTGCCAGAGCTCACATCAAAGAGCCCTGTTTTGACCTGGTGGTTAGGAGCACCCGGCACGACCTGATAGTTAAACTGACACAAGACAAGCTCTGGGATGTGGGAGCTCTGCTGACCGCAACCCCTAATCCTATCACAACAACTAGAAATAGCCGTGGAGCATTCCTGACACTCCCTAGACGCCTCTTCAAAGCCTAAGAGCTAGCTAGCCCTAGAGATAAAAATAAAGCCTACCTTGCCTCAGAGAAATTCCCCAAAGGTAAAGGAAGCCCCCCACATATATTGACTGTGAGTTAAGATGAAGTCACAAACATAGAAATGAAACAGATTTCAGCAAAGGGAGGCCAGACTTACTAAACAGACAGAGGATAGGAAAGGTATCTTTGCGGTCAGCACAAAAAACTACAAAAGACCACGCAGAGTGTGCAAAAAGACCTCCGCACCGACTAACGGTGCGGAGATGCCACTCTGCATTCCAGCGCTCCCAGCTAGCAAGGCAAAATCATGATATCCAGCTGGACAAGGAAACAATGAACAAATAATAACTAGCAGGAACTTAGCTTCTGCTGGAATAGACAGGTCACCAGAAAGATCCAAGAGCGAACTGAACCAATGCAGGAACATTGACAGCTGGCATGGAGTAACGATCTGAGTGGAGTTAAATAGAGCAGCCAACCACAGGATAAACCACGTCACCTGTGTAAGGAACCTCAGAAGCAGCAGCTCCACTCACAGCCACCAGAGGGAGTCCATAGACAGAACTCGCCGAAGTACCATTCACGACCACAGGGGGGAGCTCGACAACAGAATTCACAACAGAGCCCACATCAAAGGGGGAGACACGATATTGCCTGTACTAGTACGGCGCATGTCATGAAGGAGATAAAATGTGGTGCCCAGAACTGGACGCAGTATTCCAGATGAGGTCTGACCAAGGATGAGTAGAGGGGGATTATTACTTCATGAGATCTAGGCTCTATACTTCTCTTAATACATCCTAGAACAGTGTTTACCTTTTTTGCTGCTGCTGCATCACACTGTTGACTCATGTGCACATGGGCAGACATACCGCCGGTTCAACCTGTGCAGCTGCACCGGGGCCTGGAGGCTCTGGGGGGCCCCTGCAGGGCGGCCAGGGACGCTGCTACCATTAGCGATTTGACTATTTGAGCCCTTTTGGCTCAGGCGGCAGAAGAGAGAGGGCGGCAGACTCTATAGTAACTGGATTTGCGCTGCTAGGTTTTTTTTTTTTTTTATAAAACTCCGGGGTCAAGTGCCCGCCCCCCCTCCTCCCTCCCTCCTCCCTGCCTCCTCCCTCCCTCCCTCCTTCCCGCCCCCCCCTCCTCCCTCCTTCCCGCCCCCCCTCCCTGAAGACGTAATACTCACCTTCCTCCAGCGGTGGCTGCAACTGCGTCTCAGCGCCGGCAGCGCGTCCTGTCTTCAGCGGTCACATGGTACCGCTCATTTAAGGTCATGAATATGCGCATATTCATGACCTTAATTAGCGCTATCATGTGACCGCTGAAGACAGGAAGGAAGACGCTGCAGAAGAGATGCCAGGAAGTTCTGTTCTGTGCCGCGCGGTGAGAGGTGAGTATGACAGGGAAAAAGGATGGGGAGCCATGCACATAGGGGAGAAGGATGGGGGAGCCATGCACATAGGGGAGAAAGATGGGGGAGCCATGCACATAGGGGAGAAGGATTGGGGAGCCATGCACATAGGGGAGAAGGATGGGGGAGCCATGCACGCAGGGTGGGAGGATAGGGGAGGCATGCACGCAGGGGAGAATGATGGGGGAGCCGTGAACGCAGGGGAGAAGGATGGGGGAGCCGTGAACACAGGGGAGAAGGATGGGGAAGCCGTGAACGCAGGGGAGAAGGAAGGGGGAGCCCAGCACGCAGGGGAGAAGGATGGGGGAGCCCAGCAAGGAGGGGAGAAGGATGGGGGAGCCGTGAACGCAGGGGAGAAGGATGGGGGAGCCATGCACGCAGGGTGGGAGGATAGGGGAGGCATGCACGCAGGGGAGAAGGATGGGGGAGCCGTGAACGCAGGGGAGAAGGATGGGGGAGCCGTGAACGCAGGGGAGAAGGATGGGGGAGCCGTGAACGCAGGGGAGAAGGATGGGGGAGCCGTGAACGTTGGGGAGAAGGATGGGGGAGCCGTGAACACAGGGGAGAAGGATGGGGGAGCCCAGCACGCAGGGGAGAAGGATGGGGGAGCCGTGAACGCAGGGGAGAAGGATGGGGGAGCCCAGCACGCAGGGGAGAAGGATGGGGGAGCCCAGCACGCAGGGGAGAAGGATGGGCGAGCCGTGAACGTAGGGGAGAAGGATGGGGGAGCCCAGCACGCAGGGGAGAAGGATGGGGGAGCCGTGAACGCAGGGGAGAAGGATGGGGGAGCCCAGCACGCAGGGGAGAAGGATGGGGGAGCCCAGCACGCAGGGGAGAAGAATGGGGGAGCAGTGAACGCAGGGGAGAAGGATGGGGGAGCCCAGCACGCAGGGGAGAAGGATGGGGGAGCTGTGAACGCAGAGGAGAATTATGGGGGAGCCATGAACGCAGGGGAGAAGGATGGGGGAGCCATGAATGCAGGGGAGAAGGATGGGGAGCCATGAACGCAGGGAAGAAGGATGGGGGAGCCCAGCACGCAGGGGAGAAGGATGGGGGAGCCGTGAACGCAAGGGAGAAGGATGGGGGAGCCATGAACGCAGGGGAGAAGGAATTACGGGAGCCGTGAACGCAGGGGAGAAGGATGGGGAAGCCATGCACACAGAGTGGGAGGATGGAGTATAAATATGGAGTATAAATACTAGGCCCTATAGAGGGGACACAGTGTGAGAGGACAGTGTAAAGAGGGGGCCGGTATAGAAAGGAGAGGTCAGCGTGAAGAGCATGTACCATAAGAGGGACAGTGTGGGGGTCATATTTTGTGCAGACAATATAGTGAGGGGCAATTTTTTATTCCGGAGCATTATAATAACACTTGTATCTTTAAGGGCATCTTGTGGAGACTTTCTGCAAAAGAGCGGAAAAGATGGAAGTCTGCAGAGACGGCTGTGGCTGAGAAAACTCATCATGGGGTCTGGACAAGATGAAGAAAAGAAGAATGGCTCCAGAGTCAACGCCATCTATAAGGTACCTGGATGTAAATGTTATTTGTGATACTGACTAATTCTCATGTTTTTATTTATGTTAGGAGCTTTAAAGGGGATGTCCAGGTTTGTAATGAGTCTGCAGTCATTCTTTGTGACTGCAGACTTCTGACTTCTCACAGTGCGCACTGCACGCTGTCAGGATTCTCTCGTGCTGGCGATTTACATACATGCGGTCATGTGCTGACTAGACATGTGTAGCCTCCGTCATTGAAAATGAACTGAGTGAGGCCGGGCACGTCTAGGCGGAATGTGGTCAGAAGTATACAAATCACATGCTTGTGCTGACATGACCGTCCACTGGCAAGGGAGAATCCTAGTAGTGTGCAGTGCATCGTTGTGATAAATTCAGAAGCTGCGATGTCAGGATTCAGCTCTGCAGGTTCCAGTAGTCGTCATATGGACACTTCACTCATATGCGATTTTCATACTTATGGTCCTGTGACATCGAGCTTCTCTTCTGCTTCTCTCAGTTTTTCACTGAACATTGAGAGTATTAGGGAGAGGAGCTTGTGGGCACATGACTGAGTGTGCAAATCGCATATGTCCTTGGCGGAAGGGGGGCACCAAAATGAATTCTTGTCCCTGGTGCCAGAAACCCTAGATACACCTCTGCTGGTATGCTACTGTGAGCGGCGATAACTGGGTCCGGTGGAGGGATGTGTGTGCACAGGCAGTGAGGCAGGGACTGTGTGTGTGGGGGGGCGCCATTTTTCCATTTGCCTCAGGCAGCAGAGAGGCTAGGTTCACCCCTGAGGGCGGCTAATATAGAGGGCAATCTGGCCAGTCTATCCGGCCCCGAGGCTTCGGGGGCCCCCTGGCCAGATTGCCCTCATGTGCGGCAGGCATGGAGCAATCCCTGCAGCTCCGCTGCCTGCAAGAGAAAATGGCAACGGATCTGCAGGGAATGGATGCTTCCTGCTTCCTTTCTCACACAGACAGCAGCGGCTCAGCTGAATGACATCATCATTCCGCGCTGCGGCTGTGCGAGACAGGAAGCTGCCGGCGTGTAGCTTCAGGATAGGATCCGTGCCCAGAGGTGAGACATCTCCTGTCTTCTTCACGGCTCCTCCTCCTCCCGGCTCGTCCTGTCTGGCACCTTCTCCCTGCACACACTTCCAGCCTGTGCAGAACGGCGTCTGGCTGCACACTCATGCCTGGAAGGAAGCTGCAGCTGTGCAGGACCTCAATCACCCCCTGAACAGGAGGTAAAGAACGGCCTGAATGTGACGGATTGTTTGCAGAGTACAGAGAGGAGGCAGGGGCTGCTGTCAGAGACTAGAAGCAGTGATTTACTGACTGTGACCCCCGGAGCTTTGTGTTCTCTGGTCAGTGTAGGATTCTCATCCACACACAGCACCGACCAGAGAGCTCAGAGCTCAGGAGCACAGTCACTAAATCACTGGGTCTATTCTCTGACGGGACTCCAGTCATCATTGCAGTATCAGATCCAGGCTGGGACTGACCCCTGAGCCCATCCCCCAGTGAAGACTTTATTCACATATACTGTATCTGTTGCATTAAACACACAGGTACAATACATAGACACATGTTAAGTCCTTCTCAGTCCCTGGCTTACTAGAGGTAGGGATCCTGAGTAAATGACACGCAAACAAGGTATTGTGTGATCATATACAGGGGAAGCCCAGGAGCACATCTCTCTCTCTGGGCTTTGCCCTTCCTTTATATAGAAAAGAATTATTCTTTTACAGACATGCGCACAAGCGCTCATATTTCACTATCTCTTACATAAACAATCTATACCAGTCTTTATCAGTAGAAAGTTACATCATCTGGAAGGTGAATGAAAGGCTGCTATTGAAAGAAGGAATGCACACATGATTACTTCCATAAAAGGAAATGTCAAGTCAGCAGAAATGTATCTTGTTGTAAGCGAGATTTCTCAGGAAGAAGACAAGATGGATTCCTTTAGTTCAGTCTGATCTCCACAATTCCCCCCTTTGACATTTTCTTTTATTTATTTTATTACCACAGGGCCAAAGACAAAGCCTTTATTTGGTATTACACATGTACATGCTTGTATTCAATAAGAGAATCAAATCTAGTATTAATTCTTCCGTTTAACTCTCGCAACCTTTTCTTTGTTTTGCAATAAGTACAGATATTACAAAGGGATAGCAAAATAAGCGCAATAATCAGTATTAGCAAAGGATAACATAAGAGAAGAAGGAAAAAAAAAC
This sequence comes from Ranitomeya imitator, assembly GCF_032444005.1. Classification (NCBI taxonomy): domain Eukaryota; kingdom Metazoa; phylum Chordata; class Amphibia; order Anura; family Dendrobatidae; genus Ranitomeya; species Ranitomeya imitator. The sequence goes on from NC_091282.1 coordinate 802,532,120, forward strand.
TTTATACTCTTGCATCTATTACACAAAGTTTATCTGTGCATACTGAGATACTCTTGAGCACAATCTGGAATAGTACGTATATGACTACAATAATCATAACTATATGTATTATGCTCTGCATAATCCCAGCAACCCACCCACCGATTCCTCTGAACCAGTTGGCTGGGTTAAGAAAAGAAAAGGTATCTGACCACCAGCTATCCTTATTCTGGTCATTGTCTTTGTCATACTGATCTCTGAGTCGTTGTACGTCCTTTAATTTAAATGTCATACTCATAGTACTATTCGGGTCTATATAATGACAGCAGGTGGGTCCGATGATTTGACACATACCCCCTTGTGAGGCAGTTAGGTAATCCAATACCAGGGTATGTTGGTTAGTGACTATTATAAGCTGATTCTGTACAGCTATACTAGTGTTTAGTATATCCAATATATCCCAGATCTGATCATCTAGATAATCCGTGGCTCTAACTAATTTATTATTATTATTATTTATTATTATAGCGCCATTTATTCCATGGCGCTTTACATGTGAGGAGGGGTATACATAATAAAACAAGTACAATAATCTTGAAAAATACAAGTCACAACTGGTACAGGAGGAGAGAGGACCCTGCCCGCGAGGGCTCACAATCTACAAGGAATGGGTGAGGATACAGTAGGTGAGGGTAGAGCTGGCCGTGCAGCGGTTTGGTCAATCGGTGGTTACTGCAGGTTGTAGGCTTGTCGGAAGAGGTGGGTCTTCAGGTTCTTTTTGAAGGTTTCGGTGGTAGGCGAGAGTCTGATATGTTGTGGTAGAGCATTCCAGAGTAGGGGGGATGCACGAGAGAAATCTTGTATGCGATTGTGGGAAGAGGAGATAATAGGGGAGTAGAGAAGGAGATCTTGTGAGGATCGGAGGTTGCGTGCAGGAAAATACCGGGAGACGAGGTCACAGATGTATGGAGGAGACAGGTTGTGGATGGCTTTATATGTCATGGTTAGGCTTTTGTACTGGAGTCTCTGGGTGATGGGGAGCCAGTGCAGGGATTGACAGAGGGGAGAGGCCGGGGAATAGCGGGGGGACAGGTGGATTAGTCGGGCAGCAGCGTTTAGAATAGATTGGAGGGGTGCAAGAGTGTTAGAGGGGAGGCCACAGAGCAGGAGGTTACAGTAGTCAAGGCGGGAGATGATGAGGGCATGGACTAGGGTTTTTGCAGATTCTTGGTTTAGGAATGTGCGGATCCGTGAAATATTTTTGAGTTGGAGGCGGCAGGAAGTGGAAAGGGTTTGGATATGTGGTTTAAAGGAGAGATCAGTGTCAAGGATTACCCCAAGACAGCGGGCTTGTGGGACTGGGGAGAGTGGGCAGCCGTTTACTGTAATGGATAGGTTCGTTGGGGAGATCGCGTGAGATGGGGGAAAGATGATGAATTCTGTTTTGTCCATGTTAAGTTTTAGAAATCTAGTGGAGAAGAAGGATGAAATAGCAGACAGACATTGAGGGATTCTGGTTAGTAGGGAGGTGATATCTGGTCCAGAGATGTAGATCTGTGTGTCGTCAGCATAGAGATGATACTGAAAGCCGTGAGATTCTATGAGCTGTCCCAGGCCAAAGGTGTAGATGGAGAAGAGCAGGGGTCCTAGAACTGAACCTTGCGGGACTCCGACAGATAGGGGGCGAGGTGAGGAGGTGGTGTGTGAGTGGGAGACGCTGAATGTACGGTCAGTTAGGTATGATGAGATCCAGGATAGGGCCAATTCTGTGATGCCAAGGGATGAGAGGGTCTGCAGCAGCAGGGAATGGTCCACTGTGTCAAAGGCAGAGGACAGGTCCAGGAGGAGGAGGACAGAGTAGTTTCGCTTGCTCTTGGCGGTTAATAGGTCATTGGTGACCTTAGTTAGGGCAGTTTCAGTGGAGTGGTGTGACCGGAAGCCTGATTGAAAGCGGTCGAAGAAGGAGCATTTATCCCACATCTGTGTTAACATAGGATAAATAAAAATGGTACTAGCAATTTTGTTAGGAATTCCCATTTGTACTATATGTGGCCTCCCCGAGGGACGTGGTGAGTTATCTGCAGCTCTTTTATACAGTGTGTGCTTGGGCACGGCTTGCATATTCACTTGTTTATTTGAAATTATGAATGTAGCCGGGGTTAGGCGTCCTAATGTACAAGTACCCTTTATACCTACGGGAAGCCATTTATATGCTCCTTCTCCGCATATCCAAAATGTACCTTCAGGCAGATCCCATAGAGCTGAGTGCTGCAATACCAATCTGTGAGCCAAGTCCACAAATCTAGATACATTCTGAAGCATACACCAAGAGGGTTTTTGTCCCAAGGGGCTACAGTACCCGGCTGCGGGATTCCCACATACAGGCATTCCTTTGATATACTCATCGGATTTATTACAAACCAGGTTCCCCAGCTTACTTGTACAACTGTTTGCATCACCTTGGGGGAACAATTTAGAATGTTTCCATTTTCTATTATGTATGTATCTTTCCAATACTACAGGTTTGAAAGCATCAGAGGGGGGGACGGTTGTACTGAAACTGAGCTGTAGATTTTCTGTGGGGACCTGTCCTAAATTAGTTAATCCAGTCTTATTTCTAGGTACCCATTTTCCTCCCCTAAATGCTAAATATTGTAGATGTGTGTTACTCCCTGAGAGATTACCCTGCCACCAAGGAAATTCTACCCATCCCACAATTGGTATGGCGATTGTAGTATTCCACAGCCTAGCATTACCAATTTGGTTGTTGGCCAGGTTGTCTGAACAATTAGGCCAAGCGAATATTTCTTCTGCTAATACGGGAACTGCTAGAAAAGGTATACTTGTGGCTGATACCGGCGAATGGGTACAGATCCAACAATCTGTCAGGGTTTGTGTATTGTTTAACAAGTCATGCACTAATTTTCTATGATGTTGTACGAATCTATTGTTCAAAGGGGCTAGAGAATTCAGTCTATCCCACGCCTCCGTTGAGGTTATCATTATTAACATCAATATCATGAGTTTATACTGCTTTTCTTGCAATGGCTTGCATGTATCCATGATGCCTTTCCTTCAAGCTTGACTGATGTATGTGTTGTCAACAGGACTTGGAAGGGTCCGTCAAACCTTGGTTCTAGAGCCTTTCTGGTGTGTCTTTTTACATAGACTTGATCACCTGGTTCCAACTTGTGACTTCCTTCTGTGTTGTCAGGATCTGGAAGGGAAGCAAAAACTTGTGCATGCACCTTAGTTAATTGTTTCTGAAGATTTTGCACATAAGAAGTCAATGACTCAATATTTAACACAAGTTGCTGTGGAAAATAACATCCTAAATTGGCAGTCCTGCCAAACAAAATTTCATATGGAGACAGTTTAGTCTTACCCCTTGGGGTATTGCGTATTGAGTAAAGGGCCAGTGGAAGGCATTCTGTCCAAGGCTTTCCTGTTTCAGCCATGGCTTTCTGTATTTTTAATTTTAAAGTTCCATTCATGCGTTCCACCTTACCAGAACTTTGAGGATGGTACGGAGTGTGTAACTGACTTTCAACACCCAACATTTTCAGTACATTTTGAAATATTTCTCCAGTGAAATGAGTACCCCTATCTGACTCGATCACTTCAGGGAGACCGTAACGGGGTATCAGTTCGGCAACTAGCTTTACAGCAGTGTTTTTAGCTGAAGCCTTCCGAACTGGATAGGCCTCTGGCCACCCCGAGAACATGTCCACACATACCAACACATACTCATACCCATTACTTTTTGGCAGCTGGATAAAGTCTATTTGTAATCGCTGAAACGGGTAGAGAGGTCGGACGTGGTGCTTCATAGGGGTCTTTGTTGTCTGTCCGGGATTATGTGCCAGGCATATAGCGCATGCAGCACAATAGTCTCTTGCATAGTTGCCAAAACCTGGAGCCAACCAGACTTGCTTTGCCAGTAGTGTCATTGCATTTGCAGACACATGAGTAGGGTGGTGCAGTCCACCAACTACAATCGGATACCAGGCTCTAGGTAGACATATTAGTCCATCTTTCTTCCAAATTCCCGCTTGTTCTTCTGCCCCTTCCTTTTTCCACCTGTCCCTCTCCTCTTCTCCTGCATCTTCCTGTGCTTGTCTCAGTCTATCTTCAGTATTTTCTGTGGGGTTTACAGTATGAACCTGTTGTAAGGGTTTGACAGCTGCTGCTTTGGCTGCTTTATCAGCCCTATCATTTCCCCTAGATTCCCTAGTGTCGAGTCTCACATGTGCAGCTACATTGATTACTGCTACTTCTTTTGTTTCTTGTGCAGCCTCTAAGATCTGTTTGATCAGAGAAGCATGTTTTACAGGTTGTCCTGACGCTGTCATGTAACCTCTAGCTCTCCAGATTACTCCAAAATCAAACACAATACCATGTGTATACCTAGAATCAGTGTATATATTAGCTGTCTGGTTCTCAGCTATTTTAAGAGCTTCAATCAATGCTGTTAGTTCTGCTTCTTGTGCAGACTGTTTCGGTGGAAGTGGTTCTGCTTTGAGAGTTTCAGATTCTGACACAACTGCATACCCTGTATGGAAGTTACCTGTGTCATCTGCAAACCTACTACCATCTATAAACAGCTCTAAATCTGGATTTTGAAGTGGTGTTTCGGATACATTGGGTAAGCCTACCGTTTCTTGTAAAATGAGCTCTGTACAATCATGTGTGTCTGTAGGGAAAAAATTTGCGTGTGGATCAGTGTCCTTATTCCCCCCTTCAGACTCGAGAGGTAGCAGTGTAGCTATATTGAGAGTCTGAAGCCTAGCAAATGTGATAGTAGAGGGGAGCAACAAAGAACACTGTAGCCGCAAATGTCTGGCCATGGAAATGTATTTTGGTTGGACCTGGTTTAATATCCCATAAACATCATGTGTAGTTTGAACTGTGAGTGGATACTCTAGGACAATTTCTGATGCTTTGTCCAACAATAGTGAGACAGCAACAACTACACGTACACAGGTTGGCGCTGCTCTAGCTACGGGATCTAACCTTGCTGAAAGATATGCAATTGGTCTTTGTTTCCCTGCATGCTTCTGGGTAAGAACTCCTGTAGCATGGGAATCAACTTCTGCAGCCATAAGCTGAAACGGTTTGGTGTAGTCTGGTAGCCCTAACGCTGGAGCTGAAACAAGGGCATCTTTTAATTGTTGGAACGAAATCTGACCTTCTTTTGTCAACAAATAAGGTTCACTTTTTACACAGTCATACAGTGGTTGCATTAGTTGACTGGCATGTATAATCCATTGTCTACAATGAGACACTATTCCTAAAAATGCTCGTAGCTGTTTATGATTTCTAGGCTCATTCATCTGTCTTATTGCTTCAGTTCTTTGTGGTGTAAGATGCTTTTTACCTTGAGAAATGCAATGACCTAGAAAGACCACTTTGGTCTGACAAACTTGTAGCTTTTGTCTATTCACTTTACACCCTTCTTTTTCTAAAAAACATAGTAAACTCACAGTGGACCTTTCTGCAGTTTCTAGATCTGGGCAGCAAAGTAGTAGGTCATCCACATACTGCAAAATTACTACCTGTGGTTCGGGTTCAAACCTCTGAAGGACTGTTTGTAGGGCATTTGAATAAAGGGTAGGGGAGTGTATCATTCCCTGTGGAAGGCGTGTCCACGCCAACTGTTTGCCCTTAAATGTAAATGCAAACAAATGCCAACTATCTTGGTGTAAAGGAACCGAGAAAAATGCATTTGAAAGATCTATTACAGTAAATACTTGAGAACTGGCTGGTATCTGTGATAGTAACGTATGAGGATTGGGTACAACTGGGGTGATTGGATCTAGAACTTTGTTTATTTCTCTTAAATCATGTACCATACGATATTTGGGCATAGAACTCTTATCAAGAGTTCTCTTTTTGACTGGATACAGAGGAGTGTTAGCAGGTGATTGTATCTCTACCAAAACTCCTTTCTCTTTATATCCCTCTATCTGTTTTGTAATCGCTAGTTCCTGCTGGGCACTCACAGGGTATTGTCTGAGCTGTGGGAGAACAGTTCCTGGTTGCACAGATAGTTTTACAGGAGAGATATGCAATAGTCCCACATCGGTGTCACCCTGTGCCCACAGTGTTTCTGGGACCATTGAGAGGTCTAGATCTGTGGTGTACTCTTTTTCTTCAGCATAATCCTCAAAAGCCTGAATTCTAACATATTGTTCTAATGTTTCTGCATCATCAGGGATAGTCAGTATAACTGTGCCATCTTCCCTAAAATTGATGTTAGCTTCTAATTTCTTTAGGACATCAGTTCCTAACAAACATGTTGGGGCACCTCTGGCATACAAAAATCTGGATGCAAAACATTTAGGTCCTAATGAGACCTCTAGGGGCACAGTATATGGCAGTGTTCGAATTACCCCATCATAACCCTCAGCAAAAGTTGTTTGTTCTGAAATATCTTCCGGATTCGGAAGAAAATCTTGATTCAAAATTGAGGAAGTTGCACCTGTATCTATCAAAAATGGAATCTCTCTCCCCCCCACATTCACCTGTATCATAGGTCTTCTAGCTGGTAGGGAAGTTTGTAACACATCGAGTCAATCTGAATCTGGTATGGGACCATCTATGATGGTAGATTTCTGCTGGTTGTCCGTTTGGGGAGGGTTATTTCTGGGAACAAATTTGCCTGACTTTATATCTGCCAACTTCTTCCTGCACTCTCTTTGGAAATGACCTGGCTTTTTACAGTAGTGGCAAGGAAAGTTGTGTCTCACTCTTCCTCCTGTATTAGCTTGTGCTATTCTAACAGGCTTACGATTCTCTCTCATATCCATGACTATTCCTAAACATCGTTGTTTCACAATATTTGGTTGTTCAATTGTTCTCCAATCTGGAGTAGAGGATTTAAATTTTTCTCTGATTTTCGGATCTAGCCCCTTTATTAATTGTTTTGTAAAAAGTCTCCTTACTGAAGCATCAGTCAAATCCAATCCTTCATCCCTAAAGCTATTTTCTAATTCTTGACTATATTCTTCAATACTTTGCCCAAATTTCTGCATAATCACACCCGTAGATCCCCTTTCCCTCTGTTTTTCTCTCATGAAAATTATTAATGCCTCTGTGAACTGGGTACCTGATGCTTCTGTCTGTAAGGCACCCCCTTCTGCCACTGGTCTATTGGGCTGTAGGTGTGTCAATAATTCCTGAAAAAGTCCGGGGGACATTTTCATTCTACATAATTCTATCCCGTCCGCCCAGACCCCAGCATGAGTCTGCATGATTTGTTGTATGTATTGTGCAAATCGGATGGGATATTGAGTGGGATCAGGCGCATTATGCAGGAGGGACATACCTTCAGCAGGGGACCAAGGAAAATACTGTCGGGTCTGGTGATATCTAGTTCCCATTACCCCGTCAGCACCAGGTTCCCTAAAGGGTCTTGGTACTACCCTAACAGGGGCAAGTACAGCGCCATGTCTAGGTGTACCACAGACTAGGCAATCATTTCTCCAATCTGGATTTTGTTGTCCACAGTGTGAACATACCCATCCTCCTACCCCACCAAGATTGGGATACAAGGCTGGAAATTGTTTTCCTCCTTCTGCTCCTCCAGATGGTACAAATGATTGGGCTTTTGGATCTAGGTAAGGTGGTGGGATTATGTCACAACTTTTTCCCTTCCCCATAATCCATTTGGAAGTGTCTGGATCATACTTCCAATTCTCCTCTTTAGCTGTTTTTGAGACCTCTATCATACAGTGTATGATTTCTTCCCACCCATTGTCTTTGATAATTCCACCTCGTTCTTTACTCAGTTTTTCCCATTCTGTACTGAACATAAGTGCTTCTGAAATTCCCAATTTTTCTCTTACCCTTCTAATCTGACTTCTGACTGTCTTCCCACATCTTTCCTGTATGATATCTGCTGCTTCCACTTGTCCTAAGACGGTTTTTGTCTGTTTATTTCCCATTTTTCTTTTTTTTTTTTTTCTTTCAATATTAGCTATTTCTACCCCAGGTGACGTTTGGACAATCACTTATCCTAGGTGATGTCTCGTTGCCTTCTCTCCTAGGGAGCTAAAATATTGAAGGGCTGATCTGCTCCATTCTTTCTAATGTGCAGAATGTACTTAAGTGCTATTATGCACGCAAACAGACCCAGCAACACCATACAGATCACAAAACTTTCTGTGTCAGTTAGCATACTTGTCCCAGGCTCATGGACCCGCGTCCTGGGCTCATTCTATCAAACCTTATCCAGAAATGAAGGAGGTTAAGCACTTAAATGAGAGTCAAGCATGGGCGGAGGTCTCCCCGAAAGGACGCAACCACATGACCCAGTTAGGCTGACTTCCGTGTATAAGGCTTATACCCCAACTATTTCGGCTTATTTTTCTACGCACTTTTGCTCTTCTTTCACAACATACCACAACCTTCACACTGTTCACACACTGCCAGGGACAGGACTCATAAATCTATACAATATAGTAACCCGAGTTTTATAGGTATCTACTCACTACTAGACTAACCCAGCGTGACACGGCTCATAGAGATCTTTCGGATAATACAAGGCAGATAAAAGAGAACTAATAATGTCTCTTACCTGGCCAGGTTTTTCAGTTCATTTGCCGTCCATTATCCCAGATCTCCATTGTCCGTATCTGCAGGTGAATCTCGAGCAAATACTCTCATCTCGGGTCCCTGTTCGGTGCGCCAAAGAAATGTTAAGTCCTTCTCAGTCCCTGGCTTACTAGAGGTAGGGATCCTGAGTAAATGACACGCAAACAAGGTATTGTGTGATCATATACAGGGGAAGCCCAGGAGCACATCTCTCTCTCTGGGCTTTGCCCTTCCTTTATATAGAAAAGAATTATTCTTTTACAGACATGCGCACAAGCGCTCATATTTCACTATCTCTTACATAAACAATCTATACCAGTCTTTATCAGTAGAAAGTTACATCATCTGGAAGGTGAATGAAAGGCTGCTATTGAAAGAAGGAATGCACACATGATTACTTCCATAAAAGGAAATGTCAAGTCAGCAGAAATGTATCTTGTTGTAAGCGAGATTTCTCAGGAAGAAGACAAGATGGATTCCTTTAGTTCAGTCTGATCTCCACACACATATAAGGGTATGTTTCCACTGTCAGTAAACTCTGCGGATCGGACGCTGTGTACATCCGCAGCATCCAGTCCGCAGCGTCCTCCTGATGTTACAGCATAGTGCATGAGATTTCAAGGAATCCAATGTCCACTATGTATGCAGCGGCACCCGCAGCTTCCCTGCAGAGACGGACATGCGGCACATCTTTCTAGACCGTAGCATGTCTATTTATCTTGCGGAGACGCTCAGTCTCCACAAGATAAATATCACAGTCCAATGTATAGGATGCGGTGATTCCGCATGTGTTCAATGAACACATGCGGTGATTCCGCATGTGTTCAATGAACACATGCGGAAGCATCACTCGTACAAAAGCCGGATCGAGCAGACATGTGCTGCATCCAAAGCGCTGCCGATTCCTGACCGTGGAACCATACCCTTATACATTAATGTATACTATGTCACATATGCAGTAGACACAGGTGTTTATTGTACATGGGCATATTCTACAGTGTATATATATATATATATATATATATATATATATATGTAGCTTTGTCGCCTTTAAAGAAGGGGGGGCCCAGACACATTTCCTGCACAGGGGCCCCAAGCTGTCTGTGTCCGCCCCTGCATGTGCAGTCTGTGATCTATTAGTATACTCAAGTCTTCTTCACACATGCTGTTGCTTAGTTCTATTTCTCCCATAATATAGATATCATTTTTGTTTTTCTTGGCCAGATGTAGAATCTCACATTTCTTCATGTTAAATACCATTCTATTAAGGTACCTTCACACTAAACGATATCGCTAGCGATCCGTGACGTTGCAGCGTCCTCGCTAGCGATATCGTTCAGTTTGACGCGCAGCAGCGATCAGAATCCTGCTGTGATGTCGTTGGTCGGGGCTAGAAGGCCAGAACTTTATTTGGTCGCTGGCTCTCCCGCTGACATCGCTGAATCGGCGTGTGTGACACCGATTCAGCGATGTCTTCGCTGGTAACCAGGGTAAACATCGGGTTACTAAGCGCAGGGCCGCGCTTAGTAACCCGATGTTTACCCTGGTTACCATCCTAAAAGTAAAAAAAACAAACGCTTCATACTTACTTTCCGCTGTTTGTCCCCGGTGCTGTGCTTTCCTGCACTCACTGTGAGCACAGCGGCCGGAAAGACGTCACCGCTCTGCTTTCCGGCCGCTGTGCTCACAGCCAGTACAGAGAAGCAGAGCGCCGAGGACAGACAGCAGAAGGTAAGTATGAAGCGTTTGTTTTTTTAACTTTTAGGATGGTAACCAGGGTAAACATCGGGTTACTAAGCGCGGCCCTGCGCTTAGTAACCCGATGTTTACCCTGGTTACCGGCATCGTTGGTCGCTGGAGAGCTGTCTGTGTGACAGCTCTCCAGCGACCAAACAGCGACGCTGCAGTGATCCGGATCGTTGTCTGGATCGCTGCAGCGTCGTTTAGTGTGAAGGTACCTTTAGCCATTGCCTATTGTTCAAGCTTATCTAGATCCTTCTGAATCCTTTCTCTGTCTTCTCCAATGTTAGCTATCCCTCCTAGCTATGCATCATCTGCAAATATGATTAGTTTACCTTCAGTTCCCTTACCTTGATCACTTATAAAAATGTTGAACAACACTGGGGCCAGGACAGAGCCTTGTGGTACCACAATTGTAACACTGGGGCCAGGACAGAGCCTTGTGGTACCCCACTTGAAATACTCTTGTAATTGGATGTGCAGCCATTTATTACCACTCTTTGAGTACAATGACTGATCCAGTTATAAATCCACATAACCGTAGCTTTGTCAATCCAATACTCAGTCACTTTTTCAATGAAGATAGTATGAGATATTTTATTAAATGCTTTGCTGAAGTCTACTGCATTTCCTTCATCCACCCAGTCAGTGATTCCATAATAGAAGGAAATTAGTTTAGTCTGGGATGACTTGTTTGCTACAAACCCATGCTGGCTCTGGTTAATTACTATATTCTTAAGGTACCTTCACACTAAACGATATCGCTAGCGATCCGTGACGTTGCAGCGTCCTGGCTAGCGATATCGTTCAGTGTGACACGCAGCAGCGATCAGAATCCTGCTGTGATGTCGTTGGTCGCGGCTAGAGGGCCAGCACTTTCTTTGGTCGCTGGCTCTCCCGCTGACATCGCTGAATCGGCGTGTGTGACACCGATTCAGCGATGTCTTCGCTGGTAACCAGGGTAAACATCGGGTTACTAAGCGCAGGGCCGCGCTTAGTAACCCGATGTTTACCCTGGATACCATCCTAAAAGTAAAAAAAAACAAACGCTTCATACTTACCTTCCGCTGTCTGTCCCCGGCGCTGTGCTTTCCTGCACTCACTGTGAGCACAGCGGCCGGAAAGCAGAGCGGTGACATCACCGCTCTGCTTTCCGGCCGCTGTGCTCACAGCCAGTACAGAGAAGCACAGCGCCGGGGACAGACAGCGGAAGCGGCCCTGCGCTTAGTAACCCGATGTTTACCCTGGTTACCGGCATCGTTGGTCGCTGGAGAGCGGTCTGTGTGACAGCTCTCCAGCGACCAAACAGCGACTCTGCAGCGATCCGGATCGTTGTCTGGATCGCTGCAGCATCGTTTAGTGTGAAGGTACCTTTATCCAAGTACTTACATGCATGCTGTTTAATAATTTGTTCAAATATCTTTCCTGGTATAGAAGTAAGTCTCTCTGGTCTGTAATTTCCTGGCTCTATCTTATTCCCTTTTTTGAAGATAAGGACAATATTTGCCCTTCTCCAAAACTCAGGGACTTCTCCTGTTTTCCAGGATTTTACAAAGATTCTAGCTAGTGGTTCTGAAATTTCCTCTGCTAACTCTTTCAGTACTCTAAGATGTAATTCATCTGGACCAGGAAATTTAAATTAACTTAACCTTTCATGACCGGAGGTATTTTGGGGTTTTGTTTTTGTTTTTCCGTTAATATGGCCATGTGATGGCTTGTTTTTTGCTGGACAAGTTGTACTTTTGAATGACACCATTGGTTTTAACATACCGTGTACTGGAAAACGGAAAAAAAATTCCAAGTGCGATGAAACTGCAAAAAAGTGCAATCCCACAGTTTTTTGTTTTTCTTTTTTTACTAGGTTCACTAAATGCTAAAACTAACCTGCATTATGATTCTCCAGGTCAATAAGAGTTCATAGACATCAAACATGTCTAGGTTCTTTTTTATCTAATTGGTGAAAAAAATTCCAAACTTTGTTAATAAAAATAGTGCCATTTTCCTATACCTGTAGTGTCTCCATTTTTCATGATCTTGGGTTGGGTGAAGTCTTATTTTTTGTGTGCCGAGCTGACGTTTTCAATGATACAATTTTGGTGTGAATACGATCTTTTGATCTGCATTTTAATGCAGTGTCATGACAACCAATAAACGTAATTCTGTCGTTTTGACTTTTTTTCTCGCTACACCGTTTAGCGATCAGGTTAATCCCTTCTTATATTGATAGATGGGGCGATTCTGAATGCGGCAAATATACACAAATATGTGTATGTTCAATTTTTTTATTGTTCTATTTTGAATGGGGCCAAAAGGGGGTGATTTGAACTTTTATATTTTTTTTATTTTTTTATATTTTTAAAAACATTTTTTTTTACTTTTTGGATGCTTCAATAGTCTCCATGGGAGACTAGAAGCTGCACTTGTCTGATTGGCTCTGCTACATACAGGCGATGATCAGATCACCTGTCAAGATCCAGGTCAGGTTTTACTTCAGGCTATCTCTTTCCTTACCTGGTCATGCGCGGGTTAACCTTTCCTGCCTCTCTCTGGTGTATGGGAGACTATTTCCCTGCTCTGTTGCTGGCAGCTGATGTCAGTGATAGTTCATGTCTTAGGCTAGAGCAGCTGACCTAGCATACCCTGAGTGTGTCCTTTGCTACCCATCTGCCCCGTGTTCGTATTTGCCCCATACCTGACCTCTGACTCAGTGCGTCATGTGTGTCTGTTCCCTACTGTGTATGACCTGGCTTGATTTCTGACCTGCCCTTCTGTCTTGTGTTCCTGTTTTGGATTGTCCTGTCTGGCTCTGATCTTTGGCGTGTTTCTGGCTGTGTTTTTGTCTCGTCCTCTTGGTACCGTGCTCCTGACTGGCTTCTGACCCCTGGCTTAGTTCAGACCTTGCTTCTGTCTTCTCCTCTGATACTGCGTTCCCGGCTGTTGCTGATTTGGCTTGTCCAACCACTCTACTGCCCCCTGGTGGAGTTTTGCCCAGCTCTTCAGAACTTTGCTTCAGGAGAGCTCCTGTTACCTCCCTTCCGTTCCCCCTGGTGGTTGTCCCCGTATTGCACGACATCACCTGTATGTAGCAGAGTAATAATAATAATAATCTTTATTTTTATATAGCGATAACATATTTCACAGCGCTTTACATTTTGCACACATTATCATCACTGTCCCCGATGGGGCTCACAATCTAAATTCCCTATCAGTACGTTTTTGGAATGTGGGAGGAAACCGGAGAGCCTGGAGGAAACCCACGCAAACACGGAGAGAACTGTTGTGAATTTTCTTGGGTTCCCTCCAGTGGTTGTTGGTGGGAATGCAGTTGTCTCTGACTCGCAGTCCTGGCCAGGTGTATCGGATGATTACAATTCTGACTGGGATATTTAGGTGTGCTGGATCCTTTAGCCCTTGCCAGTTGTCAATGTTTCTTTGGAAGTATTGGTGTTAGGAGTCGAGTTTCCTCTGCTGCACAGGGGGAATCTCGATCCGTCTCCGCTGCGGTCTCCCATTCTCCTCCAGCCGCAGTGGAGCCTGCTCAGCAGGGACGTCGATCCCAGCGTCTCGCTCAGTCTGACTCTGTGAGAAGAGTTACTGCTGCTTCTCCAGCTTCTGCCTTTAAAGCCAATACTGGTCAGCAGCGAGTGGACTTCTCTGGGACTAAGTCCTTGTCTGCGCACACTGAGCATGCCCAGGGCAAGATCTCCCGTTGGAGATCGAGGGTCATGTGCTCAGACTCTGCAGCGCATTCTATTGGTCCTCTTGGCAGGTCTTGGAAGGGCAAAGTTTCTGTGGCCGCTTCCTGTCCTGCAGCTATATAAACTGCGCATGACCGCACGGCCATGCGCTAGTGTACAACTTTATACGTGTGTTTGTTGTGAGTGCAAGTCGTCCTTTAAATACCCCTACCCTACTGTATGATTGTTCGCGTATGGTGTATGGCTGCTATCTAGCGCCCGACTTAACACTCAACGTGTCACACACGTGTCAGCGTCCTCTGCTGTGACCGCCAGTGCGGCGCCACGCGCCTGTGTGCGCTTCCTGACCCATGTCTGGGTACTTAGTGGTGCCTGCCAGCACGGCACAGTTTGCACTTCGGTGCCTCTATTGTATATACTTTTCACACCCAGTTGTGGTGTAGTGCCAGCAAGGGTCTAATCGGACTACTATCCCTGTTGGGGTCTAGTTCGCTGACCACTTGCTCGCGCTCTATGTGCGGTACCGCGATCCTGTGACGCAACAGGATCGCTTTCTTCACGCTGGGTGAGGTTTAACCCACGCGTGTATACTTATGAGTACCGCCATATCATCTGTCATGTCCTAGCAGCAGGTTTCACCTGCACGGTGGACCCCGGACTGCGAACGCATCCATTACATCTCTCTTGGTGCGTTCCGCCAGTCCTAACATTACACTAGCGCCAGGGTCTGGCTAGTGATGACAGACATACAGCAATCTCTGCGGCATATCCAGCAGCTGGAGGGTAGGTTGGCGGCTCTCGAGAGCACGACCTCAGCTGTGGATGTTACTGCAGTAGCTGTACAGGCTGCCAGCGTGGCTGCAGCTACTATGTCCATTGCCACCCCTGTTCCGACATTATCTCACCTCCCGCTGCCAGAAAAATTTTCTGGTGATAGCAAGTTTTGTAGGGGATTTGTGAGTCAGTGCTCTATTCATCTCGAGCTCCTGGCTACACGTTTTCCCACAGAGCGGGCTAAGGTGGGATTTATTTTGTCTCTATTGTCGGACAGGGCGTCGGAATGGGCTACGCCGCTGTGGGAGCGTGGCGATCATGTGGTGCAGAGTGCTCCGCTGTTTCTGAGCACTCTGAAACAGGTCTTTTTAGGACCTCAAGTCACCCATGATACTGCGCTCCAATTGCTGGCATTAACTCAGGGTGAGTCCTTGGTCAGTCATTTTGCCGTCCAATTCCGCACCTTAGCATCTGAGCTGGATTGGTCGGATAAAGCTCTTATCCCCATATTTTGGAGGGGCTTGGCTGACCACGTAAAGGACGCTCTGGCCACTAGGGAGATTCCTGCCACACTGGAGGAGTTAATAACTGTCTCCACTCGAATTGACCTCCGTTTTAACGAGCGGAGGTTAGAGCGAGCCCAGTGTAGGCAGAGGTTTCGGCTGGCTCCTACTTTTGCCAAACCTCTTGAATTTCCAGTCCTGGTTCCTGAGTCACATGAGGCCAGGGAGGTGTCACAAGCAGGTTCTAAGTCCCGGACCACTTGTGCACTCAGGGTCTGTCATGTTTGCCAGCAGTCAGGACATCTAGCCACCAGATGTCCTCAGCGGTCGAGGAAACGTCAGCGTCTAGTGGTAGTTGGTGGAGGTACACTAGACACGGCGACGTTTGCCTCTAAGTTGTCCTTTAAGGGGACAATTACTATTGGCTCATTTTCCCACTCGGTAGAGCTCTGCGTGGATTCTGGGGCGGAGGGCAACTTTATGTCTTCTGCCTTCACCCAACATCACGCAATACCCTTGGTTATGCTTGCTCAACCAGTAACGGTGCGAGTGGTGAATGGGTCGACATTGCCCTCACAGATAACACACCAGACCATCCCTTTTACTCTGTCCATGTCGCCATCTCATCAGGAGATAATTTCTCTGCTCGTCATTCCGGAGGGAATTGATGAGATCCTGTTGGGAATACCTTGGCTACGGTACCACTCTCCTCATATCGAGTGGTCCTCAGGCAGAATTCTGGGTTGGGGTGAATCCTGTGGGGGTAGGTGTCAGAGGGAGTGCGTTCAGGTTGCTACTACTGAGGTATCCGCAGATCTATCCTCTCTCCCCAAGCAGTATTGGTCATATGCAGACGTATTCTCCAAAAAGGCGGCGGAGACCCTTCCGCCCCATCGCCCCTATGACTGTCCTATTGACCTCTTGCCTGGTGCTGAGCCTCCCCGGGGTCGAGTCTATCTGCTATCTCTCCCGGAGATGGAGGCAATGTCACAGTACATACAGGAAAATCTGGCAAGAGGGTTCATCAGGAAGTCAGTGTCACCTGCTGGGGCAGGATTCTTCTTCGTGCAGAAGAAGAGTGGGGAATTGCGTCCATGCATAGACTACAGGGGTCTTAACGCCATCACCGTTAAGAATAAATACCCTTTGCCTTTGATATCTGAACTATTTGATAGGCTTCGGGGAGCAAGGGCATTTACTAAATTAGATCTGCGGGGTGCTTACAACCTGATTCGCATCCGTGAGGGGGACGAATGGAAGACGGCTTTTAACACCAGGGATGGGCACTATGAATATCTGGTGATGCCCTTTGGGCTCTGTAATGCCCCAGCCGTTTTCCAAGACTTTGTGAACGATATCTTCCGGGATATGCTTTCCACCTCGGTCGTAGTCTATCTGGATGATATTCTCATCTACTCTCCAGATATTGACTCCCACCGGAGAGATGTTTGCAAAGTCTTCGACCTCCTACGGGCAAACTCCCTCTATGCCAAGTTGGAGAAGTGCATGTTTGAGCAGGAGTCCTTACCTTTCCTAGGCTACATCATCTCAGCCCAGGGATTGGCTATGGATCCTGCCAAACTACAGGCTGTGATGGACTGGCAGGAACCTCATTCTCTTAAAGCGGTGCAGCGCTTTATGGGGTTCATCAATTATTATCGCCAGTTCATCCCGCATTTCTCAACTTTGGTAGCTCCCTTGGTTGCCCTCACCAAGAAGGGGGCAAATCCTAAATTGTGGTCTGAGGAGGTCTCCAAGGCCTTTATCTCTATAAAGTCACACTTCGCTAGCGCTCCCATACTTCATCGCCCCGATGTTGATAAGCCATTTATCATGGAGGTGGATGCCTCTTCTGTTGGTGCTGGAGCAGTCCTCTTCCAAAAGGATGCTCAAGGTCGGAAGCATCCTTGCTTCTTTTTCTCTAAGACCTTCACACCAGCAGAGAGGAATTATTCCATCGGGGACAGGGAGTTGCTAGCCATGAAGTTGGCTTTCTCGGAGTGGAGACATCTCTTGGAGGGAGCACGTTTTCCCTTCCAAGTCTTCACAGATCACAAAAATTTGGTGTATCTGCAGACAGCTCAGCGGTTGAATTCTCGCCAGGCCAGATGGTCCTTGTTCTTCTCCCGGTTTCATTTCACCCTCCATTTCCTTTCTGCGGAGAAGAACATTCGGGCCGATGCTCTCTCTCGCTCCGTTGTGTCATCTGCGGAGGAGGAGGAGCCTCGGCTTATTGTCCCCACCGAGAGTTTGAGAACCGTGGCCCCGGTTTCACTGGAGTCTGTGCCCCCGGGCAAGACTTTTGTTCCATCTAGTTTGCGGCCGGAGGTTCTCTCTTGGGCGCACTCGTCCAGGGTGGGTGGACATTTTGGTACTAAAAGGACATCTGAGTTACTGGCGAGGACATACTGGTGGCCGCATATGGCTCGTGATGTCGCGGAGTACGTTCGGGCGTGTGTCTCTTGCGCCAGGAACAAGACTCCTTGGCAACGGCCAGCTGGTTTGCTTTACCCTCTGCCCGTGGCTGACAGGCCCTGGGAGATGGTCGGGATGGACTTTGTGGTGGGCTTACCCAAGTCTCGTAATTGCACCATTATCTGGGTGATCACCGACCATTTCTCCAAAATGGTGCATTTGGTGCCTCTTCCACGGCTACCATCTGCACGGGCGTTGGCTGTCTTGTTTATCAAGCATATCTTTCGCTTACACGGTATGCCAGACAAAATTGTTAGTGACCGGGGTCCCCAGTTTGCGTCTCGATTCTGGAGGGAGCTATGTCGTTTACTCAGTATTGAGTTAAATCTCTCTTCGGCATATCATCCCGAGACGAATGGGTTGGTAGAAAGGGCCAACCAGACCTTGGTCACATATCTGCGACATTTTGTTTCTGCCAGACAGGATGACTGGGCATCCTTGCTACCGTGGGCAGAGTTTGCACTTAACAATGCCGTAGCCGACTCCACCGGTCAGACTCCATTCCTCTTAAATTACGGCCAGCATCCGCGTGTTCCAGTGCCCATGCCTGTGTCTTCCGCTGATCCCAGGGTGGCAGACTGGGCTGTGGAGGCACGGGACATTTGGGATCGCACGCAGGGTGCCATTCGGGCCTCCAAGGAGAGAATGAGGTCCTCCGCCGATGTTCATCGGCGCCCTGCTCCGACTTTTGTCCCTGGCGACTTGGTGTGGCTCTCCGCCCGTAACATCAGGCTGCGAGTTGAGTCCACTAAGTTTGCTCCTCGCTACTTGGGTCCCTTCAAGGTTCTCGAACAGGTTAATCCTGTGGTCTACCGCCTGGCTCTTCCTCCACGCTTGGGTATCACCGACACCTTTCATGTGTCCCTCTTGAAACCCGTATACATGTCCCGGTTTTCCGAGTCATCTGCCGGGACATCGGGTTCGTCTACGGACGATTACGAGGTGAACGCTATTTTGGGGTGTAAGGTGGTACGCGGCAAAAAGTTCTATCTGGTGGATTGGAAGGGTTATGGTCCAGAGAACAGGTCATGGGAGCCTGCTGAAAACATTCGGGCCCCACAGCTCATTGCTGCCTTCGAACGTAGCGAGGCCCAAGGAGGGGGGGGCCCTAGGAGGGGGGGTAATGTTAGGAGTCGAGTTTCCTCTGCTGCACAGGGGGAATCTCGATCCGTCTCCGCTGCGGTCTCCCATTCTCCTCCAGCCGCAGTGGAGCCTGCTCAGCAGGGACGTCGATCCCAGCGTCTCGCTCAGTCTGACTCTGTGAGAAGAGTTACTGCTGCTTCTCCAGCTTCTGCCTTTAAAGCCAATACTGGTCAGCAGCGAGTGGACTTCTCTGGGACTAAGTCCTTGTCTGCCCACACTGAGCATGCCCAGGGCAAGATCTCCCGTTGGAGATCGAGGGTCATGTGCTCAGACTCTGCAGCGCATTCTATTGGTCCTCTTGGCAGGTCTTGGAAGGGCAAAGTTTCTGTGGCCGCTTCCTGTCCTGCAGCTATATAAACTGCGCATGACCGCACGGCCATGCGCTAGTGTACAACTTTATACGTGTGTTTGTTGTGAGTGCAAGTCGTCCTTTAAATACCCCTACCCTACTGTATGATTGTTCGCGTATGGTGTATGGCTGCTATCTAGCGCCTGACTTAACACTCAACGTGTCACACATGTGTCAGCGTCCTCTGCTGTGACCGCCAGTGCGGCGCCACGCGCCTGTGTGCGCTTCCTGACCCATGTCTGGGTACTTAGTGGTGCCTGCCAGCACGGCACAGTTTGCACTTCGGTGCCTCTATTGTATATACTTTTCACACCCAGTTGTGGTGTAGTGCCAGCAAGGGTCTAATCGGACTACTATCCCTGTTGGGGTCTAGTTCGCTGACCACTTGCTCGCGCTCTATGTGCGGTACCGCGATCCTGTGACGCAACAGGATCGCTTTCTTCACGCTGGGTGAGGTTTAACCCACGCGTGTATACTTATGAGTACCGCCATATCGTCTGTCATGTCCTAGCAGCAGGTTTCACCTGCACGGTGGACCCCGGACTGCGAACGCATCCATTACATCTCTCTTGGTGCGTTCCGCCAGTCCTAACAATTGGATCTCTGCCTGGCCTCTCCTGCTTAACTGCCAGTTCAGCAAAGATAAGTGTCTGTTTCTTTTTCTGAAGCACATATGCTGTGTGCTTATATTCAGTGCTGTTCTTTTGTTTCTATTTGTCCAGCTTAGACTGTGTCAGTTGTTTTTCTCAGTCTGGTTGGATTCTCTGGAGTTGCAGATATATCTCCAGTTAGATGGTGGAGTTTTGTATTTTCTGCTGTGGATATTTTTGTAGTATTTTTATGCTGACCGCTTAGTATCCTGTCCTGTCCTTTTCTATTTAGCTAGAATTGGCCTCCTTTGCAAAACCTGTTTTCTGCCTGCGTGTATCTTTTCCTCTCCAACTCATAGTCATTATTTGTGGGGGGCTGCCTATCCTTTGGGGTCTACTCTGAGGCAAGATAGTTTTCCTATTTCCATCTTTAGGGGTATTTAGTCCTCCGGCTGTGTCGAGGTGTCTATGTTTTGATAGGCACACCCCACAGCTACTTCTAGTTGCGGTGTTAAGATCAGGGTTTGCGGTCAGTATAGTTACCACTTACTCCAGTGAAGGTTTTCATGCTGCTCCAAGGCCACCTAATCATAACAGTACAACTGGCCGATAATGAGTTAAATGCATCTCAGAAGAAGGGAAGAAAGGTCTTGAGCAATTTGTTTTCTTCAGTCTACTTTGTCTACTCCTCCCTCTTAATCCCTGGGTGGCTGAAGAGCCTTGTGCTAGCATGAATGTTCAGGAATTAGCTTCTCGTGTAGACCAGCTTGCTGCTAGAGTACAGGGTATTTCTGATTACATTGTTCAGACTCCTGTTTTAGAACCGAAGATTCCTACTCCTGATTTGTTTTTTGGTGACAGGTCCAAATTTTTGAGTTTTAAAAACAACTGTAAACTGTTTTTTGCTTTGAGACCTCGATCGTCTGGTGATTCCATTCAACGGGTTAAAATCATCATCTCCCTGCTGCGTGGTGATCCACAGGATTGGGCATTTTCCCTAGAATCTGGGGATCCTGCTTTGCTTGATGTAGACTCCTTCTTTCAGGCATTAGGATTACTGTATGATGAACCTAATTCGGTGGATCAAGCTGAGAAGACCTTGTTGGCCCTGTCTCAGGGGCAAGAGGCGGCTGAATTGTATTGTCAGAAATTCAGAAAATGGTCTGTGTTGACTAAATGGAATAATGATGCTTTGTCGGCAATTTTCAGAAAGGGTCTTTCTGAATCCGTTAAAGATGTTATGGTGGGGTTTGCCACACCCTCTAATCTGAGTGATTCTATGTCTCTGGCCATTCAGATTGACCGGCGCTTGCGGGAGCGCAGAACTGTGCACGCTGTGGCGTTATCCTCAGAGCAAATTCCTGAGCCTATTCAGTGTGATAGGATTCTGTCTAAAACAGAACGACAAGGTTTCAGACGTCTCAATAGGTTGTGTTATTATTGTGGCGACGCTTCCCATGTCATTTCTGTCTGCCCTAAGCGGACAAAGAGGATCGCCAGTTCATTTACCATCAGTACTGTACAACCTAAATTTCTGTTATCTGTGTCCTTAATCTGCTCATTGTCATCATTTTCTGTCATGGCGTTTGTGGATTCAGGCGCCGCCTTGAACTTAATGGACTTTGAGTTTGCCAGGCGTTGTGGTTTTCCCTTGCAGCCTTTGCAGAATCCTATTCCTTTAAGGGGCATTGATGCTACACCCTTGGCTAAAAATAAGCCCCAGTTTTGGACACAGGTGACCATGCTCATGGCGCCAGCCCATCAGGAAGATTGTCGATTTCTGGTGTTGCATAATTTGCATGATGCTATCGTGCTGGGTTTTCCCTGGTTACAGGTACATAATCCTGTTTTGGATTGGAAGTCCATGTCTGTGACTAGTTGGGGTTGTCAGGGGGTTCATAATGATGTTCCTCTGATGTCTATCGCCCCTTCTCCCTCTTCTGAAATTCCGGAGTTTTTGTCTGATTTTCCAGGCTGTAAGTTTCCTAAGGGTCGACTTTTCAACCTGTCTGTACCTGAACATGCCACCATGCGGAGCTATATTAAGGTGTCTTTGGAGAAAGGGCATATTCGGCCATCTTCTTCACCGTTGGGAGCGGGGTTCTTTTTTGTTGCTAAAAAAGATGGTTCCTTAAGACCCTGTATTGATTATCGCCTCTTGAATAAGATCACGGTCAAGTTTCAATATCCTTTACCTTTGCTTTCCGATTTGTTTGCTAGGATTAAGGGAGCTAGTTGGTTTACTAAGATTGACCTTCGGGGGGCTTATAATCTTGTTCGTATTAAGCAGGGTGATGAATGGAAAACTGCGTTTAACACGCCCGAAGGCCATTTTGAATACCTTGTGATGCCATTCGGACTCTCTAATGCTCCATCTGTTTTTCAGTCCTTCATGCATGATATCTTCCGGGATTATCTTGATAAATTCTTGATTGTATATTTGGACGATATTTTGATTTTTTCCGATGATTGGGAGTCTCAAGTGCAGCAGGTCAGGATAGTATTTCAGATCCTTTGTGACAATGCCTTGTTTGTGAAAGGGTCTATGTTGTGAATTCTGTGGCAGAGCTCCCTCCTGTGGTCACAAGTGGTACTTCGGCTGATTCTCTCTGTGAGCTTCTGTTGGTGGAGGGAAGTGGTACTGCGGCTTCTGAGTTTCCTCCCTCAGGTGATCTGGTGAGGTCGTTAGGTGCTTCTCTACTTAACTCCACCTAATGCTTTGATCCTGGCTTCCTGTCAATGTTCCAGTGTTGGACTTACTTTTCCCTGGATCATTCCTGTGGCCTGCTGCTCTGCATAGCTAAGTTCTTCTTTGCTATTTGTTTGCTATTTTTTCTGTCCACCTTGTCTAATTTGTTGCTGGAAGCTCTGGGACGCAAAGGGTGTACCTCCGTGCCGTTAGTTCGGTACGGAGGGTCTTTTTGCCCCCTTTGCGTGGTTTTCTTTAGGGTTTTGTGTAGACCGCAAAGTTACCTTTTCTATCCTCGCTCTGTTAAGAAAGTCGGGCCTCACTTTGCTGAATCTATTTCATCTCTACGTTTGTCTTTTCATCTTAACTCACAGTCATTATATGTGGGGGGCTGCCTTTTCCTTTGGGGTATTTCTCTGAGGCAAGGTAGGCTTATTTTCTATCTTCAGGCTAGTTAGTTTCTCAGGCTGTGCCGAGTTGCATAGGCAGAGTTAGGCACAATCCACGGCTGCCTCTAGTGTTGTTTGGAGAGGATTAGGGATTGCGGTCTGCAGAGTTCCCACGTCTCAGAGCTCGTTCTATGATTTTGGGTTATTGTCAGATCACTGTATGTGCTCTGACCGCTATGTCCATTGTGGTACTGAATTGCCTTTCATAACAGTACAGGAAGCCTAAAGTACTAATGATTTTCAATAGAGGGAAAAAAGAAGTTCTAAGACCATTTTTTTTTCTTTGCACTGTGTTTTGCCTTTTTTTTCCCCTAGACATTTGGGTGGTTCAGTACACAGGTGTAGCGATGGACATTAGAAGTCTGTCTTTATTTGTGGATCAGCTCTCGGCAAGTGTACAAAAGATTCAAGACACTATTGATCAGAAATCTATGTTAAAACCAAGAATTCCTATTCCTGATTTGTTTTTTGGAGATAGAACTAAGTTTCTGAGTTTCAAAAATAATTGTAAATTATTTCTGGCCTTGAAACCTCGCTCCTCTGGTGATCCAGTTCAACAGGTTTTGATTGTTATTTCTTTTTTGCGCGGCGACCCTCAGGACTGGGCATTTTCTCTTGCGCCAGGAGATCCTGCATTGAGTAATATCGATGCGTTTTTCCTGGCGCTCGGATTGCTGTACGATGAACCTAATTCAGTGGATCAGGCAGAGAAAAATTTGCTGGCTCTTTGTCAGGGTCAGGATGAGATAGAGGTATATTGTCAGAAATTTAGAAAGTGGTCCGTGCTCACTCAATGGAATGAATCTGCGCTGGCAGCTATGTTCAGAAAGGGTCTCTCTGAAGCCCTTAAGGATGTCATGGTGGGATTTCCTATGCCTGCTGGTTTGAATGAGTCTATGTCTTTGGCCATTCAGATCGGTCGACGCTTGCGTGAGCGTAAATCTGTGCACCATTTGGCGGTATTACCTGAGCTTAAACCTGAGCCTATGCAGTGCGATAGGACTTTGACCAGAGGTGAACGGCAAGAACACAGACGTCTGAATGGGCTGTGTTTCTACTGTGGTGATTCCACTCATGCTATCTCTGATTGTCCTAAGCGCACTAAGCGGTTCGCTAGGCCTGCCACCATTGGTACAGTACAGTCAAAATTTCTTCTGTCCGTTACCTTAATCTGTTCTTTGTCATCGTATTCTGTCATGGCATTTGTGGATTCAGGCGCTGCCCTGAATTTGATGGACTTGGAGTATGCTAAGCGTTGTGGGTTTCTCTTAGAGCCCTTGCAGTGTCCTATTCCATTGAGAGGAATTGATGCCACGCCTTTGGCCAAGAATAAGCCTCAATACTGGACCCAGCTGACCATGTGCATGGCTCCTGCACATCAGGAGGTTATTCGCTTTCTGGTGTTGCATAATCTGCATGATGTGGTCGTGTTGGGGTTGCCATGGCTACAAGCCCATAATCCAGTATTAGATTGGAAATCCATGTCGGTGTCCAGCTGGTGTTGTCAGGGGGTACATGGTGATGTTCCATTTCTGTCAATTTCGTCATCCACCCCTTCTGAGGTTCCAGAGTTCTTGTCTGATTACCGGGATGTATTTGATGAGCCCAAGTCCGATGCCCTACCTCCGCATAGGGATTGTGATTGTGCTATCAATTTGATTCCTGGTAGTAAATTCCCAAAAGGTCGACTGTTTAATTTATCCGTGCCTGAGCACGCCGCTATGCGCAGTTATGTGAAGGAATCCCTGGAGAAGGGGCATATTCGCCCGTCATCGTCACCATTAGGAGCAGGGTTCTTTTTTGTAGCCAAGAAGGATGGTTCGCTGAGACCTTGTATAGATTACCGCCTTCTAAATAAGATCACGGTTAAATTTCAGTACCCCTTGCCATTGTTATCTGATTTGTTTGTTCGGATTAAGGGGGCTAGTTGGTTCACCAAGATAGATCTTCGTGGTGCGTATAATCTGGTGCGAATCAGGCGAGGAGATGAATGGAAAACTGCATTTAATACGCCCGAGGGTCATTTTGAGTATCTAGTGATGCCATTCGGACTTGCCAATGCTCCATCAGTGTTTCAGTCCTTTATGCATGACATCTTCCGAGAGTACCTGGATAAATTCCTGATTGTGTACTTGGATGACATTTTGATCTTCTCGGATGATTGGGAGTCTCATGTGAAGCAGGTCAGAACAGTTTTTCAGGTCCTGCGTCCTAATTCTTTGTTTGTGAAGGGATCAAAGTGTCTCTTTGGTGTGCAGAAGGTTTCATTTTTGGGATTCATCTTTTCCCCTTCTACTATCGAGATGGATCCTGTTAAGGTCCAAGCCATCCATGATTGGACTCAGCCGACATCTCTGAAAAGTCTGCAAAAGTTCCTGGGCTTTGCTAATTTTTATCGTCGCTTCATCTGCAATTTTTCTAGTATTGCCAAACCATTG
This sequence comes from Ranitomeya imitator, assembly GCF_032444005.1. Lineage (NCBI taxonomy): Eukaryota > Metazoa > Chordata > Amphibia > Anura > Dendrobatidae > Ranitomeya > Ranitomeya imitator. Next base: position 802,557,542 of record NC_091282.1, read on the forward strand.
ACCGATTTGACCAAGAAGGGTGCTGATTTGGTCAATTGGTCTTCTGCTGCTGTGGAAGCTTTTCAAGAGTTGAAGCGTCGTTTTTCTTCTGCCCCTGTGTTGTGTCAACCAGATGTTTCTCTTCCGTTCCAGGTCGAGGTTGATGCTTCTGAGATTGGAGCAGGGGCTGTTTTGTCGCAGAGAGCTTCTGATTGCTCAGTGATGAAACCATGCGCTTTTTTTTCCAGGAAGTTTTCGCCTGCTGAGCGAAATTATGATGTGGGCAACCGAGAGTTGCTGGCCATGAAGTGGGCTTTCGAGGAGTGGCGTCATTGGCTTGAAGGAGCTAAGCATCGCGTGGTGGTATTGACTGATCATAAGAACTTGACTTATCTTGAGTCTGCTAAGCGGTTGAATCCTAGACAGGCTCGTTGATCGCTGTTTTTTGCCCGTTTTGACTTTGTGATTTCGTACCTTCCGGGCTCTAAAAATGTGAAGGCGGATGCTCTGTCTAGGAGTTTTGTGCCCGACTCTCCGGGTTTGTCTGAGCCGGCGGGTATCCTCAAGGAAGGAGTAATTGTGTCTGCCATCTCCCCTGATTTGCGGCGGGTGCTGCAAAAATTTCAGGCTAATAAACCTGATCGTTGTCCAGCGGAGAGACTGTTTGTCCCTGATAGGTGGACCAATAAAGTTATCTCTGAGGTTCATTGTTCAGTGTTGGCTGGTCATCCTGGAATCTTTGGTACCAGAGAGTTAGTGGCTAGATCCTTTTGGTGGCCGTCTCTGTCGCGGGATGTGCGTGCTTTTGTGCAGTCCTGTGGGATTTGTGCTCGGGCTAAGCCCTGCTGTTCTCGTGCCAGTGGGTTGCTTTTGCCCTTGCCGGTCCCGAAGAGGCCTTGGACACATATCTCTATGGATTTCATTTCTGATCTTCCCGTTTCTCAAAAGATGTCAGTCATTTAGGTGGTCTGTGATCGCTTTTCTAAGATGGTCCATCTGGTACCCTTGTCTAAATTGCCTTCCTCCTCTGATTTGGTGCCATTGTTCTTCCAGCATGTGGTTCGTTTACATGGCATTCCAGAGAATATCGTTTCTGACAGAGGTTCCCAGTTTGTTTCGAGGTTTTGGCGAGCCTTTTGTGGTAGGATGGGCATTGACTTGTCTTTTTCCTCGGCTTTCCATCCTCAGACTAATGGCCAGACCGAACGAACCAATCAGACCTTGGAAACATATCTGAGATGCTTTGTTTCTGCCGATCAGGATGACTGGGTGTCCTTTTTGCCTTTGGCTGAGTTCGCCCTTAATAATCGGGCCAGCTCGGCTACCTTGGTTTCGCCATTTTTCTGCAATTCTGGGTTCCATCCTCGTTTCTCTTCAGGACAGGTTGAGTCTTTGGACTGTCCTGGTGTGGATACTGTGGTGGACAGGTTGCAGCAGATTTGGACTCATGTAGTGGACAATTTGACCTTGTCCCAGGAGAAGGCTCAACGTTTCGCTAATCGCAAACGCCGTGTGGGTCCCCGACTTCGTGTTGGGGATCTGGTTTGGTTATCTTCTCGTCATGTTCCTATGAAGGTTTCCTCTCCTAAGTTTAAACCTCGTTTCATTGGTCCGTATAGGATTTCTGAGGTTCTTAATCCTGTGTCTTTTCGTCTGACCCTTCCAGATTCTTTTTCCATACATAACGTATTCCATAGGTCATTGTTGCGGAGATACTTGGCACCTATGGTTCCATCTGTTGATCCTCCTGCCCCGGTTTTGGTGGAGGGGGAATTGGAGTATATTGTGGAGAAGATTTTGGATTCTCGTGTTTCTAGACGGAAACTCCAGTATCTGGTTAAATGGAAGGGTTATGCTCAGGAAGATAATTCCTGGGTTTTTGCCTCTCATGTCCATGCTCTCGATCTTGTTCGTGCCTTTCATGTGGCTCATCCTGGTCGGCCTGGGGGCTCTGGTGAGGGTTCGGTGACCCCTCCTCAAGGGGGGGTACTGTTGTGAATTCTGTGGCAGAGCTCCCTCCTGTGGTCACAAGTGGTACTTCGGCTGATTCTCTCTGTGAGCTTCTGTTGGTGGAGGGAAGTGGTACTGCGGCTTCTGAGTTTCCTCCCTCAGGTGATCTGGTGAGGTCGTTAGGTGCTTCTCTACTTAACTCCACCTAATGCTTTGATCCTGGCTTCCTGTCACTTTTCCAATGTTGGACTTACTTTTCCCTGGATCATTCCTGTGGCCTGCTGCTCTGCATAGCTAAGTTCTTCTTTGCTATTTGTTTGCTATTTTTTCTGTCCAGCTTGTCTAATTTGTTGCTGGAAGCTCTGGGACGCAAAGGGTGTACCTCCGTGCCGTTAGTTCGGTACGGAGGGTCTTTTTGCCCCCTTTGCGTGGTTTTCTTTAGGGTTTTGTGTAGACCGCAAAGTTACCTTTTCTATCCTCGCTCTGTTAAGAAAGTCGGGCCTCACTTTGCTGAATCTATTTCATCTCTACGTTTGTCTTTTCATCTTAACTCACAGTCATTATATGTGGGGGGCTGCCTTTTCCTTTGGGGTATTTCTCTGAGGCAAGGTAGGCTTATTTTCTATCTTCAGGCTAGTTAGTTTCTCAGGCTGTGCCGAGTTGGATAGGCAGAGTTAGGCGCAATCCACGGCTGCCTCTAGTGTTGTTTGGAGAGGATTAGGGATTGCGGTCTGCAGAGTTCCCACGTCTCAGAGCTCGCTATATGATTTTGGGTTATTGTCAGATCACTGTATGTGCTCTGACCGCTATGTCCATTGTGGTACTGAATTGCCTTTCATAACAGGTCTAAGTGTCTTTTTGGGGTGCAGAAGGTTTCCTTTTTGGGCTTTATTTTTTCTCCCTTGTCTATAGAGATGGATCCTGTTACGGTTCAGGCCATTCATGATTGGATTCAGTCCACATCCGTGAAGAGCCTTCAGAAATTTTTGGGTTTTGCAAATTTTTATCACCGTTTCATTGCTAATTTTTCCAGCGTGGTTAAACCCATTGGCTTGAGGGAGCTAAGCACCGTATTGTGGTCTTGTCCGATCATAAGAATCTGATTTACCTCGAGTCTGCCAAACGGTTGAATCCTAGACAGGCTCGATGGTCCTTGTTTTTTTCTCATTTTGATTTCGTCGTCTCGTACCTTCCGGGTTATAAGAATATTAAGGCTGATGCCCTCGCTAGGAGTTTTTTGCCTGATTCTCCTGAGGTCTTGGAACCGGTCGGTATTCTGAAAGAAGGGGTGGTCCTTTCTGCCATTTCTCCTGATTTGCGACGGGTTCTTCAGGAATTTCAGGCTGACAAACCTGACCGTTGTCCTGTGGGGAAACTGTTTGTTCCTGACAGATGGACTAGTAGAGTGATTTCTGAGGTTCACTGTTCCGTGTTGGCTGGTTATCCTGGCATTTTAGGTACCAGAGACTTGGTTAGTAGGTCCTTTTGATGGCCTTCTTTGTCGCGTGATGTGCGTTCTTTTGTGCAGTCCTGTGGGACTTGTGCGTGGGCCAAGCCTTGTTGCTCCCGTGCTAGTGGGTTGCTTTTGCCATTGCCGGTCCCTGAAAGGCCCTAGACGCATATTTCTATGGATTTTATTTCCGATCTTCCTGTTTCCCAGAGTATGTCTGTTAGGCTGGTTTCACACTTGCGTTTTTGAACGCATGCGTTTTTTTTAAAAAACGCATGGTGCAAAAACGCATGTAAATGCTGCGTTTTTTTACGCACGCGTTTAACGCGTGCGTCGAAAAAACGCAGCGTTTACACGCGTTTTTGCATGCGTTTGCGTTTTTTGGGAATTTTCCAAAAAAAAAAAAAAAAATTAAAAAAAAAGTTTACCAGACACAACCAATGGGAATAGAGAGGGCGTACATGATTGGCTCTCAATATATAGACCCTAGGGGTACAGAAATTTTCAGAGCTTGCTACTGTTTCCGGTGTCATGATGGATCTTTCAATGGAGAACTTTTATTTCATACTGGAGTTCAGCTTCAAGATTTTCCTTGCCTGTGTTTTTGCTTGGGAGCAAGACCGAAACCGCCCGTAGACCCGTAGAAGCGCTAGCACAGCGCGAAACGGCCGTCGTCCGAGTTCTCCCCTGCTCACACGACCTGCGGCGCTGCAGGCTTTGACCATGTTTTTTATGTGAAGACGTTTAAATAAAAGTTTCGAATCCTGTGAAGACTGGTGAGTGCCCTCATTTCCTTCTTCTGCCATATAGCCTATTCTAGTAGGGACTTGGACCACACTAGAAGAATATTCAACTACAGACTGACCAGGGCCCGAAGGACCGTAGAGTGCAGCTTTGGCATTCTGGTTGCTAAATGGCGCATTCTTGCAACAGCCATCAATCTAAAAGTTGAAACAGTGGACGAGGTGGTCAAAGCCTGTGTGGTTCTACACAATTATATAATGGCTAAGGAGCGACCCCACATTGAACTTGATGAACCAGTTTCACACCCATTGCCTGATTTTCAGCATCACCCGATGCGGTCAACTGCAGCCGTTGGTCTTATGCGGGACCAATTTGCGGCCTATTTTGTGTCCGATATTGGACGGGTGTCATGGCAGGACAATGTTGTTTAAATGTCCTGTTGTATGTTCATGTTTACTAATTATTAAATACTGATCCAAATTTTTCTAATTAATAAACTTTAGTGTTGGTTGTTTTGACCATGTCTCCTATCTTTTTACTCTCTAAACAAAGGTTGACCAAAGATGGGCAGTAGATATGTATATCATATTTTGTACTCCAAAACCAGGAGTGGGTAATGGTTGATGAGGTAATAATTTTTATTTTTTCATCATAATTGACCTCTGTTGCACTCCCTATTTTGCTTTACAAAGAATGATATAAAACACGGGCCGCATACTTATAATAATGGAACCAAATTTTTATTTATTTAATGGTAATCTTGTTGACGTCATTGCGTCAAGACTGTCACGCTCTCTATACCCATCAAGTCAAGTGTAAGAAATAATGAATTCATGATAAACATATACATGATCATGAATTCACAATTTCTTACACCTGGCCAGGTGAGCATAGATATGTAGCATGTGACAACCATTGTCCCATCAGTTTGACAACCATTGTCACATAATGTGCTATATAGAATATGGTGAATATACAAGTCAGTAATCGACTAAATCGGTCAGGTGTCTATTTTGACATCTGACCGGTTCAGTTGAGTACTGAACTTGATTTCCACCATTTTCTCTTTGTACAGTAACACTACACTAGGTACAAAAATAAGAGTATGGAAATAACTACTATTTTTTTGGCCAACTCATATCTGTATACTAAAGAAATACATATTGATGTTGTCTTGTATTTTATACTCCTGGAGATATGTTTTGGCCAAAAGAATAAGTGTGTGGCGAAGTATATTGGTGTGTATTGAGAGCGGTGAAAGACACAATAAACCAAGCATAATTGTTGCAAATAAACTTTTTTTTTATTAACACAAACAAATTTATTTTTTTGTACCCCGACGGGTTGTACCGCGCCGGCTTGGGGTTGAGTGACGTAACTGGGGGGTGTTCAAAACTGAAGCCTGGCTCACCGTGGAGGAGGCAGAGGTGGCAGGAGAAGGGGCAAGAAAACTGGAAGGGTCTGGAAGTTCGGGGATGGGGCTTAAAACATGAGGGCCTTGAGACACACTGGAAGGGTGAGACACAACAGACAATTGAGACATATCGGTAGGTGATGGGGGAGGAATACTCAGAGTTTTTTTTTTTTTTTGAGTTTTGCCGGTTTTTCTTTGGGTTTTCCTGGTTGGGGGATGTCTTCTTGGGCTAGGTTGTAGAGTGTGGGCGGGAGACACGTCAGGACCCGGCTCCACAATAACACAGTCCATCTCCATTGTGGAGCGCTCGGCAACGTCTGAGTCCAACACCATTGTAGTGGGGGGGGGAAAGATAAAGTCCCGCCTGGGTCCTGGTGCCTCGTTGGGGGTGGGGAAACTAAAACCCTCCCAGGATCCTGGTGCCTCATTGGGGGGGAACATAAAACCCTCCCAGGTTCCTGGTGCCTCGTTGGGGGGGGAACAAAGCCCATACCAGTGTCCTGCTGCATTGCTGGTGGGGGGAACATAAAGCCGTGGCAGGGTCCTGCTGCATCGGGGTTGGTCCTGCCCGGAAAGGTATGGCTTGGTCCTGCTGCATCATGGGGGACCCGGTGCGATACGCCATGCCTGGGTCCTGCTGCATGGGGGGGTGGGCCGTCCTATACGCCTGGCCTGGGTCCTGCTGCATGGGGGGGTGTCCTGCCTGGAAAGCAACGCCTCGGCCCTGCTGCATCGGGGGGGGGCCGGTCCGATATGCCAGGCCTCGGTCCTGCTGCATCGGGGGTGGGCCGGTCCGATATGCCATGGATGGGTCCTGCTGCATCGGGAGGGGGCCGGGCCGATAAGCCACGCCAGGGTCCTGCGTCATCGTGGTGTCAGCAGAGGAGGTCCAAGCCGGAGCAGCGGTTGTCACGGTGGTGGCGGTGGGATGTCCAACAGCACTCGTCATTGTGTTGGCGCTGTAGTGGAGTACACCTGTAGAGGGAATAGAGGTGGCCGTGCAGTGGTATGCAGCAGAGGTAGGAATGGTGTTTACTTGTGACAGTGACGGCACAGTTGGATATGCCGCCACATTATGACTCTGACTCTGCTGCATAGCCTGCACAAAAGGCAACATTGCAGGCCTGCATCACACTCAGCTGGAGATCAGGCTAAGGTGTTCCGACATGCCCTGTTGGATTTGATTAAAAAAATGATGAGCTGGCTTCTGGAGGTCGGCTTTCACTTGATCAACGCTTTTGGCGACATCCTGGATGCGGCACTCTAAGAGGTTAAGGGACACATCCATTCTGTCACCTAAAGCCTTGATAGCTTTGTGTAAAACCGAGCTCAAGTGCAAAAACTCGGGCATGAGGGACCTATCCGAAGCCCTCTGTCGCTGCCGGGATGAGCCCGCAAAAATGGGTGCAGCGAAAGAGGACTGCGAAAGGGGAAGACCTGATGGGCCAGCCCCCTGGTCTCCAGTGAGTGTGGAAGACCCACCTGGTGCTGCGCTGCTGGATGGCTGGGACGGGTTCGTGGCTGCCGGCTGAAGGACCGCTCCAGAACCTGGTGCGACAGTCGTGCAGTGTGTGCTGTGAAAAAAGAACACAGAAAATTAATACCAAAATATAGCAAGACGGTACATCCTGTGGAATTTAAAATTACAGATTATGTCAATGCAATACAACCGGAAGCATGTGAGAAATACTTACGTTCTCATGAGAAGGACCGGTCTTAAAAAGGCCAGGACACGGTGATATTTGTAGAGCCGGTGCCTTGCTCCGGAACCACTAGCTGCACTCTTCTCTGCACGCAGTTCCTTGTTGAAGCGGTCCTTCATGGAACGCCAACGTGTTCTTATTTTCTCAACTGTGAAATAACAAAAACATATAATGGTCAGAAAAAGTACTTTTGGCCGTGCTCTCTTGACTCTGTGTGATGACAGAAACTCCAAAAAGTTTCTTTCATCACACACAGTCAAGAGAGCCCGGCCAAGGTCTCTGCTGCTTCACACTGCAGTGCAATACTTACCAAATGCATTACGGACCCGTGGCGGGGCATTCTCCCAGCCATCCCACAACGCTTGGGCCACCTCACTCCACAAACGACGTAGCGTACTATTGACGGCGTGCTGTGGATCCCGGCCGTCCCACAACGGGACTCGCTCCTGGACCAGAGTAATAAGGAGGTCATTATCAATCCGGTCGTTGTCCCGTTGTGAAACCTAAAAGTAAAAGAAAATCATATAAGTTTGCTCAATCACATTGGGAAAAAAGAAAAAAAAAAGATGAGAAAGGGCAGGAATATGAAAGTCAACTTTAAGAAAAGGATCATAAAAGAAAAATTAAAAGAAAATCAAGGGTACAGAAAGGAAGATTCAAGGAATATTACAATAAGGACAGTCTGCCTTGTATACATACCCGCTGACGTCTTCCCACCGACCCTTGACTCCGCTGCTCCGTCCCTCTCTGTCCCTCAGTTGAAGTGCTCTATAAAAAAAAAAAAAATCAAATTGTCTCATGTGTCGATGCGACAGTCAATACTTTACCAAGCTGAAGGACAAAAAACTAACCTCACTGACGTGATCCACTTCTGACTGGCGTGGCTCAAACTCCTCATCAGATGAAGACTCCGCAGAAAACATTCTGATGCATGTTGAAAAAAAAAAAAAGAAGAAATTAGGACATGTAGATCCAAAAAATTTAAAATAAATGCATTGGCTAGGATATACTCACATTGCTCTGGGTCTTGTCCACAAATGCGTCCGAGCAGGGTCTGGTCTTCTTTGGAGTCTGATGAGAAGTGACCAGAAACTTCCCCCAACCTTCCTTTTATAACCCTGCTGCTATGGGGGAGGCTTATCAGTGTCTAGACAGCCTTATCTACAGTCTATTCAACCATTGTTTAAAAAAACGCATGTGTCAAAAAAACGCATGCAAACGCATGTACAAAAAAACGCATGCGTCCCCATTGACTCCAATGCATTTTTGGTCCAAAAAAAAAACCGCATGAAAACGCATGCGTTTTTTTTGGTCCAAAATACGCCCCTCAATATACTACAAGTTGCATTTTTAAAAATGAACGCATGCAGTAAAAAAACGCATGCGTTTCAAAACACGACCAAACGCGTACCACTAAAAACGCATGCGTTTTCAAAGTTAAATATAGGGGAAAAAAACGCTGCAGACAAAAACGCAAGTGTGAAACCACCCTTATCTGGGTTGTTTGTGATCGATTCTCTAAGATGGTTCATTTGGTGCCTTTGCCTAAATTGCCTTCTTCTTCTGATTTGGTTCCGTTGTTTTTTCAGCATGTGGTCCGTTTGCATGGTATTCCAGAGAATATGGTGTCCCAGTTTGTTTCTAGGTTTGGGCGGGGCTTTTGTGCCAAGCTGGGCATTGATTTGTCTTTTTCTTCTGCATTTCATCCTCAGACAAACGGCCAGACCGAGCGAACTAATCAGACTTTGGAGACTTATTTGAGATGCTTTGTGTCTGCTGATCAGGATGATTGGGTGGCTTTTTTGCCATTGGCTGAGTTTGCCCTTAATAATCGGGCTAGTTCGGCTACTTTGGTTTCGCCTTTCTTTTGTAATTTTGGTTTTCATCCTCGTTTTTCTTCAGGGCAGATTGAGCCTTCTGACTGTCCTGGTGTGGATTCTGTGGTTGACAGGTTGCAACAGATTTGGGCTCATGTGGTGGACAATTTGGTGTTGTCTCAGAAGGAGGCTCAACGTTTTGCTAACCGTCGTCGGTGTGTTGGTTCCCGGCTTCGGGTTGGGGATCTGGTTTGGTTGTCTTCCCGTCATGTTCCTATGAAGGTTTCCTCTCCTAAGTTTAAGCCTCGGTTTATTGGGCCTTATAGGATTTCTGAGATTACTAATCCGGTGTCTTTTCGACTGGCGCCTCCGGTCTCTTTTGCTATCCATAATGTCTTCCATAGATCTTTGTTGCGGAAATATTTGGAGCCCGTTGTTCCCTCTGTTGAGCCTTCGGCCCCTGTGTTGGTTGATGGGGAGTTGGAATATGTTGTTGAGAAGATTTTGGATTCCCGTTTTTCGAGGCGGAAGCTTCAGTACCTGGTCAAATGGAAGGGTTATGGCCAGGAGGATAATTCTTGGGGTTTTGCCTCTGATGTCCATGCTGCTGATTTGGTCCGTGCCTTTCATCTGGCTTGTCCTGATCATCCTGGGGGCCCTGGTGAGGGTTCGGTAACCCCTCCTCAAGGGGGGGGAGCTGTTGTGAATTCTGCTCTTGGGTTCCTTCCAGTGGTTGTTGGTGGGAATGCAGTTGTCTCTGACTCGCAGTCCTGGCCAGGTGTATCGGATGATTACAATTCTGACTGGGGTATTTAGGTGTGCTGGATCCTTTAGCCCTTGCCAGTTGTCAATGTTTCTTTGGAAGTATTGGATCTTTGCCTGGCCTCTCCTGCTTAACTGCCAGTTCATCAAAGATAAGTGTCTGTTTCTTTTTCTGAAGCACATATGCTGTGTGCTTATTTTCAGTGCTGTTCTTTTGTTTCTATTTGTCCAGCTTAGACTGTGTCAGTTGTTTTTCTCAGTCTGGTTGTATTCTCTGGAGTTGCAGATATACTCTCCACATCTTTAGTTAGATGGTGGAGTTTTGTATTTTCTGCTGTGGATATTTTTGTAGTATTTTTATGCTGACCGCTTAGTATCCTGTCCTGTCCTTTTCTATTTAGCTAGAATTGGCCTCCTTTGCTAAACCTGTTTTCTGCCTGCGTGTGTCTTTTCCTCTCCAACTGACAGTCATTATTTGTGGGGGGCTGCCTATCCTTTGGGGGTCTACTCTGAGGCAAGATAGTTTTCCTATTTCCATCTTTAGGGGTATTTAGTCCTCCGGCTGTGTCGAGCTGTCTAGGTTTTGTTAGGCACACCCCACGGCTACTTCTAGTTGCGGTGTTAAGATCAGGGTTTGCGGTCAGTATAGTTACCACTTAATCCAGTGAAGGTTTTCATGCTGCTCCAAGGCCACCTAATCATAACAGAGAACATACAAACTCTTTGCAGATGTTGTCCTTGGTGGGGTTTGAACCCAGGACTCCAGCGCTGCAATGCTGCAGTGCTAATCACTGCACCACCATGCTGCCCACTTGCTATGAGCGCTGACCATTGGGTGGTGCTCATAGCAATCCGGCAGTATCAGCCATAAAGGTCTCTAGGAGACCTCTGGTTGTCATGCTGACCCATCACTGACCCGTGATCACGTGACGGGGTCACCGATGGGTGGATTTTGATAGTGGGTTAATAACTGTGGGTTGATCATGATTCCACCTGCAGCTGTTCCGGGCACATGTCAGCAGTTCAAAACAGCTGACGTGCCAGGAAAGATATGGGCTCACCACTGGAGCCCACTGGACTGATTATTGCAACCATGGAATTGTGCGCGCGATCGCCACCGGGTGTCAGCTGATTCTGATAGCTGAGACCCGCTGTTAGGCGCCGGGATTCTCCCACTACCCGGGGTAGATCCCAGGCCTTATCTGCCTCTGCGGTCTCCAAATCTGATTAAAACTTTTTTTTACTTCTGTTGTTTTTCCCACTGTGTTGCCGAGATAGGGACTCCTGAAGTTTAGGGTGACAATATGCAAATTTCCTTTTTGAGCAAAGGGAGATTCTCCCTGGGTGTTAAATTCCTGTTTGCTGTGCATTAATAAAATTATATTGACAAAGTCTTGTAGAAAAACAATAAAAATACATACCTGTGCCATGGTACTTACGAACGAGGGACTGATTATTGGAATCGTGCGCACGATTGCCACCTGGTGTCAGCTGATACTCGCTGTTAGGTGCTGGGATTCTGCCACTGCACAGGGTAGATCCCAGGCCTTATCTGCCTCTGCAGTCTCCAATTCAGCTTCGGCCACTGCAGGTGCTGCTGAGCATAGGCGTCGGTTCCAACGTCTTGCTCAGGCTCGTGCTCAGGCTCGTGCTCAGGCTCGTGCTCAGGCTCGTGCTCAGGCTCGTGCTCAGGCTCGTGCTCAGGCTCGTGCTCAGGCTCGTGCTCAGGCTCGTGCTCAGGCTCGTGCTCAGGCTCGTGCTCAGGCTCGTGCTGTTCATTTGGTTACTGCTGGCTCTCCAGCCTAGTTTATGATAACCAGCGATAGGCAGTGGCCACCGGACACTCTGGAGTCTAAGTCCAGAAATCACCCTACTGAGCATGTCCGTGATGTGGTGTCTTCCTATTGGTGGTCGGACGTCTCCAGGTCTGGTGATGTGGCAGCTCCGGATTGGCCCTCGTGCGATGTCTCGCCCAACTGGGTGTAAGTGTTTGGGGCGGAGTTTTATGTATAAAAAGACCCCAGCGGCACATGCATGCTCGCTAGTATAATTTTATGTACGGTTATGTGAGTGAGTCTCTACCACTCTGTCTGCAAGTGTTGTGTGTCTGTCTAGCTTGGGACTGTACATGTTGTCAGGCAGCTAGTGTCAGTGGGGGCAATGAGAAATTGGCTTAGCATCTTGTTCTTACATGTGTGTGGTTAGCACAGTAGAGTTCCAGAGGAAGCGCAACCCTAGTCAGGGTATTAAGCTCACTGCATCTGTTCCATTTCTGTGTGCAAGTGACACAGCTCAGGTGCAGAGCATCTCTTTCATTTCTGTGTGCGAGTGACACAGCTCAATTGCAGAGCTGCTCATTCGTTTCTGTGTGCGAGTGACACAGCTCAGCTGCAGAGCATCTCCTTCGTTTCTGTGTGCGAATGACACAGCTCAGTTGCAGAGCATCTTTTTGTTTCAATGTGCGAGTGACACAGCTCAGTTGAGGAGCATCTCTTTCATTTCTGTGTGTGAGTTCAGTTCACGTGCTGTTCACACTGAGTGGCATGTGTACAGGTAGTCGTTCGCCGTGTATTCCGTCATTATTCACTAGCAGCAGTTTTCCATCTCTGCACTGTGGACCCCGGGTTGCAATTGCGCTTTATTATTTATTTTATTTAGCACAATCCACCAACCCTAACACCCGCACTAAGTGCCAAGAGCGGTCCCAAACCATTCCTGACACTTTAACTTCCTAAATGCTGCGATCGAACAGTCACACTTTCTCATCATAGTGCCGAACAAAAAGTAGAATAAAACGCAAATAAAAATATGGACATAAATAAATATGGTACCGCTGAAAACGTCATCTTGTCCCGCAGAAAACACGCTGCCATGCAGCTCCATCAGGGAAAAATAAAAGCGTTATAGCTCTCAGAATAAAGCAATGAAAGAAATAATTATTTTTTCTATAAAATAGTTTTTATTGTGTAAAAGTGCCAAAACATAAAAAAATATAAATGTGGTATTGCTATAATCACACTGACCTGAAGAATAAACCTGAGTTACCAATTTTACCACAAGCGGAATGAGATAAACCTTCCCCTCCCCCCCCCCCCCCAAAAAAAAAAAAATTCCTGAATTGTTTTTGTTCATTCTTCCTGACAAAAATTGGAATAGAAAGCGATCAAAAAAGTCATGTGTCTGAAAATGGTAGCATTAAAAACGTCAACTCGTCCCGCAAAAACAAGCCTTCACTTGACTCTGTGGGCCAAAATATGGAAAAATTATAGCTCTCAAAATATTGTGATGCAAAAACTAGCTTTCGCAAAAAAAAGCGTCTTTTAGTGTGTCACAGTATCCTAACATAAAAACCCGATATAAATCTGGTATCACTGTAATCGTACCGACCCGAAGAATAAAGTCACCTAATCATTTATATCGCACGAGGAACGGCATAAAAAAAAACAGATAAAACCAATTCTTCACCGGCTGTTGATTTTTTCATTCTGCTTGCCAAATATCGCAGTAAGGCTCGGTGCACATTTATCCTGCGCTCTGCGCTGAGTGTTTACACAGGTGCATCCATGTAAATCTCTGAAAAACGGGATTCAGATGGAATCTTCGGCGGAAGATTCCCTATAATGAGGTGGAGGCACTGTGGACGCTGTCTGACCTGTGATCCAGCAGTGTCAGTCTTTTTAGAATTGCATAAAAGTGCAGCCGGCACAGTTTTGTGCACTTCTGAAAAGAAGTACACCGCTGAACAGAGGCCAGATGGAGTCCAGAGTAACTCTTCTGCCTCATTATAGTGAATGGATTCCTCAGGCGTTTCACCTGAATCACATCACTCAGAAATTTAGATGGAAAACCCAAAGTAAGTGCTCAGCTTAGAGCGCCAGATAAATGTGATCCCAAACATTATGTAAAATGTTCCAAATAAAAGCTTCAAATCAATCCACATATAGAGGCAAGTGCCAACTCAGGTCTGTCATCTGTTAACAAAAATATAGGGGGCTTTCACGTTACTGGCAGTAGAAAGGCTCTGGAAAAGCAAAATGGCTCTTCACTTTCCAAAAGAAATCCAGCAAATTCTATGCTCCCAAATCCAAACGCCCCCCTCCCTTCTGAGCCCCACATTGCACCTAAACCACATATAGCGTCCATGTTTGGCATTTCTGAAGCGATGAGAGCCCGCCTAACTAAGGCAGGGTTCACATTGCGTTGGTGCAGTCCGTTCAACTGCACCAATGCTAGTGCCTTTTAAAGATCACGTTATGCGATTGCGATAGCGCATATGCTTCACCTACGCTATCGGTGATGGCACATCACTAACGCATGCTGATTATGACATGCGTCAGCGATGCGCTACATAGTGGCAGTCAATGGGTGCGCTAACATACATAGCACACATACATAGCGTATACATAGCGTTAGTGCCGCTGTGTAACGGATGCCGTCAGCGCATTGCCATTGACGCAATGTGAACCTAGCCTTACGGGTGCATGTTTCCAGAAGCACGGGCTGGGCATAACGTAATGGTGACTACAGCATACTGGACACTACAGTGTATTGGTCTCTACAATGACAGTTTGCAATTTTCACTCTGCAGCATTCATTGCTGCTTGTTTCTGGAAGATACCCATGGAGTCAAAATCGTCACTACACCTGTAGATAAATTCTCAAAATGGGGTCACTTGAGGCAGGATTCTGCTCTTATAGCAATTAGGGGCTCTGTATAAGGAGTCCACAAACTGTTCTAGGAAAATCTACGCTCAAGGAAGCAAATAGCGCTCCATTCCTGCAGAGTCTCTCCATATGGCTAAGTAGTACTATACACAGGGCTGCCACTAGGAATTCCGGGGCCCATGCTAGCAAAATTTTCAGTGCCCCATTGAGACTCCGCCCAGGCTCCATCCCAACTCCGCCTCCACCCCTTGAACATACTTAACCAGCATGGCTACCACAGCATCTTGCAGTTCCATCCGCTTTGTGTTTAGTTCGACCATCATTTATTTTTCAACAGGACAATGACCCCAAACACACCTCCAGGCTGTGTAAGGGCTATTTGTCCAAGAAGGAGAGTGATGGGGTGCTACGCCAGATGACCTTGCATCCACAGTCACCAGACCTGAACCCAATCGAGATGGTTTGGGTGAGCTGGACTGCAAAGTGAAGGCAAAAGGGCCAACAAGTGCTAAGCATCTCTGGGAACGCCTTCTAGATTGTTGGAAGACCATCTCCGATGACTACCACTTGAAGCTCATCAAGAGAATGCCAAGAGTGTGCAAAGAAGTCATCAAAGCAAAAAGTGGCTATTATGAAGAACCTAGAATATAAGACATATTTTCAGTTGTTTCACACTTTGTTGTTAAGTATAAAATTGCACATGTGTTAATTCAAAGTTTTGATGACTTCAGTGTGAATGTACAATTTTCATAGTCATGAAAATAGAGAAAAATCTTTAAATGAGAAGGTGTGTCCAAACTTTTGGTCTGTACTGCATAATACCACATACAAGGAACAAATACCACCACACCATGTCCAGATCACATATTACCACCGCAGTGACCGAATAATAACACATACAAGGGACAAATACCACCACACGATGTCTAGATCACATATTACCGCCACATAGTGACTGAATACTGCAATACTGATCATTAATAAAAAAAAACACAATACTATCACCATAAGTGCCATTATACACAGGAGATCTATACTTAGTATGCAGTGTACAGGTAACACACTGACTCACCAGTGACGTCTCTAGATGAAGTCCTTCAGCCTCACTTTCCATCTTCATCCAGCACAGACCACCATCACGTCTTCCAGCCATGACTCGTCTCTGCAGGAAATAACAAAATTATCTAGAGCTTCTTTTGCAGAACACATTGTTTAATTTTTTCCCAACTTCTACACTACACCAGATGAAGAAAAAAAGGCGACATAATGTTGCTCTGCACAGTAACAGGACCGCCCCCATTTAAAACAGTATCTTCAAAAAATAAAATAAATACATCACTGCAGTAATAATATCCCTTAATTGGCCCCTATGGTAATAACATCCCTCATCCTGGCCCCGTGTCTCTCATTCCTGGCTCCAGCCATATGTTCTCACATCCTGCCCTCATGAGTATCCATTCTGCCCCCATATGATCTCCCCATCCTGCCCCATCTGTCTCATGATTCTGACCCATATGTCCCATGATCCTGCTGCCCCATCTATCTCCATCGTATCCATCCTGCCTCATGATCCTGCAGTCATCAAAACTTTGAATTAACACATGTGCAATTTTATACTTAACAAAAAAGTGTGAAACAACTGAAAATATGTCTTATATTCTAGGTTCTTCATAATAGCCACTTTTTGCTTTGATGACTTCTTTGCACACTCTTGGCATTCTCTTGATGAGCTTCAAGTGGTAGTCATCGGAGATGGTCTTCCAACAATCTAGAAGGCGTTCCCAGAGATGCTTAGCACTTGTTGGCCCTTTTGCCTTCACTTTGCAGTCCAGCTCACCCAAACCATCTCGATTGGGTTCAGGTCTGGTGACTGTGGATGCAAGGTCATCTGGCCTAGCACCCCATCACTCTCCTTCTTGGACAAATAGCCCTTACACAGCCTGGAGGTGTGTTTGGGGTCATTGTCCTGTTGAAAAATAAATGATGGTCGAACTAAACACAAAGCGGATGGAATAGCATGCCACTGCAAGATGCTGTGGTAGCCATGCTGGTTAAGTATGTTCAAGGGGTGGAGGCGGAGTTGGGATGGAGCCTGGGCGGAGTCTCAATGGGGCACTGAAAATTTTGCTAGCATGGGCCCCGGAATTCCTAGTGGCAGCCCTGTGTTTAGTACTACTTAGCCATATGGAGAGACTCTGCAGGAATGGAGCGCTATTTGCTTCCTTGAGCGTAGAGTTTCCTAGAACAGTTTGTGGACTCCTTATACAGAGCCACTAATTGCTAGAAGAGCAGAATCCTCCCTCAAGTTACCCCATTTTGAGAATTTATCTACAGGTGTAGTGACGATTTTGACTCCATGGGTATCTTCCAGAAACAAGCAGCAATGAATGCTGCAGAGTGAAAATTGCAAACTGTCATTGTAGAGACCAGTACACTGTAGTCTCCGGTATGCTGTAGTCACCATTACGTTATGCCCAGTCCGTGCTTCTGGAAACATGCACCCGTAAGGCCAGGTTCACATTGCGTCAATGGCAATGCGCTGACGGCATCCGTTACACAGCGGAACTAACGCTATGTATAACGCTATGTATACGCTATGTATGTGCACTATGTATGTTAGCGCACCCATTGACTGCCACTATGTAGCGCATCACTGACACATGTCATAATCGGCATGCGTTAGCGATGTGCCGTCACCGATAGCGTAGGTGAAGCATATGCGCTATCGCAATCGCATAACGCGATCTTTAAAAGGCACTAGCATTGGTGCAGTTGAACGGACTGCACCAACGCAATGTGAACCCTGCCTTAGTTAGGCGGGCTCTCATCACTTCAGAAATGCCAAACATGGACGCTATATGTGGTTTAGGTGCAATGTGGGACTCAGAAGGGAGGGGGGCATTTGGATTTGGGAGCATATAATTTGCTGGATTTCTTTTGGAAAGTGAAGAGCCATTTTGCTTTTCCAGAGCCTTTCTACTGTTAGTAACGTGGAAGCCCCCTATATTTTTGTTAACAGATTACAGACCAGAGTTGGCATTTGCCTCTTTATGTGGATTGATTTGAAGCTTTTATTTGGAACATTTTACATAATGTTTGGGATCACATTTATCTGGCGCTCTAAGCTGAGCACTTACTTTGGGTTTTCCATCTAAATTTCTGAGTGATGTGATTCAGGTGAAACCCCTGAGGAATCCATTCACTATAATGAGGCAGAAGAGTTACTCTGGACTCCGTCTGGCCTCTGTTCAGCGGTGTCCTTCTTTTCAGAAGTGCACAAAACTGTGCCGGCTGCACTTTTATGCAATTCTAAAAAGACTGACACTGCTGGATCACAGGTCAGACAGCGTCCCCAGTGCCTCCATCTGCCTTATTATAGGGAATCTTCCGCTGAGGGTTTCATCTGAATCACGTATTTCAGAGATTTACATGGATGCACCAGTGTAAACACTCAGCGCAGAGCGCAGGATAAATGTGCGCTGAGCCTTACTGCAATATTTGGCAAGCAGAATGAAAAACTCAACAGCCGGTGAAGAATTGGTTTTATCTGTTTTTTTATGCCGTTCCTCGTGCGATATAAGTGATTAGGTGACTTTATTCTTCGGGTCGGTACGATTACAGTGATACCAGATTTGCATCGGGTTTTTATTTTAGGAGAGTGTGACACACTAAAAGACGCTTTTTATTGCGAAAGCTAGTTTTTGCATCACAATATTTTGAGAGCTATAACTTTTCCATATTTTGGCCCACCAGAGCTGAACCCAATCAAGATGGTTTGGGGTGAGTTGGACCGCAGAGTGAAGGCAAAAGGGCCAACAAGTACTAAGTATCTCTGGGAACTCCTTCAAGATTGTTGGAAGACCATTCTCGGTGACTACCTCTTGAAGCTCATCAAGAGAATGCCAAGAGTGTGCAAAGCAGTCATCAAAGCAAAAGGTGGCTACTTTGAAGAACCTAGAATATAAGACATAATTTCAGTTGTTTCACACTTTTTTGTAAAGTATATAATTCCACATGTGTTAATTCATAGTTTTGATGCCTTCAGTGGGAATGTACAATTTTCATAGTCATTAAAATACAGAAAAATCTTTAAATGAGAAGGTATGTCCAAACTTTTGCTCTGTACTGTATATACCTTAACTACCCACATTTATTTGTTACGTAATGTTGGTATTCTTGTGCAAGACTTGTGTCCTAATATTTTATGTACTGCTGTTTGTATTGCTGCTGTAAGACCATAATTTCCCCCAGGATCAGTAAAGTGTATCGTATCGTATAAGATGGGGCCCGATGCGTGCCCCCTCTGCTATCCGGCCCCAATACGCCAGTCAGGGCAGTAATGCTCTGATGGCGGCCCTGACTATACAGCCACATATGGGGTATTACCACGTTCAGTAGAAATTGTGGGACAAATTATGGTGCCAGTTGTGCCCACTTCTAGTGTGAAAATGTAAAATCTGGGGCTAAAACAAAATTTTAGTTGTAAAAATGTAGTTATTTTTTCTTCACTGCCCAATAGTATAAAATTCTGTGGCACACCCGTGGTATCAATATGATCACTGCTCCCCTAGAATAATTCACTGAGAGATGTAGTTTGTAAAATGGGCTCACTTATGGGGGGTTCTACTGTTGTGACACCTCATGGCCTCTCCCAGTGGGTCATGGCACCTGCAAACCATAACAGTAAAATCTAGTGCTATTTGCCTTCTGAGTTTTACACAATTCCTGAAAAATATTTTCTGATTACATGTAGGGTATTGGCACACTCAGAAAAAAGTGGACCTCAGTTTGTTTTACAATAAATTTCTTATCAGCCCTTAAAAATATTAAAAAATTGGGGCTAAAACAACATTTTAATGGAATAAATGTAATTTATTCTTTCTTTGACACTCAATGGTATAAAATTCTGTGAGGCACATGTGATGTCAATATGATCACTGCACCATTAGATTAATTCATTGGGGAGTGTAGTTTGTAAAATGAGTTCACATATAGGGGGTTTCTGTTGTTCTGGAACCTTAGGGACTCTGCCAATGTGACATGGCACCCACAAACCATTCCAGCAAAAACTGAATTCCAATATGGCGCCTCTTCCCTTCTGAGCCTTGCAGTGTGCCTCAGAAGTAATACTCCCCCATATATAGGGCATCGGCGTACTCAGGAGAAATTGCGCAACAATCTGCATGGTGCAATTTCTGTTGTGAATTCAGCTTTTGGGCTCCCTCCGGTGGTTGTAGAGGGGTGCATCTACTAATTGCAAAACTGACTGGGGTATATAGCTTTGCAGGATCCTTTAGTCAGTGCCAGTTGTCCATTGTTCTTGAAGGATTCACTTCCCTGCTGGTCTCTCCAGTTTGCTGTGTTTTTCTACAAAGATAAGTCCTGGCTTTGTTTTTGCTGCGTATGTTATTTCCCTCTCCTCTCACAGTCAATATTTGTGGGGGGCTATCTATCCTTTGGGGATTTTCTCTGAGGCAAGATAGGTTTCCTGTTTCTGTCTTTAGGGGTAGTTAGATCTTAGGCTGTGCCGAGGGGTCTAGGGAGTGTTAGGTACCCCCCACGGCTACTTCTAGTTGCGCTGCTAGGTTCAGGGTTTGCGGTCAGTACAGGGACCACCTTCTCCAGAGTCCGTCTCATGCTGCTCCTAGGCCACCAGATCATAACAAATTTCTCCTGTTACCATTATGAACAATATAAAATTTGGGGCTAAAATAAAATTTTTGTGGGTAAAATTTGATTTTTTTTTATTTTCACAGCTCAACGGTATACATTTCTGTGAAGCACCTAAGTGTTCAAGGTGCTCACTACCCATCTAAATACATTCCTTGAGGGATCTAGTTTCCAAAATGGGGTCACTTATGGGGGGTTCCATTGTTTAGGCACATCAGGGACTCTCCAAATGAAACATGATGTCCGCTAATGATTCCTCCTTCCCTTCCAAGCCCTGCCGTGCGCCCAAACAGTAGTTTTCTCCCTCATATGAGATATCGGTGTACTCAGGAGAAATTGCCCTACAAATTGTATGGTGCAATTTCTCCTGTTACGAAAATGCAAAATTTGGGGCTAAAGTAACATTTTTGTTAAAATGTGGTTTTATTATTTTTGCTGTTTACGCACATCAGAGGCTCTCCAAATGCGACATGGCATCCGCCAATTGCTACAACAAGTTTTGCATTCAAAAAGTCAAATGGCGCTCCTTCCCTTCTGAGCTCTGCCGTGCTCCCAAACAGTGGTTTTCTCCCTCACTTGGGGTATCAACATACTCAGGAGAAATTACACAACAAATTTTGGTGTCCATTTTTTCCTGTTTCCCTTGTCAAAATAAAAAAAAAACATTTGGATCTCATGCAAATTTTTTAGGAAAAAAGTTAAATGCTAATTTTTCACATTCCAAAATTTCCTGTGAAGCACCTGAAGGGTTAATAAACTTCTTGAAACTGGTTTTGCTCAGCTTGAGGGGTTCCGTTTTTAGAATGGTGTCAATTTGGGGTATTTTCTATAGACCACTCAAAGTGACTTCAACTGTGATGTCGTCCTCAAAAAAATGGTTTTGCAAACTTTGTTGGAAAAATGAAAAATCGCTGGTCATCTTTTAACCCTTATGACTTTCTAACAAAAAAAATTGGGGTTCCAAAATTTTTCTGATGCAATCTGAAACAACGGAAACTGGAAGCCTGTGCTGGCATTTCTTCTGTGGTGTTGCTATCAATGTGTCAAGAGTGGGAGAAGAGGGTTGCATTGACAATCCAACACAATGGGCAGCACTTTGAACATATTTTATAAGTGGTCATAAACTTGTAAATAACTCATGAAAGAATAAAGTTACGCTAAAACCAAGCCCACTATTGTTTTTCTTGTGAAATTTTGTGTCACATGACCCTCTTCCCATTGGAAAAAATAAAGTTGGATCCAAAATTGAAACTTCAAAATGGCCGCCATGGTCACCACCCATCTTGAAAAGTTTTCCCCCTCCCATATACAATATGCCACAAACAGGAAGTTGATATCACAAACCATTCCTATTTTAATTAGGTGTATCCATATAAATGGCCCACCCAGTGTATTGACTATTTTGTGTGACATATATCTGTGATTTAAGGGCATGAAAATTCAAAGTTTGAAAATTACAAAACTTGAAAAATTTTCGCCAAATTTTAATTTTTTTCACAAATAAACAAGTCATGTTGAAGATATGTTACCACTATAATGAAAGCACAATATGTCATGAAATACAATCTCAGAATCACCGGGATCCGTTGAAGCGTTCCAGAGCTATAACCTCATAAAGTGACAGTGGTCAGAATTGTACAAATTGGCCCGGTCATTAACATGTAAACTACCTTCGGGGGGAAAAGCTTGTACCCAAATATTTTGCAGTGTAAATGCCCCTTAAAGGTGTAATTATTATTCGGGCTACTGTATATTCTCGATACTGATATAAAAACTGGTGAAATCATGATGCAATGTATTGTGAATCCAAATTACGGGCGCATAATACACCCCTTTTGTAAAATGGCGTATTGAGGGAATGGCTGTATAATCTGATTACCGTACATTTCTGCTGCAAATCTGGTTCTAAAGCGTCCCATTAACTCCTGAGATAAGATGTGCAGTGAAACAAGCAGAAAGTAGTCTCGTTTTAAATCTTATAGCCACCAAAACGCTGGCACAATTAAAGTAAAAACAAGCCATTGTGTGAAGCTGTAGATAATTCCATACAGTCTGTCCATTTAATACCGATTAGTAAACAATGTCCATTATTACACTGCTGCAGGAGACAGGAATACTCCAGAGCCTTCACCTGACAACTAGTATTGATTTCTATTCACAATCCCTAGGAATGTTAATACTGACAACCATCGGCAGGGCTCAGCACAATAGCTAATTGACACTGCCAATTAAGCTTAACAAAGTCTGCCAAAAATAATTTCAGGATCCCTGTGGGCACGTTTTTGACCCATCTAATAAAAATAGATTTAATTATTTCTCAGTGCATTATATTCAGTTTGAACTTTGCTTTTCCTGCATCCCAGTAACCAAATATGCAAGACAAAAAAAATCACTGTATAAGCGATATACAATGACTTGATATGCGCATTGCTTCACCTGGACAACCTCCTTGTAAAATGGAATTTGTCACCAAGCTTTTTCTGCCAAATCTGAGAGGAGCATAAAGTAGAGACAGAAGCCCTGATTCCAACGATGTGCTACTTACTGTGCTGTTTACACAGGCAGACCAAAGCAAGTGATGTGCACTGAGCAATCTGTGTAACACCGTTCCCACTACTGATTGGCAGCTTTATGCCTATGCACAGTGTACACAGAAAGCTGTAAAAAAGTGTTGGCTGAGATATACACAGCTCAACTTTCAAAGAAATGGGACATCCCAAACCTTGGGACAGATTTCCTATGAAGCATGCATGGGCTGAATACAGTAGAATGTTTGGAATAAGAAGTCCTTGTGCTGCTGCTCTTTTCTCTGCTCCTCTCATTTGTGGCAATGCCAGGCACAGCCCAATGGCAAGACTTGTGCAATTTTTGAGGGAAGAGACAAAAAAAATACTCCTCTTCTTAAAGGGACACTGTCACCTAAATTTGGAGGGAACAATCTTTAGCCATGGAGGCGGGGTTTTCGGGTGTTTGATTCACCCTTTCCTTACCCGCTGGCTGCATGCTGGCTGCAATATTGGATTGAAGTTCATTCTCTGTCCTCCATAGTGCAATCTTGCCTTGCGCAGGCGTGTACTATGGAGGACAGAGAATGAACTTCAATCCAATATTGCAGCCAGCATGCAGCCAGCGGGTAAGGAAAGGGTGAATCAAACACCCAAAAACCCCGCCTCCATGGCTGAAGATTGTTCCCTCCAAATTCAGGTGACAGTGTCCCTTTAAATCATATGTCTCATACACATCTGAACCACCTTTCCTGATAGTATGCTGAGGAAATGCGCCTGAACGTGGCAAATATGTGTTCCATGTCAAGCATTGTAAATACAGGAATCTCTCTATTAGTATTAATAATGAAGTCCTGAAAATAGTATATAGATGAAACAACCCCATAAAACAAGACAATGAATAAAGGCTACCATGACAGGCTGAGGGAAGCGGGACTCAATGGCTTTCATTGTAATTGAGCGGTGGAAGTAGTAATTATGAACACCCTCTATGAGCATTAGGGAGCAGAACTCACAGTATCTCTCTGAGTGAGTAAGGGAAGGACTCACAGACTCTCTCAATAAGTGGGTAAGGGAAGTAGGACTCACAGACACTCTCCAAGTGGTTGATTGAAGCAGGACTCACAGACTCTCTCTGAGTGGGTGAGGGAAGGACTCACAGACTCTCTCAATAAGTGGGTAAGGGAAGCAGGACTCACAGATTCTCTCTGAGTGGGTGAGGGAAGGACTCACAGACTCTCTCAATAAGTGAGTAAGGGAAGTAGGACTCACAGACACTCTCCAAGTGGTTGATTGAAGCAGGATTCACAGACTCTCTCTGAGTGGGTGAGGGAAGGACTCGCAGACTCTCAATAAGTGGGTAAGGGAAGTAGGACTCACAGACACTCTCCAAGTGGTTGATTGAAGCAGGACTCACAGACTCTCTCTGAGTGGGTGAGGGAAGGACTCGCAGACTCTCAATAAGTGGGTAAGGGAAGTAGGACTCACAGACACTCTCCAAGTGGTTGATTGAAGCAGGACTCACAGACTCTCTCTGAGTGGGTGAGGGAAGGACTCACAGACTCTCAATAAGTGGGTAAGGGAAGTAGGACTCACAGACACTCTCCAAGTGGTTGATTGAAGCAGGACTCACAGACTCTCTCTGAGTGGGTGAGGGAAGGACTCACAGACTCTCTCAATAAGTGGGTGAGGGAAAAAGGTCTCACAGGCACTCGATGAGTGGGTGAGTGAAATAGGACTCACAGACTGAGTGGGTGAGGGAAGACTCACAGACTCATTGAGCGGGTGAGGGAAATAGGACTCACAGGCACTCTGAGTGGGGGAGGGAAATAGGACTCACAGACTCTCAATAAGTTGGTGAGGGAAGCAGAATTCACAGGCACTCTCTAAGTGGGTGAGGGAAGCAGGACTCACAGGCACTCTCTTTGTGGGTGGGGGAAGCAGAATTCACAGGCACTCTCTAAGAGGGTGAGGGCAGCAGGACTCACAAGCATTCTCTGAGTGAGTGGGTGAGGGAAGCAGGACTAACAGGCACTCTCTGAGTGAGTGAGGGAAGCAAGACTCACATGCACTGAGTGGGTGAGGGAAGCAGAATTCACAGGCACTCTGAATGGATGAGGGCAGCAGGGCTCACAGGCACTCTCTTAGTGGGTGAGGGAAGCAGGACTCACAGGCACATACTGAGTGGGTGAGGAAAGCAGGACTCACAGGCACTCCCTGATTGGGTGAGAGAAGAAGGGCTCACAGGCACTCTCTGAGTGGGTGAGGGAAGCAGGACCCACAGGCACTCTCTGAGAGGGTGAGGGAAGCAGGGATCACAGGCACTCTCTGAGTGGGTTAGAGAAGCAAGACTCACAGCAGGATACACAGGCACTCTCAGTGGATGAGGGAAGCAGGATTCACAGGCACTCTCAGTGGATGAGGGAAGCAGGATTCACAGGCATTCTCTGAGTGGGTGATGAAAGCAGGACTCACAGGCACTCTCTGATTGGGTGAGGGCAGCAGGACCCACAGGCACTCCCTGATTGGGTGAGAGAAGGGCTCACAGGTAGTGTTGAGCGATACCGTCCGATATTTGAAAGTATCGGTATCGGATGGTATCGGCCGATATCCGAAAAATATCAGATATCGCCGATACCGATATCCGATACCAATACAAGTCAATGGGACACAAATATCGGAAGGTATCCTCTATGGTTCCCAGGGTCTGAAGGAGAGGAAATTCTCCTTCAGGCCCTGGGATCCATATTCATGTGTAAAATAAAGAATAAAAATAAAAAATATTGATATACTTACCCTCGGACGCGCCCTGGTTGTCACCGCTGCAACCGCCATGATTCCCTTCCTAAGAATGAGCGCGTTAAGGACCTTCGATGACGTCGCGGCTTGTGATTGGTCGCGTGAGCGGTCACATGACCGCTCACGCGACCAATCACAAGCTGCGACGTCATCGAAGGTCCTTAACGCGCTCATTCTTAGGAACGGAAGCATGGCGGTTGCAGCGGTGACAACCAGGGCGCGTCCGAGGGTGAGTATATCAATATTTTTTATTTTTATTCTTTATTTTACACATGAATCTTAATCTCGATACCGATTCCCGATATCACAAAAATATCGGAACTCGGTATCGGAATTCCGATACCGCAAATATCAGCCGATACCCGATACTTGCGGTATCGGAATGCTCAAGTCAACACTACTCACAGGCACTCTCTGAATGGGTGAGGGAAGCAGGACCCACAGGCACTCTCTGAGTGGGTTAGAGAAGCAAGACTCACAGGCACTCTCTGAGTGGGTGAAGGAAGCAGGATACACAGGCACTCTCAGTGGGTGAGGGAAGCAGGATTCACAGGCACTTTGTGAGTGGGTGAGGGAAGTAGGACTCACAGACACTCACTGAGTGGGTGAGGGAAGCAGGACTCACAGGCACTTTTGATGAGCAGAAATGGAAAAGCACGATCTGCAAAACAAAAAATAAAAATAGCAAACCATCCCTTAGCTTTGCAACCAGCTCTTATTTCATGCTACCCTCATATATGAGTCATATTAGAAACTTGACACAGCTGCTTTCGGACTCGTTCACATGAGCGAATAAATCGGACGAGTGTAATATGATAAAAAATTGGATTGCATTCGGACCAATGTCATTTTATGATTCAGTGCTCATCTGCAATTTTTTTATCAGCTCGGATCGGATTGCAATCGGACTGATGAAAAAATTTCTGCATGCTGCGAGTGGATGAAAATTTCGGATTGCAATCGCCAATGCGATTCAATGGTGCGAGAGAAATAATAATAATAATAAAAATAATCTTTATTTTTATATAGCACTAACATATTCCGCAGCGCTTTACAGTTTTGCACACATTATCATCTACATTCCCTATCTGTATGTCTTTGGAATGTGGGAGGAAACCGGAGTGCCCGGAGGAAACCCATGCAAACACGGGAGAACATACAAACTCCTTGCAGATGGTGTCCTAGGTGGGATTAGAACCCAGGACTCCAGCGCTGCAAGGCTGCAGTGCTATCCACTGAGCCACCATGCTGCCCTGGTGAAATATGGCACAACACACAGAACATGCACCCATCTCACAGTACAGTAAATTCACAGTCTGAACTATATACAGTAGAATAGATATATAGATAGAATAAAAGAAAAAAATGGCATTAGGTCCCCCATATTTTTCTTAACCAGCTGAGGGAAACTGACAGCTGGGGGCTGAAGTTTGTAGCCTGGAAAGGGGGTAATAAACATGGAGCTTCCCAGGCTATTAATATCAGCTCACAGGCTGATATTAATAGCCTAGGAAGGGGCCATAGATATTGGCACCCTCCCAGACTAACAACAAAACCACAAAAAGAGGACTTGAAAATCCTCCAAAAAGCTATAAAAATACACCAGGAAAAAGGTATAGATGCTTACCTGCCTAGGCCTCAAAACAAATGTACTATCAGGGTGCAGTGGACCCAAATTAAGATGGCGGCTACACAGGTGCAATAATACCGATGAGACAGCCAGCCTACAATCAGGGATTGGCCGTTTTGCACACCAGTGCACAAAAGCTACAATTTGTATGCAGCATTGTTCACACACAGAAGATGCAGAGCATCTGGCTTACAGCCTAATAATAATGACGCCCAGGCGGGCTGTCCAGTGCTAACTAAAATGCATTTTGTGTGAACAGAGGCCACAGTCTACAGAGCCATCTCAGCCCAACTGCACCCTGAAAAATAGAAAGTGCAAAAAACACATATAAATATGCCTTTTTCTGGTGTGCTTTTATAGACTCTCCCAGACAAAGAACATCAGACCTCAGCCACCCCAGAAATGGTGCATCTACTCTTCCAACTTGCCCTGGTGCTGTGGCAAGTGGGGTAATAGGGTTGGGGTTGATGTCAGCATTCTAATGTCAGCTGACATCAAGCCCAGGGGTTAGTAAGGGAGAGGCTTCTATAAGGCACGCCATTACTAACCCCATAGTAAAATGCAAAAGTTTAGTACCTACTAGCACCCTCTTTTGCAAGTGTAACAGCTCGTAAACATTGTAGGCAGACAAGAGTCTTTCAATTGTTCTTTGAGGGACTTTCCTCCATTCTCCTTTGGAGAATTCCTCCAGCTCTGTGAGATTCCTGGGGCGTCTTGCATCTTCAGTTATTTTGAGTTCTAGCCACAGATTTTCAATGATGTTCAGATCAGGAGACTGTGAGGATGATTGTAAAACCTTCAGCTTGTGCCTTTTGAGGTCGTCTATTGTGGATTTTTTGTGTGCTTAGGATCATTATCCATTTGTAGAAGCCATCCTCTTTTCATCTTCAGCTTTTTACAGATGGTGTTGTGTTTGCATCAAGAATTTGTTGAAATTTCATTGAATGCTTTCTTCTCTCTACCTGTGAAATGTTAGGTAACGTTCACATTAGCGTTTCCCGACGCAGCGTCGGGAAACGCTGCGGCGACGCATGCATCATGCGCCCCTATATTTAACATGGGGGATGCATGGACATGCGTTGTGCTGCGTTGTGTGACGCATGCGTTTTTTTTGCCGCAAGCATCGGGCGCAGGAAACGCAACAAGTTGCATTTTTCTTGCGTCCAAATTTTGGCAAAACGCAGCGTTTTTGCGTGCGTTTTGGTGCGTTTTTATTTGCATTGTGCGTTGCGTCGCCGACGCAGCGGTGCACAACGCAAATGTGAACGTAGCCTTACCCATGTCATTGGTTGCATTACAATCCTAAAGCATGATTGATCCACCCCCATGCTTAAAGGTTGGCGAGATGTTCTTTTCCTGAAATTCTGTGCCCTTTTTCTCCACACATACCTTTAATCATTGTGGTCAAAGAGTTGTATTTTAACCTCATGAATCCACAGGACTTGTTTCCAAAATGCATCGGGCTTGTTAAGATGTCATTTTGCATACTTCTGACACTAAATTTTATGTTGAGGATGCAGGAGAGGTTATCTTTTAATGACTCTTCCATGAAGGCCATATTTGTGCAGGTGTCTCTGAACAGTAGAACAATGTACCACAACTTCAAAGTCTGCTAAATCTTTCTGAAGGTCTTTTGCAGTCAAGCGGGTGTTCTTATTTGCCTCTCTAGCAATACTACGAGCAGTTCTCACTGAAATTTTGCTTGGTTTTCCAGACCTTATCTTGATCTCCACTGTTCCTGGTAACTGCCAATTGTTAATTACATTTCAAACTGAGGAAAGGGAAACTTGAAAATGCTTTCCTATCTTCTTATAGCACTCTCCTGCATCAGGAGCCTTCACCATTTTCATTTTCACAGTGCTAAGCATCTGCTTAGAAGAACCCATGGCTGCTGTTTTTTGGAACAAAGTAAGAGGAGGCTAGGTTTTTATAAAGCTTTGAAATTTGTATCACCTGCCCTTTTCTAAAGATGATAGTGAACAAGCCATGACCCTAACAAGCTAATTACCATTTGAAACATTGGTCAAAGTTATCTGAGCACACAAATCTCCAAGGGTTGAAGACACAAAAGAGCACAATGAGGCCAAAAATACTCTGTTGTAAAGAAATCACAGTAATAAGCAAGTGCTTGTCAAAAGATGGAAAAAAAACTGGGTATTTAGTTGATACGTTTTTTTGCAAAAAAATGTATACTAAGCTGCTCCACCAATCGTCAAGGTATACCCATATAGAGCAGTCCTAACCAATGTATATAATCCCTATCTGATGTATTTAAAAACCTGATCATCTGTATAGTACCTGTATAAGCAGGGTTCAGAGAGGGAATATCCATGTGGACATGCTGAGTGGAACAGCTTTAGTGCAAATGACCCATAAGGAGTGGTGGACTCCCCAGTCTTGTAGAAACAAGAAGACAATTATAGAACCAGAAACACATGGGCTACTTGCACATTGAACAAGTCTGTAGGAACATGTTCACACACCACCAAGAAACTTGAAGACACAAAAGAGCACAATGAGGCCAAAAAATACTCTGTTGTAAAGAAATCACAGTAATAGGCAAGTGCTAGTCAAAAGATGGAAAAAAAACAGGGTATTTAGGTGATACGTTTTTTGCAAAAAAATGTGTACTAAACTGCTCCACCAATCGTCAAGGTATACCCATATAGAGCAGTCCTAACTAGGGTTGAGCGACCTTGACCTTTTTAGAGTCGAGCCGTGTTTCGCGAAACCCGACTATCTTAGAAGTCGAGTCGAGAGGAATCGGCCGATTATCGCGAAAAGTCGGGTATCGCCCGAAACACGAAACCCAATGCAAGTCAATGGGGGAGCATAGTCGGCAGTGAGTGGAGGCCAGGAAAACACCTACACTGCCCATTTTAATGGCAAAAACATCCATTCTTGTTAAAGAAGCTTGTCAATCGTAATTTACCTTATAATAATTGGAAGGCATTTGAAATTGGGGGTCATTTGGCTAAAGTTGTGGGGGGTAGGGCTGGTTCAAGTAATTAGTGGGCCCAGTAAATCTGGACCACGTCACGGCAGTGGAGCAGGGAGAGGTAAGTATTTAAACTTTGCAAGTGCTGTGATCCTGAGCAAGCAGGGGGGGCCCACTCGTTGGCATTGGCACTGGCACAGGGCCCCTCAAAGTACAGCGGTGTGTTTGCACGGCGGGGGCGCCTCCCACCGGCAGCAACACTTTTGCGTACTATGAGAGGCCCTGTGCCAGTGACGTCGCCAACTAGTATTCCTCCCCCCACCTGATGAAGGAACCTGCACTTTCATCTGCACCTTCCTCTTTGTCCCCGTGTAAGGTGGTATGGTATGCGGGAAGAGGAACCTGACTTTCAGCAGGGTCACAATCTTGCTGTGTAGCGTGCACGAGGAATTTTGCGTTATGGGTCAATGTACCAGCAGACTCATCTATCACTGGCTGGGCAATGGGCAGGATGAGGAGGAAACACAGATATAGGCCCAAAGAATAAAGTGGGCTAAATGCAGTTCAAAATTGGTAACACAGGACTAACCAGGGGGCATTGCAGTGGAGGACAACTGGAATGAGAGGCTGACACAGAGAGTAGGCCCAAATCAGTAAGTAGTCGACATGCAGTTCAAAATTGGCAACCGTAGTAAACAGGCGGCCCAGCTTTGTTCAGTTGAGGAGAACAGCAAGGAGTGGCAGACACCGATAGTAGGCCCCAACCCAACTAGTAGGCCAAATGCAGTCTAACATTAACAACTACTTAACAAGAGCCTGAAAATGGAATTTCAGGACAGGAAACCAGGAGAACAGCAAGGAGTGGCAGACACCGATAGTAGGCCCCAAACCAACTAGTACGCCAAATGCAGTTGTTCCATTTAACTACAATTTAATGAGAGCCTGAAGATAGAAGTTCAGGAAAGGCAACCTGGAGAACACCTTGGAGTGGAACACACCATCTCTCTACACCCCATACCCAATTTGTAGGCCTAATGCAGCGTAGTTTCCAACAACTACTAAACGAGAGCATGAAGATTGAAGCTCAGGAAAGGCAACCTGGAGAACACCTTGGAGTGGAACACACCATCTCTCTACACCCCATACCCAATTTGTAGGCCTAATGCAGCGTAGTTTCCAACAACTACTAAATGAGAGCATGAAGATTGAAGCTCAGGAAAGGCAACCTGGAGAACACCTTGGAGTGGAACACACCATCTCTCTACACCCCATACCCAATTTGAAGGCCTAATGCAGCGTAGTTTCCAACAACTACTAAACGAGAGCATGAAGATTGAAGCTCAGGAAAGGCAACCTGGAGAACACCTTGGAGTGGAACACACCATCTCTCTACACCCCATACCCAATTTGTAGGCCTAATGCAGCGTAGTTTCCAACAACTACTAAACGAGAGCATGAAGATTGAAGCAATGGAGAGGAAACCTGGGGAACACCTTGGGGAGGCAGACACCGTTAGTAGGCCCTACCAAAGTTGTACACCCAATGCAGTTTTAAAATTCCTAGAGGCTGAAAACAAGACTATTGACGCTCAGCTTTTTTCAAAGGAACACAGCTGAATTGAGTGGCGCAGACAGACACAGGTAGTAGGACTCAAACCAAAAATGTGGCTCACTGCAGCAGAAAAAAGTTACAGGGGTACACAAGCTGCAGTGCTCTGGGCAGTGGAGGACAATTTCAATAGTGAACCGCAGACAGACTTTGTACGCCTACTATTAAAAAAAGGATGCTCTATGCAATTATAAATAGGTTCTAGGGGTACACGGGCAGCAGTGGTGTGGTCAGTGGAGGCCTAGTGGAAGGAGTGACCGCAGACAAGCATCGAAGGCCTAAAATAATAACACATGGCTGTAGGCAATTTTAAATTGGTTCCAGGGGTACACGGGCAGCAGTGGCCTGGTCAGTGTAGTAGTAGTAGAAAGAACGGACCGCAGACAGGCATCGAAGGCCTAAAATAAAAAAATTGGGCTGGCTGTAGGCAATTTTAAATTGGTTCCAGGGGTACACGGACAGCAGTGGTGTGGTCAGTGGAGGCATATTGTAAGGAGTGACCGCAGACAGGCATCGAAGGCCTAAAATAATAACACATGGCTGTAGGCAATTTTAAATTGGTTCCAGGGGTACACGGGCAGCAGTGGTGTGGTCAGTGGAGGCCTAGTGGAAGGAGTGACCGCAGACAGGCATCGAAGGCCTAAAATAAAAATATTGGGCTGGCTGTAGGCAATTTTAAATTGGTTCCAGGGGTACACGGGCAGCAGTGGTGTGGTCAGTGGAGGCCTAGTGGAAGGAGTGACCGCAGACAGGCATCGAAGGCCTAAAATAATAACACATGGCTGTAGGCAATTTTAAATTGGTTCCAGGGGTACACGGGCAGCAGTGGCCTGGTCAGTGTAGTAGTAGTAGAAAGAACGGACCGCAGACAGGCATCGAAGGCCTAAAATAAAAAAATTGGGCTGGCTGTAGGCAATTTTAAATTGGTTCCAGGGGTACACGGGCAGCAGTGGTGTGGTCAGTGGAGGCATATTGTAAGGAGTGACCGCAGACAGGCATCGAAGGCCTAAAATAATAACACATGGCTGTAGGCAATTTTAAATTGGTTCCAGGGGTACACGGGCAGCAGTGGTGTGGTCAGTGGAGGCATAGTGGAAGGAGTGACCGCAGACAGGCTTCGAAGGCCTAACATAACAAAAATGTCAATACAATGGTATTGTCAGTGGCAGGCATTGAAGGATGTCAGCGCATAGACTAAACATTGGTGGAGCTGTGAGATAATTTTGCAAGTGGTAGAGCACTGTTTGAGCTGGGGGGGGGGGAACTGTCTTGTGGCCGGCGGTACAGGCCCAGGGCCCCTCATATTACAATGGTGTGTCTGACGTTGGGTGCGCACCACCACCGCCAGAGACACTTTATTGTACTAGGAGGAACCCAGTGGCAGTGCCGTCGACCAAAAGCGGGCACACCCACCTCTTCAGACAAACAGCACTCTCACGGGTGCTGTCGCCAAGTGTCGATACCACGGCCCCGTGTGGGGAGTTTGGCCATTTAGTGAGGTGTAAACATGTCGTATGCTGGACAATCAGGTGCAGAAAATTACGAGATTGGAAAAGGCATTCAGAATAGTCCACAGGCAAGACCTTTTCATAGGAAAGCTAGGTGTCAGCCGGGCAAGGTGGGGCAAAAGATTTCGAAATCCAGTTGTGGTTCATTTTAATGAAGGTTAGATCATCTACATTTTGGGTAGCCAGACGAGTCCTTTTTTCTGTTAGTATTGAACCTGCAGCGCTGAATACTCTTTCTGATAGGACACTAGCTGCCGGGCAAGCAAGCTCCTGCAATGCATATTCTGCCAATTCTGGCCAGGTGTCTAATTTTGATGCCCAGTAATCAAATGGGAATGACGGTTGAGGGAGAACATCGATAAGTGATGAAAAATAGTTTGTAACCATACTGGACAAATGTTGTCTCCTGTCACTTTGAATTGATGCTGCAGTACCTGTCCTGTCTGCGGTCATAGCAAAATCACTCCACAACCTGGTCAGAAAACCCCTCTGGCCAACGCCACTTCTGATTTCTGCCCCTCTAACTCCTCTGGTCTGCTGGCCCCTGCAGCTCGTGTGAGAACGATCACGGGCGCTGTGTGCAGGGAATGCCAGAAGCAAACGGTCAACAAGAGTTGATTGTTTGGTTGCTAATATTAGTTCCAAGTTCTCATGTGGCATTATATTTTGCAATTTGCCTTTATAGCGAGGATCAAGGAGGCAGGCCAACCAGTAATCGTCATCGTTCATCATTTTAGTTAT
Source organism: Ranitomeya imitator (assembly GCF_032444005.1). NCBI lineage: Eukaryota > Metazoa > Chordata > Amphibia > Anura > Dendrobatidae > Ranitomeya > Ranitomeya imitator. Next base: position 802,591,424 of record NC_091282.1, read on the forward strand.
GCGTGTGTCCCTTTTGAGGATACGTAAGGCATAATCCGCCATGTGGGCCAAAGTTCCAGTTCTCAAATCTGCGGTTGTGCTTGGTTGAGGGGCAGTTTCAGGCAAATCCACGTCACTTGTGTCCCTCCAAAAACCAGAACCCGGCCTTGCCGCGCCACCAATTTCCAGTGGCCCCGGAAAAGCTTCCTCATTAAAAATATAATCATCCCCATCATCCTCCTCGTCCTCCTCCTCCTCTTCGCCCGCTAACTCGTCCTGTACACTGCCCTGGCCAGACAATGGCTGACTGTCATCAAGGCTTTCCTCTTCCTCAGCTGCAGACGCCTGATCCTTGCTGCAGACGCCTGATCCTTTATGTGCGTCAAACTTTGCATCAGCAGACGCATTAGGGGGATGCTCATGCTTATTATGGCGTTGTCTGCACTAACCAGCCGTGTGCATTCCTCAAAACACTGAAGGACTTGACACATGTCTTGAATCTTTGACCACTGCACACCTGACAACTCCATGTCTGCCATCCTACTGCCTGCCCGTGTATGTGCATCCTCCCACAAAAACATAACAGCCCGCCTCTGTTCGCACAGTCTCTGAAGCATGTGCAGTGTTGAGTTCCACCTTGTTGCAACGTCTATGATTAGGCGATGCTGGGGAAGGTTCAAAGAACGCTGATAGGTCTGCATACGGCTGGAGTGTACGGGCGAACGGCGGATATGTGAGCAAAGTCCACGCACTTTGAGGAGCAGGTCGGATAACCCCGGATAACTTTTCAGGAAGCACTGCACCACCAGGTTTAAGGTGTGAGCCAGGCAAGGAATGTGTTTCAGTTGGGAAAGGGAGATGGCAGCCATGAAATTCCTTCCGTTATCACTCACTACCTTGCCTGCCTCAAGATCTACAGTGCCCAGCCACGACTGCGTTTCTTTCTGCAAGAACTCGGACAGAACTTCCGCGGTGTGTCTGTTGTCGCCCAAACACTTCATAGCCAATACAGCCTGCTGACGTTTGCCAGTAGCTGCCCCATAATGGGAGACCTGGTGTGCAACAGTGGCAGCTGCGGATGGAGTGGTTGTGCGACTGCGGTCTGTGGACGAGCTCTCGCTTCTGCAGGAGGACGAAGAGGAGGAGGAGGGGGTGCGAACGGCTACAGCTAACTGTTTCCTAGACCGTGGGCTAGGCAGAACTGTCCCAAACTTGCTGTCCCCTGTGGACCCTGCATCCACAACATTCACCCAGTGTGCCGTGATGGACACGTAACATCCCTGGCCATGCCTACTGGTCCATGCATCTGTTGTCAGGTGCATCTTTGTGCTCACAGATTGCCTGAGTGCATGGACGATGCGCTCTTTAACATGCTGGTGGAGGGCTGGGATGGCTTTTCTGGAAAAAAAGTGTTGACTGGGTAGCTCGTAGCGTGGTACAGCGTAGTCCATCAGGGCTTTGAAAGCTTCGCTTTCAACTAACCGGTAGGGCATCATCTCTAACGAGATTAGTCTAGCTATGTGGGCGTTCAAACCCTGTGTACGCGGATGCGAGGCTAAGTACTTCCTTTTTCTAACCATAGTCTCATGTAGGGTGAGCTGGACTGGAGAGCTGGAGATCGTGGAACTAGCGGGAGTGCCGGTGGACATGGCAGACTGAGAGACGGTGGGAGATGGTATTGTTGCCGCCGGTGCCCTAGATGCAGTGTTTCCTACTACGAAACTGGTGATTCCCTGACCCTGACTGCTTTGGCCTGGCAAAGAAACCTGCACAGATACTGCAGGTGGTGCGGAAAATGGTGGCCCTACACTGCCGGAAGGGATGTTGCGTTGCTGACTAGCTTCATTGGCCGAGGGTGCTACAACCTTAAGGGACGTTTGGTAGTTAGTCCAGGCTTGCAAATGCATGGTGGTTAAATGTCTATGCATGCAACTTGTATTGAGACTTTTCAGATTCTGTCCTCTGCTTAAGGTAGTTGAACATTTTTGACAGATGACTTTGCGCTGATCAATTGGATGTTGTTTAAAAAAATGCCAGACTGCACTCTTTCTAGCATCGGATACCTTTTCAGGCATTGCAGACTGAGCTTTAACCGGATGGCCACGCTGTCCTCCAACAGGTTTTGGTTTTGCCACGCCTTTTGGGCAAGATACGGGCCCGGCAGATGGAACCTGTTGCGATGTTGATGCCTGCTGCGGCCCCTCCTCCTCCGCTTCAGAACTGCTGCCGCCTGCACCCTGTTCCCCCAATGGCTGCCAATCGGGGTCAAGAACTGGGTCATCTATTACCTCTTCTTGTAGCTCGTGTGCAACTTTGTCTGTGTCACCGTGTCGGTCGGTGGTATAGCGTTCGTGATGGGGCAACATAGTCTCATCAGGGTCTGATTCTTGATCATTACCCTGCGAGGGCAATGTTGTGGTCTGAGTCAAAGGACCAGCATAGTAGTCTGGCTGTGGCTGTGCATCAGTGCACTCCATGTCAGATTCAACTTGTAATGGGCATGGACTGTTAACTGCTTCACTTTCTAAGCCAGGGACGGTATGTGTAAAGAGCTCCATGGAGTAACCCGTTGTGTCGCCTGCTGCATTCTTCTCTGTTGTTGTTTTTGCTGAAGAGGACAAGGAAGCGACTTGTCCCTGACCGTGAACATCCACTAACGACGCGCTGCTTTGACATTTACCAGTTTCACGAGAAGAGGCAAAAGAGCTAGAGGCTGAGTCAGCAAGATAAGCCAAAACTTGCTCTTGCTGCTCCGGCTTTAAAAGCGGTTTTCCTACTCCCAGAAAAGGGAGCGTTCGAGGCCTTGTGTAGCCAGACGACGAACCTGGCTCCACAGCTCCAGACTTAGGTGCAATATTTTTTTTCCCACGACCAGCTGATGCTCCACCACTACCACTACCCTCATTACCAGCTGACAATGAACGCCCCCGGCCACGACCTCTTCCACCAGACTTCCTCATTGTTTTAAAAACGTAACCAAACTAACGGTATTTGTTGCTGTCACACAACTTACACGGTGAGCTATAACTTCAGTATGATTTAGCTACCCCTTTACAGGTGAGTGAGACCACAACGAAAATCAGGCACAATGTTACACACTCTGTTGTTGGTGGCAACAAATGAGAGAGATGCCACACACGCAGGACTGTCACTGAAGCACAAATGTAAATATTAATCTCCCACTGATTTGATTTTTTTTTTTTTTTCAGGGAGACTTTAGGAAAAAAAAAATAGAATAAAATGATTTTTTCAGGAAGAATTTAGAAACCAAATAAAACAAAAAAAGGCTTTCTATGGCCCACTGAGTGAGAGATGACGCACACAGGAGTCAGGAGTGGCACACAAGCCCAGAGGCCAATATTTATCTCCCACTGATTGATGTAGTGATTTTTTCAGGTAGATTTTGGAACCCAAATCAAGCTAAAAAAATAATAGGCTTTCTATGGCCCACAATTGGAGAGAGAGAGAGATGGCACACCCAGGAGTCAAGACTGGCACACAAGCAGAAAGGGCAATATTAATCTCCCACTGATTTGATTTTTTTTTTTTTTTCAGGGAGACTTTAGGAAAAAAAAATAATAGAATAAAATGATTTTTTTCAGGAAGAATTTAGAAACCAAATAAAATAAAATGATTTTTTCAGGGAGAATTTAGAAAACAAATAAAAGAAAAAATAGGCTTTCTATGGCCCACGGAGTGAGAGATGACGCACACAGGAGTCAGGAGTGGCACACAAGCCCAGAGGCCAATATTGTTCTCCCAATGATTGATGTAGTGATTTTTTCAGGTAGATTTTGGAACCCAAATCAAGCTAAAAAAATAATAGGCTTTCTATGGCCCACAATTGGAGAGAGAGAGAGAGATGGCACACCCAGGAGTCAAGACTGGCACACAAGCAGAAAGGGCAATATTAATCTCCCACTGATTTGATTTTTTTTTTTTCAGGGAGACTTTAGGAAAAAAAAATAATAGAATAAAATGATTTTTTCAGGAAGAATTTAGAAACCAAATAAAATAAAATGATTTTTTCTGGGAGAATTTAAAAAACAAATAAAACAAAAAAGGCTTTCTATGGCCCACTGAGTGAGAGATGACGCACACAGGAGTCAGGAGTGGCACACAAGCCCAGAGGCCAATATTTATCTCCCACTGATTGATGTAGTGATTTTTTCAGGTAGATTTTGGAACCCAAATCAAGCTAAAAAAATAATAGGCTTTCTATGGCCCACAATTGGAGAGAGAGAGAGAGATGGCACACCCAGGAGTCAAGACTGGCACACAAGCAGAAAGGGCAATATTAATCTCCCACTGATTTGATTTTTTTTTTTTTTTCAGGGAGACTTTAGGAAAAAAAAATAATAGAATAAAATGATTTTTTTCAGGAAGAATTTAGAAACCAAATAAAATAAAATGATTTTTTCAGGGAGAATTTAGAAAACAAATAAAAGAAAAAATAGGCTTTCTATGGCCCACGGAGTGAGAGATGACGCACACAGGAGTCAGGAGTGGCACACAAGCCCAGAGGCCAATATTGTTCTCCCAATGATTGATGTAGTGATTTTTTCAGGTAGATTTTGGAACCCAAATCAAGCTAAAAAAAATAATAGGCTTTCTATGGCCCACAATTGGAGAGAGAGAGAGATGGCACACCCAGGAGTCAAGACTGGCACACAAGCAGAAAGGGCAATATTAATCTCCCACTGATTTGATTTTTTTTTTTTTCAGGGAGACTTTAGGAAAAAAAAATAATAGAATAAAATGATTTTTTCAGGAAGAATTTAGAAACCAAATAAAATAAAATGATTTTTTCTGGGAGAATTTAGAAAACAAATAAAACAAAAAAAGGCTTTCTATGGCCCACTGAGTGAGAGATGACGCACACAGGAGTCAGGAGTGGCACACAAGCCCAGAGGCCAATATTTATCTCCCACTGATTGATTTATTGATTTTTTCAGGTAGAATTTAGAACCCAAATCAACCAAAAAAATAAATAGGCTTTTTATGGCCCACTATTTGTGAGAGAGATGGTACGTTCTGGACTGGCACACAAGCCCAGAGGCCAATATTAATCTCCCACTTTTTATTTTTTTGTTCCAGGGAAAATTTATAAACCCAATAAAAAAAATAATAAATAGGCTTTCTATGGCCCACTATCTGAGAGAGAGAGATGGCACGCTTAGGACTGGCACACAAGCCCAAAGGCCAATATTAATCTCCCTTTTTTTTTTCAGGGAGAATTTATAAAACCAAAAAAAATAAATAAATAGGCTTTCTATGGCCCACTATTTGTGAGAGAGATGGCACGCTCAGGACTGGCACACAAGCCCAGAGGCCAATATTAATCTCCCACTTTTTTTTTTTTGTTCCAGGGAAAATTTATAAACCCAATAAAAAAAATAATAAATAGGCTTTCTATGGCCCACTATCTGAGAGAGAGAGATGGCAAGCTTAGGACTGGCACACAAGCCCAAAGGCCAATATTAATCTCCCTTTTTTTTTTCAGGGAGAATTTATAAAACCAAAAAAAAATAAATAAATAGGCTTTCTATGGCCCACTATTTGTGAGAGAGATGGCACGCTCAGGACTGGCACACAAGCCCAGAGGCCAATATTAATCTCCCACTTTTTTTTTTTTGTTCCAGGGAAAATTTATAAACCCAATAAAAAAAATAATAAATAGGCTTTCTATGGCCCACTATTTGTGAGAGAGATGGCACGCTCAGGACTGGCACACAAGCCCAGAGGCCAATATTAATCTCCCACTGATTGATTTATTGATTTTTTCAGGTAGAATTTAGAACCCAAATAAAGCAAAAAAAAAAAATAGGCTTTCTATGGCCCACTGAGTGAGTGATGATGCACACAGGAGTCAGGAGTGGCACACAAGCCCTGAGGCCAATATTTTTCTCCCACTGATTGATGTAGTGATTTTTTCAGGTAGATTTTAGAACCCAAATCAAGCAAAAAAATAAATAGGCTTTCTATGGCCCACTGACTGAGAGATGGCACACACAGGAGTCAAGAGTGGCACACAAGCCCTGAGGCCAATATTTTTCTCCCACTGATTGATGTAGTGATTTTTTCAGGTAGATTTTATAACCCAAATCAAGCAAAAAAATAAATAGGCTTTCTATGGCCCACTGAGTGAGAGATGGCACACACAGGGATGACACTCTAGCAGAAATGTCAATCTTAATCTCCCACAAAAAAAAAAAAAAAACAGGGAGTGTCCAACAATTACTATCTCCCTGCAGTAATCTCAGCCAGGTATGGCAGGCAGCAATAAGGAGTAGACTGATGCACAAATTAAATAAAAAGTGTGGACAAACAAAAAAGATAGCTGTGCAGAAAGGAAGGAACAAGAGGATTTGTGCTTTGAAAAAAGCAGTTGGTTTGCACAGCGGCGTACACACAGCAATGCAGCTATCAGGGAGCCTTCTAGGGCAGCCCAATGAGCTACAGCGCTGAGGGAAAAAAAAAAAATGTAGCTTCCACTGTCCCTGCACACCGAAGGTGGTGTTGGGCAGTGGAAATCGCTACAGCACAAGCGGTTTGGTGGTTAATGGACCCTGCCTAACGCTATCCCTGCTTCTGACGAAGCGGCAGCAACCTCTCCCTAAGCTCAGATCAGCAGCAGTAACATGGCGGTCGGCGGGAACGCCCCTTTATAGCCCCTGTGATGCCGCAGACAGCAAGCCAATCACTGCAATGCCCTTCTCTAAGATGGTGGGGACCAGGACCTATGTCATCACGCTGCCCACACTCTGCGTTTACCTTCATTGGCTGAGAAATGGCGCTTTTCGCGTCATTGAAACGCGACTTTGGCGCGAAAGTCGCGTACCGCATGGCCGACCCCGCACAGGGGTCGGATCGGGTTTCATGAAACCCGACTTTGCCAAAAGTCGGCGACTTTTGAAAATGAACGACCCGTTTCGCTCAACCCTAGTCCTAACCAATGTATATACCGTATTTTTCGGACTACAAGATGCACTTTTTTCCCCCCAAAAAAGGGGGGAAAATGGGGGGTGCGTCTAATAGTCGCAATGCAGGCTTACCGTGGCGGCAGAGGTGCGGTGGCAGAGGTGCAGCGGCAGAGGTGCGGCAGCAGAGGTGCGGCGGCAGAGGTGCGGCGGCAGAGGTGTGGCGGCAGAGGAGGCGCAGTAAGCGGGGTCCTTTTCCCCGGTATGGTGATGCAGCAGCCCGGTAAGCAGCAGAGCCGGGTGAATCCTGTTGTTATCGGTGGTGGCGGCCATTTTCCTGAGGCCGCGCGTGCACAGATGGAGCGCTCTGCTTCCCGGGGCTTCAGGAAAATGGCCGCCGCGATCTCCATCTGCGCACGCTCGGCCTCCCGCGGCCATTTTCCTGAAGCCCCTGGAAGCAGAGCACTTCATCTGCACACGCGCGGCCTCAGGAAGATGGCCGCCCCCACCGATAACAACAGGATTCACCCGGCTCTGCTGCTTACCGGGCTGCTGCATCACCATACCGGGGAAAGGGACCCCGCTTACTGCGCCTCCTCTGCCGCTGCACCTCTGCCACCGCACCTCTGCCACCGCACCTCTGCCGCCACGGTAAGCCTGCATTGCCTGCACGGTAAGCCTGGGACCCCTCTCACGCCATACCTCTCACTGCACCTCCTGATCCCAGCACCTCCTGATCCCAGCACCTCCTGATCCCAGCACCTCCTGATCCCAGCACCTCCTCATCCCAGCACCTCCTCATCCCAGCATCACCCCACCTCTGCCGACACCTTGCCTCCTGTGACCCTGCTCTGCCACCGCCAGCCCTCAGGTAAGATACTGTAAATTCGGACAATAAGACGGACCCCCATCTTATAAAAAATCTTTTTTTCTGCAATTTTCACCCCAAAATTGGGGTGCGCCTTATGGTCCGGTGCGTCTTATAGTCCAAAAAATACGGTAATCCCTATCTGATGTATTTAAAAACCTGATCATCTGTTCCTACAGACTTGTTCAATGTGCATCATACCAGCGGAAAAGGGAGTCTAGAGACTACAAGTTTATATAAAAATATAGAAGTTTTATTAACATATAGGTACAGACAATACCACACAAAAATGACAAAAAACATACAATATATAATTATATAAAACAGTCCCAACGTATGGGGAAACGAGGAGGTCAACCAGTACACTGACAAGGAGGGCACACGCCTGTAGTATGATCTGGGTGAGAAATCTTATGCATATGACTAGTATATCATATTTCCACAGTGGAGGAGCATATTCAAGAAGGGCCAATATATCCAGAGACCTATCATGCCATATCCTTTCAAACTCTACATATCACTGCAAGTCATGCATAACTTACCCATGGTGGATCAGAGCACCTGTGTGACCTGCACAGCACCCCTGACGCGTGTTTCGCACTGTTGCTTTCTCAAAGGGAGTGTGACTTGTTCAATGTGCAAGTAGCCCATGTGTTTCTGGTTCTATAAATCTCCAAGGGTGCCCAAACTTTTGCATTGGCCAAGTTTCCTTTTTGTAAGTTTAAAAATGTAAAAGATTAAAATATTTTTTGCCTACAATGCAAAGAAAATTCGTCATCTTTAACTTTAGGTCTTTTAGGCTACTTTCACACATCAGGTTTTTGCCGTTTTTCCTGGAAATTTGTAAAAAAAAATGGATCCGTTGCAGATTGTGAAAAAACTGATGCAATGGATCCATCTTTTTGCTGGATCCGTTTTTGTTTTTTTTTTATAAATGAACCCAGGGATAGAGTTTGGACTTCCAGTTCTGGGGAGAAAAAAAGAGGAGAGAGACCCCAGAATGGAAATTGTGCATGACTGTATGGAGAATGAATGGAAAACCAGATTTGGAGGCTGGATTCATCATTTCACATGTCAGTTTCATCCGTTTATCGCTGGAACCGTTGCTTGGCGTTTTTTCGCCAGACAGAAAAAACATTCCTATGAACGTTTTCTCCGGCTGACGGAAAACTAATTTTAGATGGATCTGGCAAAAAACGGATGAAATGTGTGGCCACGAGGCGCAATCCGGCGCTAATACAACTCTATGAGAAGAAAATGGATCCGGCGGGAAAAAAAATGGATCTGTTTTTTTCAAAACTCGCTGGATTGTGCCTGACGGCAAAAACCTGATGTGTGAAAGTAGCCTTAGAGATCATTATATCTTGTTGGTTGGTAGGTGATCAAATACTTATTTCATGTAAAAATCATACAATGTGATTTTCTGGTTTTTATTTTTAGATTCTGTTTCTCACAGGTGAAGTGTACCTACGATAAAAATTACAGACCTCTCCATTCTTTATAGGTGGGAAAGCTTGCAAAATCAGCAATGTATCCAATACTTATTTCCCCGCCTATACATATATACAGGTGCATCTCACAAAATTAGAATATCATCAAAAAGTTAATTTATTTCAGTTCTTCAATACAAAAAGTGAAACTCATATATTATATGGAGTCATTACAGAGTGATCTATTCCAAGTGTTTGTTTCCGTTAATGTTGATGATTATGAATTACAGCCAATAAAAACCCCAAAGTCATTATCTCAGTAAATTAGAATACTTTATAACAGCAGCTAAAAAAATGATTTTAAAATCTGAAATGTTGGCCTACTGAATTTTATGTTCAGTTAAAACACTCAATACTTGGTCGGGGCTCCTTTGGCATCAATTACTGCATCAAGGCTGATCTCTTCCATACCACGCCGCATTGATGCAGCAATTGATGCCAAAGGAGCCCTGACCAAGTATTGAGTGCTTTAACTGAACACACATTTCACTAGGCCAACATTTCGGATTTTAAAATCATTTTTTCAAGCTGGTGTTATAAAGTGTTCTAATTTACTGAGCTAATGACTTTTGGGTTTTCATTGGCTGTAAGCCATAATCATCAACATTAACAGAAATAAACACTTGGAATAGATCATTCTGTTTGTAATGACTTTAGATAATATATAAGTTTCACTTTTTGTATTGAAGAACTGAAATAAATTAACTTTTAGGTGGTATTCTAATTTTGTGAGATATGCATATATATATATATATATATATATATATATATATATTTGTCACGCAGAACATTGTGGTTGGGAATTTGTAATTGGAAAATGCAGATTTATTGATTATACTTAACACATTGCTGTATTTTGCTGCTGATTTTATATATCCTGTATTATAACATACAATGACCGCCGCCATTATGTGAAGTTGCTGCACTTGAAATCCACTCACAGATTAGCCAAACAGTCTTAAGGTACCTTCACACATAACAATATTGTTAACGATATCGTTGCTATTTGTGACGTAGCAACGATATCGTTAATGAAATCGTTATGTGTGACAGCGACCAACGATCAGGCCCCTGCTGGGAGATCGTTGGTCGCTGAATAAAGTCCAGAACTTTATTTCGTCGCTGGACTCCCTGAAGACATCGCTGGATCGGCGTGTGTGACACCGATCCAGCGATGTCTTCACTGGTAACCAGGGTAAACATCGGGTAACTAAGCGCAGGGCCGCGCTTAGTAACCCGATGTTTACTCTGGTTACCATGCTAAAAGTAAAAAAAAACAAACAGTACATACTTACCTACCGCTGTCTGTCCTCCAGCGCTGTGCTCTGCACTCCTCCTGTACTGTCTGTGAGCCGGAAAGCAGAGCGGTGACGTCACCGCTCTGCTTTCCGGCTCACAGACAGTACAGGAGGAGTGCAGAGAAGCAGAGCGCAGCGCTGGAGGACAGACGGCTGTAGGTAAGTATCTAGTGTTTGTTTTTTTTTACTTTTAGCATGGTAACCAGGGTAAACATCGGGTTACTAAGCGCGGCCCTGCGCTTAGTTACCCGATGTTTACCCGGGGACCGGCATCGTTGGTCGCTGGAGAGCGGTCTGTGTGACAGCTCTCCAGCGACCAAACAGCGACGCTGCAGCGATCCGGATCGTTGTCGGTATCGCTGCAGCGTCGCTAAATGTGAAGGGGCCTTTATCAGAATATTAAGCTAAACCTTGAGTTCAGTTTTGTTTATTTTTGCGTAGCCTTAAAAGATCAATGTATGAGTTTTGGAAGTGCAGTCTATGTCTTATTTTCTACAGTTATGGCAAATGCAGACATACGGCATTGTATACTATACTGCACCACATAAAAAAATGTAGAGTTTAAACAGGAAAATAAAATTAATGTTTTTTTTCTCCTTTAATCATTATCAACTAATCTCTCTTGATGCACCAACCTATTAAAAACTTTGCAGAACAGATGCCAGTACAAGGGTTTTGTTACACGATACAGTCAGTGACTGCTGGAGGTACCTGTATGCCATTATCTTAAAGTTTTAGCAGCCCTTTAACTATCAGGGAAATTTAATATGACACACACCATAAACACACGGAAATCGATGACAGCTGCTCAGTGTTCGGTTCTCTGGGAATTTACCGCTGATAGACTTTTTTGTCTTCCTGTGAATTTGCTTGCCTTAGCCATATCTCATGTATCCATTTACTTTATAACACTATAACGCTGATGTGCCCTTATCTTTTCTAAAAAAAAAAAGAGTTGATGTCCAGAGACAAATAGCAGGTTCTGTTCAATTCCCAAGACAGGCCAGCGCTTATAAAAGCGAAAAAGCCAAAGAATCCGGCATCATTTCAGCCCTTCGGCGATATGAAAAGTTCCGGTATCCTCTTATCTTGCATGCTGTGCTATTTGTGTTCACAAGTTGCAGGTTCGGAAAGCAAAGACAGGACGGAGGGGATAAGAAAAAGACAAAACCATGTTGACAGGATATCAAATAAACAGGATACTGGTTTGTGTGCCATTAAAGAAGACGAGCCCCTCAAAAATGATTTTATCTGATTTAGCTTTCTAGCTTGTGAAATATAAATGATATTTTATAATCAATAATGTGCAAAAAACTAATGTACAATCTCAAAAGTTTAATATTTTCTATTTGCATCTTATGTAAAATTCTCTTAGGTTCCATTTAGCAATGGACAGCAACTACTCATTTGCAAACTGGGGCAGTCACTGACAAAAGTAGTACTCTATTGCAAAGGAACATGTGACAAGTCAGGCCATAAGCGTAAAACAAACATTTTCATATAAAGTGAGTTCTGATAGACTGTTTATACCTCTCACAAATCATTTTTCATTTTCATTTTCATTTGTTTTGGAATAATAAAGCAACTTTCTAATTAGTCTTAATTAATAATGCTGCTTAAGTGCGTGCAAAACACCTACTCCAGACAGCTCACTCTGTTCTTGCCCTCCTTTCCCTCAGTGTTAGAGATAGCATCAGGGAGTGGGTTGCACACAGAGTGGAGAGAGGGAAAAGCATATACAGTCTCGGGGAGGGCAAAATAAAAGACTAAAAAAAATAGGAAAGCACATGAAGAGAACATATGTGGAGGATAGAAGCTATGCTCATATATGAACATAGGACATATGTGGAGGATAGAAGCTATGCTCATATATGAACATAGGACATATGTGGAGGATAGAAGTTGTGCTCATATATGAACATAGGACATATGTGGAGGATAGAAGCTGTGCTTATATATGAACATAGGACATATGTGGAGGATAGAAGCTGTGCTCATATACGAACATAGGACATATGTGGAGGATAGAAGCTGTGCTCATATATGAACATAGGACATATGTGGAGGATAGAAGCTGTGCTCATATATGAACATAGGACATATGTGGAGGATAGAAGCTGTGCTCATATATGAACATAGGACATATGTGGAGGATAGAAGCTGTGCTCATATATGAACATAGGACATATGTGGAGGATAGAAGCTGTGCTCATATATGAACATAGGACATATGTGGAGGATAGAAGCTGTGCTCATATATGAACATAGGGACATATGTGGAGGATAGAAGCTGTGCTCATATATGAACATAGGACATATGTGGAGGATAGAAGCTATGCTCATATCTGAACATTGAAAACAGCAGAATCTTGTGTATTTAGAAAGCTCACATCCAACCTATATTACTGGGAGAAATACTGCCACAAGAGAAAAATCTGAAACTTGAATCACACTGCAAACTCCTTATCGAAGGCTGTGAAAATGAATGAAGGAATGATAATGACTGTAGACTGAAATATTTGTTAGCTAGAAGAACATATGGAAAACTCAGTCTTGAGCAACAGAACATATTTTTCATTATAATTTTTTTCTTATTGGACTCCAGTGATCAAAAATGTTTTGGTTGTTAAGTCATTAGACCTTACTTTTTGTGAAATTAGATGTTCTTTCTGTAGGTGCCATTTCTTTGAGATACACATTAGTATTTTATATTCATTTTTATTTTGCAAAAAGAAAAAGTCTGTGGGCAGTTTATTTTTTTTTGCATGGCTAGAAACTGTCTAGAAACACATACGGTTTACAATTTTTTGCAGTCATGATGTGACCGAATATGTGTGGATGTTTCCAGCAAATTTTTCTGGAAAAAAATGTATAATATTTATTTCTATAACATCTGTATATTCCGCAGCGCCTTTAAACATTTATTTCAATTCACTTTAGTAAACTGTATTATATAACTTTGTATTTTTTCATTTTTATCTATATCTACATGTTACTATATTAGCCTGTATAGTCATTAGCGTCGTATATTTGTGTCATATTTCAAACAACCAAGATATTGGATAACAGGGCATCAATACTCATATTTTGCATCTCAGACACCTGAGCATTTTTCTTCTTCGTTCAAATTTGCCCAAAAGCTTTCCAGACTTGCAGTTTTGTGGTCTCTTGCTCTGCTGCAAACTGTACCAGACTTCTAGAGAATTCTCTTTTTGTTTGGCAATCTTCTCCCACAGCGTGCCAATCATATGTGCCATCTGCACCATCATCTGCTGCTGTGCTATTGCAATTAAGTGTTTCTTTATATGTCTTTATGCTGCAGGAACATAGACTATTTATACTGATTACGTTGCTATTTTTATCTTAGGTTTTGTCTGTTAAGCCACAGTGTGAAACACTTATACCAAAAGGTGTGCCGACCAATTTCTTCAGTTTTGCTTTAGTTCCTTGTGCTCTTTACATATATGGTGCATAACTGCCCCTCCCCCGTCTTTTTGGGCTATGTATCTTGTCTATATAGCTTTCCATGGACAGGTGCAAAATAGACCTGAGGCCTGCTGGCACATAGAGAGGTGAAATAGTAGAGATAGGACCATCCTGATTGGGTACACCTTGTCGTGGTGGGATGGATTTGACTCTTTTTTTAATCAAGATATGTCAACCATGTACCTGTACTATTTACATGTACTTATACTATATACTTGCTTCAGCAGAGGATTTGCTCATTGTTTTTATCCTAGGTTTTGTCTCTTAATGGCCACAGTGTAAATGTGCACCTACACGCTACACTTTTACCAACAGATGCGCCAGGCAAATTTCTTTGGTTTAGAATTTTTTTTTTTAAATCAGACTCTTTTCCATACCATACATAAAAGTTGTACTTTCTCTTTTTAGGGACAAGCTGTTTCAGACATTTGGGATTCCTGCTCTCTTGTCTCTATCTAACACACATCCAGAACTTGCAGCAGCATGGACGACACAATGGAGCAGTGTAGCTGTGAATCCAGCACTGGAGTGACAATTACTAGAAAGCAGCAGCAATCTGTCTCTGTGAGTCTCTCACTCTGTCAGTGACCAGAAACCAAGTATTGACTGCAGGAGGAACATTGCCGTCTTAAGATTTACTACAGCACAACTGAATTTTGGGATGCATTGGGGAATTCTAGAATTTGAGTTATACTGCCCTCGCTTCAAACATTACTTAAATGTCAAGGGGCTTGACTGCTAAAGTGGATATGCAATAGTGCCATAATCTCATTTTAATTCTAGGCTATAACAGTACATAGTAATTTTCTGGTGAGTTGTCCCTATGACATATTGCTCTGTGTGTTTGTGCAGGTGCGGTATGATAACCTCCACATTATTCCAGGATTAAAAAAGCAAAATCATTACAGATTACCTCAGCATTATATTTGCATGTGTTTCACAAAATTAAAATAGCCTTAATTAAAGTTCCAGCTCTCGCCTCCCGCGTGGAAAGCATTTTTCGTTTTACAATAAAAGGACCGTGACAGCCTCTTCCTATTAGTTACATTACATCATCACTATCAAAGACCAAAGGAAATTAATTTTGTTTTTAAACTTCTTGGCATCACTGGGTTTCTTTACTTCACCAAACATCTGTTGTTTTTCTATACATGTCACTTGTGAAGTTTCCCCGATGACATTATTCTCACTTGGTCATGCTGTGATGTTTGCGAGTGAAGAAATGTATGCTACCAGTGGGGAATAGTTTTTGCTCACATGCTGTAACCGCAAAAGTCAATGTTATCCTTTTGTCAAGACTACTTCAATAAAGGAACTTTATGTAACTTGAAACAATGATGTGCTGCAAACTCCACGTCATATGGGTTGTACAATTCATTCTGACAGCAGACTGAATTAACGGACAGGCCTAATTTAAACCCAATACACAGCATACCAGTATCTTCAGAGGTATTGATTGAATCCCCTGTGCCACGATGCAAATTCAGCAGTAGCGGGGCCACCTGGCAGTTATGTGTGTTATTGTCCTGCTGTTGCAGGTAACGAAGAAACGAATGGGTTAAATCTGCGCTGCCATGTGGAAAAGATGAAGGATGAGTGTATGTGGTTTATTTGTCAACATGATTCAAAGTACAGGGTGGGCCATTTATATGGATACACCAAAATAAAATGGGAATGGTTGGTGATATCAACTTCCCGTTTGTGGATCATTAGTATATGGGAGGGGAAAACTTTTCAAGATGGGTGGTGTTAGGAGTCGAGTTTCCTCTGCTGCACAGGGGGAATCTCGATCCGTGTCTGCTGCGGTCTCCCATTCGGTATCGGCCGCAGTGGGCTCTGCTCAGCGGAGACGTCGCTCCCAGCGTCTCGCTGGGGCTGATTCGGTGCATAGGGTCACTACTGCCTTTTCTGGCTTTCCTATGGTACCCTGCACTGATCTGCGGCGAGCGAGCCTCTCTGGGACTAAGTCCTTGTTTACTCACACTGAGCATGCCTAGGGCAGGGTCTCCCATTGGAGGTCGAGGGCCACATGTTCGGTCACATGCTCAGGTGCTGCAGTACATTCCATTGGTCCTTCTGGAAGGTCCTGAAAGGGCAAAACATGCTCAGGTACTGCAGCACTTTCCATTGGTCCTTCTGGAAGGTCCTGAAAGGGCAAAAACTTCAGTAGCAGCTTCCTGTGCTGCAACTATATAAACCGCGCATGACCGCACGGCCATGCGCTAGTATCGTCTTTTGCTATATGCTTTGCGCCAATGTGGTCATGTGTTTGTATGTGTTCAGGGACCCGGCTGAAATAAGCCCCTAGAATGCTGGCACCTCCGGCAGGAGATTGTGTATAAGAGTGTTCAGGGACCCGGCTGAAATAAGCCCCTAGAATGCTGGCACCTCCAGCGAGGAGATTGTGTATAAGTGTGTTCAGGGACCCGGCTGAAATAAGCCCCTAGAATGCTGGCTCCTCCGGCGAGGAGATTGTGTATGCATGCATGACCACTCACTGCTCACATCTGGGTAGTTGGCCTGTGCCTCTGTGAAAGTCTAACAGGGCACAGAGCTCATCTCTCGCAGTTACTCTGTGAAGCTAACAGAGTTGGTATATACCGCCATATAGAGCCGCCATTATTTAGCAGCAGGTACTTTCCTGCACGGTGGATCCCGGGTTGCGAACGCACTAATTCCTTTTAATAAACAATATATTTGGTGCGTTCCGCCAACCCTAACAGGTGGTGACCATGGCGGCCATTTTGAAGTTGGCCATTTTGGATCCAACTTTATTTTTTCCAATGGGAAGAGGGTCATGTGACACATCAAACTTATTGTGAATGTCACAAGAAAAACAATAGTGTGCTTGGTTTTAACTTTATTCTTTCATTAGTTATTTTCAAGTTTATGACCACTTATAAAATGTGTTCACAGTGTTGCCCATTGTGATGGATTGTCAATGCAACCCTCTTCTCCCACTCTTGACACACTGACAGTAACACCGCAGAAGAAATGCTAGCACAGGCTTCCAGTGTCCGTTGTTTCAGATGCTGCACATCTCGTATCTTCACAGCATAGACAATTGCCTTCATATGACCCCAAAGATAAAAATCTAAGGGGGTCAGATCAGGATACTTTGGTGGCCATTCAACTGTCCCATGACCACCAATCCACTTTCCAGAAAACTGTTCATGTAGGAATGCTTGGACCTCACATCCATAATGTGGTGGTCCATACATAGCACTCAATATGCAAAATATAATGAATGGGAATATTGGCAATGAAGATTCTTCCACGGGACTTGGCAATTTGACAGGTGTCTCCAAAGTATAACAATGCTGATGGGTCTTAGCAGACCCCAGTTATATGTCGTGAAATACTACACAATAAAACAATTATGTACCCCAAAGATCTTCTAAAAAAACACAATAGAAACAGGTTATTTAGTATAAACAGTCCAAAGATATCGAAGAAAAAAGCCTAGAGAAAAAAACTGTATAGAAATTGCAGTAGTACTTTCTGTGTATCCCCAAACAGTGCAGATAAATGACACAGTTCTGCCTGCATAAAAATACCTCACATAATCAAGTCAATGAAACAAGAAAACATTTGGATGATAAAATGAGGACTGGCAAAAACGCAAAAAAAAAAAAAGACCCGTGGTTGAAGCCCTTTAAAGCTTGATCATTAAGGTGTCAAAGGGGTTGCCCAGAATTAAAGAAAACAAAACAAAAAAATAAACACACACAAAACACATGGCTATCACAGGTGATGCCCTACATTGCAGATCTGCTCCATTGACATGAATAGGACTGCAATTTTACACACACTCTGAGGACAGCTGTACAGCAGTCTTCAGAAGAGAGCAGCCATGTTTTTGTAATTGGAAGCCAATGTTTGTGCCTTAATCACTACATCAGAATGCAGATCATATAGGAAATACCAATCAGCAGTACAGTACACTGTAAGAATACGTTTTCTACATCAATCCTGTAATCAATGCATTTTTCACAATAAAATAAATACAATTAGTATAATAAAAGAAAATCAACTGTACACAGACACCAAAATGTCAAATCCTATATTCGGAAGAACAGGAAACCAGCAGAATTGTGAATGCAGCTCTAGATGTAAATAGGGTAGAGGTTGAGTTATGAAACTACACTACCGTGCAAAGTTTTGGGGTCACCCAGACAATTTTGTGTTTTCCATGAAAACTCATACTTTTATTAACCCCTTCATGACCCAGCCTATTTTGACCTTAAAGACCTTGCCGTTTTTTGCAATTCTGACCAGTGTCCCTTTATGAGGTAATAACTCAGGAACGCTTCAACGGATCCTAGCGGTTCTGAGACTGTTTTTTCGTGACATATTGGGCTTCATGATAGTGGTAAATTTAGGTCAATAAATTCTGCGTTTATTTGTGATAAAAACGGAAATTTGGCGAAAATTTTGAAAATTTCGCAATTTTCACATTTTGAATTTTTATTCTGTTAAACCAGAGAGATATGTGACACAAAATAGTTAATAAATAACATTTCCAACATGTTTACTTTACATCAGCACAATTTTGGAAACAAAATATTTTTTGTTAGGAAGTTATAAGGGTTAAAATTTGACCAGCGATTTGTCATTTTTACAACGAAATTTACAAAACCATTTTTTTTAGGGACCACCTCACATTTGAAGTCAGTTTGAGGGGTCTATATGGCTGAAAATACCGAAAAGTGACACCATTCTAAAAACTGCACCCCTCAAGGTACTCAAAACCACATTCAAGAAGTTTATTAACCCTTCAGGTGCTTCACAGCAGCAGAAGCAACATGGAAGGAAAAAATGAACATTTAACTTTTTAGTCACAAAAATTATCTTTTAGCAACAATTTTTTTATTTTCCCAATGGTAAAAGGAGAAACTGAACCACGAAAGTTGTTGTACAATTTGTCCTGAGTACGCTGATACCTCATATGTGGGGGTAAACCACTGTTTGGGCGCACTGCAGGGCTTGGAAGGGAAGGAGCGCCATTTGACTTTTTGAATCAAAAATTGGCTCCACTCTTTAGCGGACACCATGTCACGTTTGGAGAGCCCCCGTGTGCCTAAAAATTGGAGCTCCCCCACAAGTGACCCCATTTTGGAAACTAGACGCCCCAAGGAACTTATCTAGATGCATAGTGAGCACTTTGAACCCCCAGGTGCTTCACAAATTGATCCGTAAAAATGAAAAAGTACTTTTTTTTCACAAAAAAATTTTTTAGCCTCAATTTTTTCATTTTCACATGGGCAACAGGATAAAATGGATCCTAAAATGTGTTGGGCAATTTCTCCTGAGTACACCAATACCTCACATGTGGGGGTAAACCACTGTTTGGGCACATGGTAAGGCTCGGAAGGGAAGGAGCGCCATTTGACTTTTTGAATGAAAAATTATTTCCATCGTTAGCGGACACCATGTCGCGTTTGGATAGCTCCTGTGTGCCTAAACATTGGCGCTCCCCCACAAGTTACCCCATTTTGGAAACTAGATCCCCCAAGGAACTTATTTAGATGCCTAGTGAGCACTTTAAACCCTCAGGTGCTTCACAAATTGATCTGTAAAAATGAAAAAGTACTTTTTTTTCACAAAAAAATTCTTTTCGCCTCAATTTTTTCATTTTCACATGGGCAGTAGGATAAAATGGATCATAAAATTTGTTGGCCAATTTCTCACGAGTACGTCGATACCTCATATGTGGGGGTAAACCACTGTTTGGGCACTCGGCAGGGCTTGGAAGGGAAGGCGCGCCATTTGACTTTTTGAATGGAAAATTAGCTCCAATTGTTAGCGGACACCATGTCGCGTTTGGAGAGCCCCTGTGTGCCTAAACATTGGAGCTCCCCCACAAGTGACCCCATTTTGGAAACTAGACCCCCCAAGGAACTTATCTAGATGCATATTGAGCACTTTAAACCCCCAGGTGCTTCACAGAAGTTTATAACGCAGAGCCATGAAAATAAAAAATATTTTTCTTTCCTCAAAAATGATTTTTTAGCCTGGAATTTCCTATTTTGCCAAGGATAATAGGAGAAATTGGACCACAAATATTGTTGTCCAGTTTGTCCTGAGTACGCTGATATCCCATATGTGGGGGTAAACCACTGTTTGGGTGCACGGCAGGGCTCGGAAGGGATGGCACGCCATTTGACTTTTTAAATGGAAAATTAGCTCCAATCATTAGCGGACACCATGTCACGTTTGGAGAGCCCCTGTGTGCCTAAACATTGGAGATCCCCTAGAAATGACACCATTTTGGAAACTAGACCCCCAAAGGAACTAATCTAGATGTGTGGTGAGGACTTTGAACCCCCAAGTGCTTCACAGAAGTTTATAACGCAGAGCCATGAAAATAAAAATAAAAAATTATTTTCTCAAAAATGATATTTTAGCCTGCAATTTTTTATTTTCCCAAGGGTAACAGGAGAAATTTGACCCCAATATTTGTTGTCCAGTTTCTCCTGAGTACGCTGATACCCCATATGTGGGGGTAAATCACTGTTTGGGCACATGCCGGGGCTCGGAAGTGAAGTAGTGACGTTTTGAAATGCAGACTTTGATGGAATGCTCTGTGGGCGTCACGTTGCGTTTGCAGAGCCCCTGATGTGGCTTAACAGTAGAAACCCCCCACAAGTGACCCCATTTTGGAAACTAGACCCCCAAAGGAACTTATCTAGATGTGTGGTGAGCACTTTGAACCCCCAAGTGCTTCATAGAAGTTTATAATGCAGAGCCGTGAAAATAATAAATACGTTTTCTTTCCTCAATAATAATTATTTAGCCCAGAATTTTTTATTTTCCCAAGGGTTACAGAAGAAATTGGACCCCAAAAGTTGTTGTCCAATTTCTCCTGAGTACGCTGATACCCCATATGTGGGGGTAAACCACTGTTTGGGCACATGCCGAGGCTCGGAAGTGAAGTAGTGACGTTTTGAAATGCAGACTTTGATGGAATGCTCTGTGGGCGTCACGTTGCGTTTGCAGAGCCCCTGATGTGGCTTAACAGTAGAAACCCCCCACAAGTGACCCCATTTTGGAAACTAGACCCCGAAAGGAACTTATCTAGATGTGTGGTGAGCACTTTGAACCCCCAAGCGCTTCATAGAAGTTTATAATGCAGAGCCGTGAAAATAATAAATACGTTTTCTTTCCTCAAAAATAATTATTTAGCCCAGAATTTTTTATTTTCCCAAGGGTTACAGGAGAAATTGGACCCCAAAAGTTGTTGTCCAGTTTCTCCTGAGTACGCTGATACCCCATGAGTGGGGGTAAACCACTGTTTGGGCACACGTCGGGGCTCAGAAGGGAAGTAGTGACTTTTGAAATGCAGACTTTGATGGAATGGTCTGCGGGTGTCACGTTGCGTTTGCAGAGCCCCTGGTGTGCCTAAACAGTAGAAACCCCCACAAGTGACCCCATTTTAGAAACTAGACCCCCCAAGGAACTTATCTAGATATGTGGTGAGCACTTTGAACCCCCAAGTGCTTCACAGACGTTTACAACGCAGAGCCGTGAAAATAAAAAATCATTTTTCTTTCCTCAAAAATTATGTTTTAGCAAGCATTTTTTTAGATTCACAAGGGTAACAGGAGAAATTGGACCCCAGTAATTGTTGCGCAGTTTGTCCTGAGTATGCTGGTACCCCATATGTGGGGGTAAACCACTGTTTGGGCACACGTCAGGGCTCGGAAGTGAGGGAGCACCATTTGACTTTTTGAATACGAGATTGGCTGGAATCAATGGTGGCGCCATGTTGCGTTTGGAGACCCCTGATGTGCCTAAACAGTAGTAACCCCTCAATTCTAACTCCAACACTAACCCCCCCACACCCCTAAGCCATAACCCTAATCACAACCCTAACCACAACCCTAATTCCAACCCTAACCCTAAGGCTATGTGCCCACGTTGCGGATTCGTGTGAGATATTTCCGCACCATTTTTGAAAAATCCGCGGGTAAAAGGCACTGCGTTTTACCTGTGGATTTTCCGTGGATTTCCAGTGTTTTTTGTGCGGATTTCACCTGCGGATTCCTATTGAGGAACAGGTGTAAAACGCTGCGGAATCCGCACAAAGAATTGACATGCTGCGGAAAATACAACGCAGCGTTTCCGCGCGGTATTTTCCGCACCATGGGCACAGCGGATTTGGTTTTTCATATGTTTACATGGTACTGTAAACCTGATGGAACACTGCTGCGAATCCGCAGCGGCCAATCCGCAGCCAAATCCGCACAGTGTGCACATAGCCTAATTCTAACGGTATGTGCACACGCTGCGGAAAACACTGCGGATCCGCAGCAGTTTCCCATGAGTTTACAGTTCAATGTAAACCTACGGGAAACAAAAATCGCTGTACACATGCTGCGGAAACACTGCACGGAAACGCAGCGGTTTACATTCCACAGCATGTCACTTCTTTGTGCGGATTCCGCAGCGGTTTTACAACTGCTCCAATAGAAAATCGCAGTTGTAAAACCGCAGTGAAATGCGCAGAAAAAAACGCGGTAAATCCGCAGCGGTTTAGCACTGCGGACTTATCAAATCCGCAGCGGAAAAATCCGCAGAGGACCAGAATACGTGTGCACATACCGAAACCCTAAGCCTAACCCTACCCCTAACCCTACCCCTAGCCGTAACCCTAACCCTACCCCTAACCCTACCCCTAACCCTAACCCTACCCCTACCCCTACCCCTAACCCTACCCCTAACCCTACCCCTAACCCTACCCCTACCCCTAACCCTACCCCTAACCCTACCCCTAACCCTACCCCTAACCCTATTCTAACATTAGTGGAAAAAAAAAATTTCTTTATTTTTTTATTGTCCCTACCTATGGGGGTGACAAAGGGGGGGGGGTCATTTATTATTTTTTTTATTTTGATCACTGAGATATAATCTATGTCAGTGATCAAAATGCACTTTGGAACGAATCTGCCGGCCGGCAGATTCGGCGGGCGCACTGCGCATGCGCCCGCCATTTTGGAAGATGGCGGCGCCCAAGGAGAAGACGGACGGGACCCCGGCTGGATCGGTAAGTATGATGGGGTGGGGGGGGACCACGAGGGGGGGGATCGGAGCACGGGGGGGGGGAATCGGAGCGCGGGAGGGGTGGAACGGAGCACGGGGGGCGTGGAACGGAGCACGGGGGGTCTGGAATGAAGCACGGGGGGTGGAACGGAGCACCGGGGGGGTGGATCGGAGTGCAGGGGGGGTTATTGGAGCACGGGGGGGTGATTGGAGCACGGGGGGAGCGGACAAGAGCACGGGGGGGAGCGGAGCACTGGACGGAGGGGAGCCGGAGCAGTGTACCGGCCAGATCGGGGGGCTGGGGGGGGCGATCGGTGGGGTGGAGTGGGGGCACATTAGTATTTCCAGCCATGGCCGATGATATTTCAGCATCGGCCATGGCTGGATTGTAATATTTCACCCGTTATAATAGGTGAAATATTACAAATCGCTCTGATTGGCAGTTTCACTTTCAACAGCCAATCAGAGCGATCGTAGCCACGAGGGGGTGAAGCCACCCCCCCTGGGCTAAACTACCACTCCCCCTGTCCCTGCAGATCGGGTGAAATGGGAGTTAACCCTTTCACCCGATCTGCAGGGACGCGATCTTTCCATGACGCCACATAGGCGTCATGGGTCGGATTGGCACCGACTTTCATGACGCCTACGTGGCGTCATGGGTCGGGAAGGGGTTAATCAAATGAGTTGCCAAATGAATTGAAAATTTATTCCAGATATTGACAAGGTTCGAAAAAAAGATTTTTATCTGAAATAATAATTTTCTCCTTCAAACTTTGCTTCCGTCAAAGAATGCTCCCTTTGCAGCAATTCCAGCATTGCAGACCTTTGGCATTCTAGCAGTTAATTTGCAGAGGTAGTCTGGAGAAATTTCACCCCATGCTTCCAGAAGCCCCTCCCACAAGTTGGTTTGGCTTGATGGGCACTTTTTGCGCACCATACGGTTAAGCTGTTCCCACAACAGCTCAATGGGGTTGAGATCTGGTGACTGCGCTGGTCACTCCATTACAGATAGAATACCAGCTGCCTGCTTCTTCCCTAAATAGTTCTTGCATAATTTGGAGGTGTGCTTTGGGTCATTGTCCTGTTGTAGGGTGACATTGGCTCCAATCAAGCGCTGTCCACAGGGTATGGCATGGCGTTGCAAAATGGACGGATAGCCTTCCTTATTCAAAATCCATTTTAACTTGTCCAAATCTCTCACTTTACCAGCACCAAAGCAACCCCACACCATCACATTACCTCCACCATGCTTGACAGATGGTGTCAGACACTCTTCCTGCATCTTTTCAGTTGTTCTGCATCTCACAAATGTTCTTCTGTGTGATCCAAACATCTCAAACTTGGATTCGTCTGTCCATAACACTTTTTTCCAATCATCCTCTGTCCAATATCTGTGTTCTTTTGCCCATATTAATATTTTCCTTTTATTAGCCAGTCTCAGATATGGCTTTTTCTTTGCCACTCTGCCCTGAAGGCCAGCATCCATGAGTCGCCTCTTCACTATAGACATTGACACTGGCATTTTGCCTGCACTATTTAATATCGCTGCCAGTTGAGGACCTGTGAGGCGTCGATTTCTCAAACTACAGACTCTAATGCAATGTCTCGTTGCTCAGTTGTGCAGCAGGGCCCCCCAATTCTCTTTCTACTCTGGTTAGAGCCTGTTTGTGCTCTCCTCTGAAGGGTGTAGTACACACCGTTGTAGGAAATCTTCAGCTTCTTGGCAATTTCTTGCATGGAATAGCCTCCATTTCTAAGAACAAGAATAAACTGTCAAGTTTCCCATGAAAGTTCTTTTTTTCTGACCATTTTGAGAGTTTAATGGAACCAACCAATGTAATGCTCCAGATTCTCAACTAGCTCAAAGGAAGGTCAGGTTTATAGCTTCTCTAATCAGCCAAACTGTTTTCAGCTGTGCTAACATACTTGCACAAGCGTTTTCAAGGGTATTTTAACCATCCATTAGCCTTCTAACACATTTAGCAAACACAAAAAACTGTGATTTTATTTAAAAAATAAGGAAATTTCTAAGTGACCGTAAACTTTTACACGGTAGTGTAGATCAGTACAGGATGAGAAAAAAATATTTAAAAAGTAAAACTGACGCATATCTACAAAATTAAGTTGTTTTATCCTTTCACTTATTCTCTATTATTTATGTCGCTTTTTTTAAGATTAGTCTTCCTTAATAAAATCCTGAGAAAATTTTCACATTTGTATCCAGTCACCTAGAAGCAGTTCATTCTCAAATGCATTCCTTGTGAAAAAAATAACAAGACTGTCAAGCGAAAATAACCCCTTTTGGTCTCTGGCTGAAATTTATGATTGCCACACCAGTACTTTGTTTTAACAGATGGGACTTTATCAGCAAATTATGTGGGCGCTTCACCAACTTCCCAGAGCAATGGAGGAGTGCTTCTGTTTACTTGGGCTCTTATCTTTACTCTCAAAACTGCATCTGAACCACAAATATGCCGTTTTTTGCCAGCATAATAGGCAAAGTACCGTAACTGGTCTGTGTATTATTATACTTTTATTTTTAGAAGGGTCTGCAAGTTGTATGTACCTGTGCACTCAGAAAAGTAACTCTGGGCAAGGGCTGATAGCACAATACTTAAAGACCATACGTTTTCTGCACAAGTATACATAAGGTGTGTGTTTAAAAAAAAAGCAGCCGTAATTTAAGTTCAGGCCTTCGGAAGATTAATTGAGATGCAAGACAGATTATAATGTACTTGTACTGAACCTCAAACGAAAATCTGTTAAAGATTCCTAATAGGCGCAAGTTTAATGCGCTAATGCTTTCAGGAATGCCTGCATACTTCTTACAACATTTTTCCTTCTCTACACAAGTTTTTTTCCTAAATCATTTGGACTCCAGAAAGAAATGTGGATTCCTCACACACAACTACATTTTCCATGATGTGGCCTGGGGAGCCGTGCTGCCCTAGAAGTACAATTGGAAAGAAGACCCTCCATTGAGAATTTTCAGTTACTGTCATGTTGCTACGGTAAAGCTAAAGTAAAAGAAAATAGATGTATATCTTTCTCAAATAAAACCACACTTGGACCTTCTATCTATTACTCACAAATGCTGCAAACATAAAACAACTTACCAAATCAGAAATGCGTAAAGTAATTCTTCTTATTTAAAGAATTGCCAAAACGTATTTCAGACATTTAACAATTATACATAACCCTATAACATAATGTGCACGGGGCAAAACCACTAGACATGCGGAATCATTACACGTGTGTGTGATCTCCAGGCTACATAATAATCCGTAATATATATTAGTCTAGATATACCAAGCTCAATATTATATTCAACTTCAGCTTTTAATTGCTTTGGTTGAATGTTTAGGAAAATATCTTTGATTCACAGCACATTGCGAAACGAGTTGAAGAAGACGCCTCCTGAAGAAGAGAAAAACAGCGAAACGCGCATCGGGGCGGCAGGTGGGGATACCAGGCTTCTAATTCTAAGTAAGTTGCCTCTGACATGGGTCTCCTAAATTAGGTTTAAACATAGTAATTTTGTCCCTGGTAGGATTGCTTGCATGGCACTTGCCGATTTTAAGTAACCCTTATATCAGCCCTAATGATTATCCAGGACAAACTAGCTTCCTATATACGAGTTGGCCCTAGTTAGTCTTCACTTGCTTGCTGCTTAGAGGACCAGATATCTTTGTTTAGTCTATATTTTTATATACAGCAATTTTTGCATGAAAAGACATAATATAATAAGGATATATTTGGTATCTGCTATGGCAGCTTATATATTTATGTTCTGTTATGGTGTAAATGTTACTTGTAAACATACCTGGTTATAATTCCTCTTTCAACCTGCTTGGTTTGTGGTACTCTGATCCTGTATAAATAAATCTTTTTGTATAATAAAATATTGATATTTTGGTAAAAAACTCTCTACCTCATTGGATTAATATGCAGTAGGGGTGATGGTGTTATAGTGCTGTAATAAGACCTCCTTAAATTATGAGAGGCGCCTTTGAAGGTAGTGCTCATTAGGCAAGTTCTTGTGTTCCAATGTAGAGCTTCAAATGCGTGCTGTTACGTTGCAGCACGGATTAAGAAAATCCTCACTAAAAGATCAGGCTTTGTAGCAAAAATCAGGAACTTCTGGGATCTTGGCATGCAGAGCAGGATCCCACAATCGTCTGCATCTCTTCTTGCTGACATCATAGTGCAAAGAGTGAGGTCACCCGTTACCCAACGATATCAGCTTTAATGATGTTACCAAATGATCTTAGGTTTAGTAAAGTATGTGCTGTTTGTCATCTCCTGCTCTGTATGTGCCACAGCCAAATCCACACACATTCCCTGAAAAGGCAGCCATATAGGATCAAGGGGACCAGGAGAGAGTCACCTGACAGGACCCGAGGCTGCTGGCTTGGGACAATGTGTGTGAAGCGCAGGGCAGGAGGGCGAAGCCAGTGCAGAAAGACGACCAGGGAAGGAACATAAGAAAGGGAGTCTGGGGAAAGTGAACCCTAAGTTACCTGAGAGCTGGCTGGACCACAGACCTGGAGGACACATCACCCGGCTTGAGACTGCATCTAAGGGTACCGTTACACTATACGATTTACCAACGATCACGACCAGCGATACAACCTGGCCGTGATCGTTGGTAAGTCGTTGTGTAGTCGATGGAGAGCTGTCACACAGACAGCTCTCCAGCGACCAACGATGCCGAGGTCCCCGGGTAACCAGGGTAAACATCGGGTTACTAAGCGCAGGGCCGCACTTAGTAACCCGATGTTTACCCTGGTTACCAGCGTAAAAAAAAACAAACAGCACATACTTACATTCCGGTGTCCGTCAGGTCCCTTGCCGTCTGCTTCCCACACTGACTGACTGCCGGCCGTAAAATGAAAGCACAGCACAGCGGTCACCACTGTGCTCTGCTTTCACTTTACGGCCGGCAGTCAGTCAGTGCGGGAAGCAGACGGCAAGGGACCTGACGGACACCGGAATGTAAGTATGTACTGTTTGTTTTTTTTTACATTTACGATGGTAACCAGGATAAACATCGAGTTACTAAGCGCGGCCCTGCGCTTAGTAACCCGATGTTTACCCTGGTTACAAGCGAACGCATCGCTGGATCGGTGTCACACACACCGATCCAGCGATGACAGCGGGAGATCTAGCGACGAAAGAATGTTCCAAACGGTCTGCTACGACGTACGATTCTCAGCAGGATCCCTGATCGCTGCTGCGTGTCAGACACAGCGATATCGTATGGATATCGCTGGAACGTCACGAATCGTACCGTCGTAGCGGTCAAAATGGCACTGTGTGACGGTACCCTAAGAACTGTGAGTAAAGTGTGGAAACTGCACCCTGCTGTGTCCTCAGAATTATTTACTGCGTCACCTGCCCTGCACTACAACATTCACCATCATTGACTTTAATTCCTTAACTGCCCTGGGGCTTAGCTCTACCCGTGGAGAGCTGTAACATCTCTGCTGCATTACCAACTGCCCCAGTGGACCTGAACCGCAGCGTCGGCCATTTTCCTTAATGCAGAACACCATGGGTGGCGTCATGAACTAATCCCCCATAAACTTTATTTCCCCTTTAATTGACTTTTATTGGACACCCAGGGCCACGGACCGGGTTACTGCTGCCGTGACAACCCCCTTAAGAACTGTTGGACTCACCCCGAGTACCCCACGGCCCTGGCGAGCGCTCCAGTGCCCGCGTGTGAGGTGCATGCACATGTCCCTTCGGCTAAGTATCCCTGTAGTTAAATATCCGGAAGCAGCAGTTAATTCAATGGCAGTTAGTCAGGGCAGGAGACAGGCAACCCACACTTTGTACTCCCTCATAGCCATGAGCTTTATTTTTATCCTCCTGTGTGCCGTTGCCATCCACATTCACCACACCATCCCCTCTCCATCACCACTCATACACATCAACTCCTCTCTACTTCACTCTCCCATGTGCAGTTCCCATGCACTTCTCACCTTCCTAAATAATTTCAGTCCATCTTGCCAAAAGACATTGTACAAAAAACCATATCACAAATCCAAGAACTACTTACTCTTTCTCTTTCAACTGCAACTGATTTCAGGGGATATCTCCCCCAACCCTGATCCACCATCCCTCAACCGCAACCCCTCCCCCACCTCACATAGACACCTTACTAACCTGATTAACATCAGCTGTACTCCTTCATCTCCCTCTTTTAATTGTGCACTCTGGAATCCATGGTCTGTATGAAATAAGCGTCATTTCCTGCACCACTACTTTATAAACAACTCTCTTAATTTGTTGTCCCTCAATGAAACCTGAATTCAGGATTCTGACACTATCGCCCCTGCTGCTATTTCCCATGGTGGCAAACATTTTACCCATTCCCCGAGACCCGCAAACAGACTTGGTGGTGGTGTTGGCATTCTCCTGTCCCCACAAAGCACTTTCCAGGTCATCCCCCAGTTCCATAACTCTCATTCCCTTCTTTTGTGGTCCACACGATCAGGCTCTTCCATCCCCTTTCACTCAGAGTAGCGGTCATATACCATCCCCCAGGCTCACCCACTCACTTCCTTGACCATTTCTCTGCCTGACTGTCACACTTCATGTCCTCAGAACTACCAACCCTTATCCTGGGAGACTTCAACATCCCTATTAACAGCCCTACCTCCCCATCTGCATCCCAGCTTCTATCTCTAGCCACTTCTCTTGGCCGCTCACAGCTCTCAACCTCAGAAATACACAAAGAGGGTAACACCCCTGATTTGGTCTTTATTCAAGTCTGCTCAATTTCCTACCTAGATAACTCACCTCTTCCTCTCCCTGACCACAATATTCTCTCCTCCATGCTCACCCCAGCACATTCCCACCTACCACGCATGCAGAAATCTACAAGTCATTAACCCTCATTCATTAACAGACTTCCTACACTCATCACTATCCCCAGTCTCATTTTTCCTGTCCTGATCTGGCTGCACACCACTACAATGACACCCTCAGAATGCCCACTGTAACAAGTAGCTCCCCTCACTCTCAGAACCTCCAACACAGAGTAAAACAGCCCTGGCTCACATTGCAAACTCTGCTTCTCCAGCGATACTCTAGAAGTGCTGAACGCCTATGGAGGAAAACTCGCACACCAGAAAACTTCATCCACTACAAATTTATGTTAAGGACCTATAACTCTACCCTTCACCTCACCAAAAAGACCTACTTCACCACTCTGATCTCCTCAATATATACCAAATCAAAAAAACTTTTTGACACCTTTCACTCCCTCCTCAGCACAGGCCCCTATCACAGACATCTGTGCTGATGACCTGACCTCCCACTTTATAGGGAAAATAGAGAATATCCGTCAGGTAATCTGCATCTCCCCTGGCCCTCTTCACATTTGATCCCATCGCAGAAGAAATCTCCATGCTCCTCTCTTCTCGTCTGATTACATGCACTAATTCTTAGGGATCGAGTTCACGCCCCTGCACAGGAGGAATCTCGAGCCATCTCCGCTGCGGTCTCCCATTCTTATCCTGCCACAGTGGAGCCTGCTCAGCGCAGACAATGTGTACTCCTGTGAGCTAAATAGGACACAGTGCTTTCTTTATCCTTGACTCGCTGAAACAGGTCTTTCTAGGACCCCGTGTCACCCACGATACAGCGCTCCAACTGTTGGCAATAACACAGGGTCCGTCCATGGTCAGCCAGTTCGCCGTCCAGTTCCATACTCTGGTCTCAGAGCTGGAGTGGCCAGATAAAGTCCTTATTCCGTTGTTCTGGAAAGGACTGGCAGACCATGTGAAGGACGCCTTGGCCACCAGGGAGATTCCTGCCACACTGGAGGAGCTCATTACCATATCTACCCACATCGACCGCCGTTTTAACGAGCGGAGGTTAGAGCGGACCCAGTTTAGGCAGAGGTTCCGGCTGGCTCCCACTTTCACCAGACCTCTAGAATCTTCCGTTCAGACGTCCGACTCCCATGAGGCCATGGAGGTTTTTCGAGTGGGACCTAAGTCCCGGGCCGCTCGAGTACCCGTGGTTAGTAATATTTGTCAACAGTTAGGACATTATGCTAATAAAAGTCCACAGCGGTCGGGAAAACCGACACATCCAGTAACCATTGGAGGTGGTTCACTAGACACAGCGGCATTTTCCTCCAATATGTCCTTTAAAGGGACAATCACTTTAGGCTCATCCACTCTAACAGTCGAGCTTTGTGTGGACTCAGGAGCAGAGGGGAATTTCATGTCCTCTACCTTTGCTCACCGCCAAGCGATACCTCTGGTGATGCTCGCCAAACCGGTGACTGTTCGAGTAGTGAATGGGTCGACACTACCCTTACAAATCACACATCAGACTATCCCTTTCACATTATGCATGTCCCCTTCCCTTCAGGAGATTATTTCCCTTCTTGTCCTTCCCAAGGGAATAGATAAGATTCTGCTGGGAATACCCTGGCTCCGTTTCCACTCCCCACATATTGAGTGGACGTCTGGGAGGATATTGGGTTGGAGCGAATCATGTAAGGGCAGATGTGTGAGGGAGTGCAATCAGGTTACCACTACAGAGATACCCGCAGATCTTACTTCCCTTCCTAAGTGCTATTGGTCCTATGCAGACGTGTTCTCCAAAAAGGCTTCGGAGACCCTTCCGCCTCACCACCCCTATGACTGTCCTATTGATCTCATGCCTGCAGCA
This sequence comes from Ranitomeya imitator, assembly GCF_032444005.1. Taxonomy (NCBI): domain Eukaryota; kingdom Metazoa; phylum Chordata; class Amphibia; order Anura; family Dendrobatidae; genus Ranitomeya; species Ranitomeya imitator. The sequence continues at coordinate 802,623,201 of NC_091282.1, forward strand.
GAACCTCCTCGGGGACAGGTCTATCCCCTCTCTCTCCCAGAAACGGAGGCTATGTCCCAATACATCCAGGGCAAGAGGGTTCATTAGGAAGTCAGTGTCACCTGCAGGGGCGGGGTTCTTCTTCATGCAGAAGAAGAACGGAGAATTGCGCTCATGCATAGATTACAGGGGTCTTAACGCCATCACCGTTAAGAATAAGTACCCGTAGCCCCTGATTTCTGAGCTCTTTGACAGGCTGCGGGAGGAGCAAGGGTATTTACCAAATTAGATCTGCAGGGTGCTTATAACCTGATTCGCATCCGTGAGGGGGACGAATGGAAGACGGCTTTAAATACAAGGGATGGGCACTATGAATATCTGGTGATGCCCTTCGGGCTCTGTAATGCCCCAGCCGTTTTCCAAGACTTTGTTAATGATATCTTCCGGGATATGCTCTCCACCTTGGTCATAGTCTATCTGGATGATATTCTCATCTTCTCTCCAGATATTGACTCCCACCGGAGAGATGTTTGCAGAGTCTTCGACCTCTTACGGGCAAATTCCCTCTATACAAAGTTGGAGAAGTGTATGTTTGAGCAGGAGCCTTTACCTTTCCTGGGCTACATCATTTCCGCCCAGGGATTGGCTAAGGATCCTGCCAAACTACAGGCTGTGATGGACTGGCAAGAACCCCATTCTCTTAAAGCGGTGCAGCGCTTTATGGGGTTCATTAATTACTATCGCCAGTTCATTCCCCACTTCTCAACTTTGGTAGCTCCCTTGGTAGCCCTCACCAAGAAGGGAGCAAATCCCAAATTGTAGTCTGAAGAGGTCTCCAAGGCTTACACTTCTATTAAGTCTCATTTTGCTAGTGCTCCCATCCTACATTGTCCCGATGTTGATAAGCCGTTAATATTGGGGGTGGATGCCTTATCCGTTGGTGCTGGAGCAGTCCTCTTCCAAAAGGATGCTCAAGGTCGGAAGCAACCTTGCTTCTTCTTCTCCAAGACCTTCACACCAGCGGAGAGGAATTATTCCATCGTGGACAGGGAGTTGCTAGCAATGAAGTTGGCCTTCTCGGAGTGGAGACATCTTTTGGAGGGGGCTCGCTTTCCCTTCCAAGTCTTCACTGACCACAAAAATTTGGTATACTTACAAACAGCCCAGCGGCAAAATTCCTGTCAGGCCAGATGGTCCTTGTTCTTCTCCCGGTTCCACTTCACTTTCCATTATCTCTCTTGGGAGAAGAACATTCATGCTGATGCTCTCTCTCGCTCTGTTGTGTCTTCTGAGGAGGAGGAAGGGGAGCCTCAGCTTATTGTCCCTTCTGAGAGCCTGAGAACCTTAGCTCGGTTTCACTAGAGTCAGTGCCTCCGGGCAAGACTTTTGTACCTACTAATTTGCGACCGGAGGTTCTCTCTTGGGCTCATTCGTCCAGGGTGGGTGGACATTTTGGGACAAAAAGGATATCTGAGCTGCTGGCGAGGATGTACTGGTGGCCGCATATGGTCCGTGACATCGGAGATTATATTTGGGCGTGTGTCTCCTGCGCCAAAAATAAGTCTCCTCAACAACGGCCAGCTGGGTTACTTTATCCCTTGCCTGTGGCAGACATGCCCTGGGAGATGGTCGGGATGGACTTTGTGGTGGGCTCACCCAAATCTCGTGGCTGCACCATCATTTGGGTTATCACCGACCATTTTTCTAAAATTGTGCACTTGGTGCCGCTTCCACGGCTACCTTCTGCACGGGCCTTTGCAGCGTTGTTTATAAAACACATCTTCCGCCTGACAAAATTGTCAGTGACTGGGGTCCCCAGTTTGCATCTCGGTTCTGGAGAGAGTTTTGTCGTCTTCTCAGCATTGAGTTGAATCTCTCTTCTGCATATCATCCCGAGATGAATGGACTGGTAGAGAGGGCCAACCAGACCTTGGTCACATATCTGCGACATTTTATCTCAGCCAGGCAGGATGACTGGGCATCTTTGCTATTGTGGGCGGAGTTTGCGCTGAACAATGCCGTAGCTGACTCCACTGGACAGACCCCATTCCTCCTTTACTATGGTCAGCATCTGCGGGTTCCTGTGCCTATGCCAGTGTCTTCTGCCGACTCCAGGGTGGCAGACTGGGCTGTGGTGCATGGGAAATTTGGGACCACTCTCAGGATGCCAATCGTGCCTCCAAGGAGAGAATGAGGTCCTCCGCCGATGCACATCGGCACACCACTCCGACCTTTGCTCCTGGCGACTTAGTATGGCTCTCCGCCCGTAACATCAGGCTGCGAGTTGAGTCCACTAAGTTTGCACCTCGCTACTTGGGCCCCTTCAAGGTCCTTGAACAGGTTAACCCTGTGGTCTACCGTCTGGCCCTTCCGCCATGCCTGGGTATCATCGACACCTTTCATGTGTCCCTCTTGAAGCCCGTATACATGTCCCAGTTTTCTGAGTCATCTGCCAGGACATCGGGTTCGTCTACGGACGATTACGAGGTGAACGCTATTTTGGGGTGCAAGGTGGTACGTGGCAAAAAAAAATTTAATTTGGTGGACTGGAAGGGTTATGGTCCTGAGAGCCTGCTGAGCACATTCAGACTCCGCAGCTCATTGCTGCCTTCGAGCGTAGTGAGGTCATGTTAGGGATCGAGTTCCCACCTCTGCACAGGGGGAATCTCGAGCCATCTCCGCTGCGGTCTCCCATTCTTCTCCTGCTGCAGTGGAACCTGCTCAGCGCAGATGTCGGTCCCAGCATCTAGCTCAGCCTGATACTGTGCAAAGGGTTACTGCTGCCTTTCCAGGTTCTGCCATTGTAGCCAGTACGGGTCAGCGGCGAGCAGACGTCTTTGGGACTAAGTCCTGCTTTTCCCCTTCTGAGCATGCCCAGGGTAAGATCTCTCATTGGAGATCAAGGGTCACATGCTCAGGTACTGCAGCAACTCCCATTGGTCCTCTAGGAAGGTCCTGAACCTGTTCAAGTTCTGTGGCAGCTTTCCATTGGTTCTTCTGGGAAGGTCCTGAAGTTTTGCGCCAATGTGGTCATACATGTGTGTATTCAGGGCTCGGCTGAAATAAGCCACTAGAATACTGGCACCTCCGGTGAGGAGATTGTGTGTGTGCATTCAGGGCTCCGGCTGAAATATGCCACTAGAATACCGGCACCTCCGGTGAGGAGATTGTATGTGTACCTCTTTGACTGCGTGACCACAGACTGTTATCAGCTCTGCAGTTGCTGTGTACTCTTGTGAGCTAAACAGGACACAGTGCTTTCTTTATGGGCAACTCTGTGAAGTAACAGAGTTTACTTCTACCGCCATATAGTGCCGCCATTTGCCAGCAGCAGGTTTCTCTCCTGCACGGTGGACCCCGGGCTGCGAACACACCAAATATCATCTCACTATTTACTCGGTGCATTCTGCCAGCCTTAACACTAATGACCGCATTCCCTCACCTCTCCTTCAGTCTCTCTCTCCAGTCGTTACTACCCACCTAACTACAATCTTCAATCTTTTCCTCTCCTCTGGTATTTTCCCCTCTTCCTTCAAACACTCTATCATTACTCCGTTATTTAATAAAAACCCTCTCTCAACCCATCCTGCACCAATAACTACCGACCAGTCTCCAACCTCCCCTTCATCTCTAAACTCTTGGAGCACCTGGTCTGCTCCCGCCTTACCCATTACCTCTGTACTCACTATCTCCTAGGTCCATCACAGTCCAGCTTCAACAGAAACTGCACTCATCAAAGTGACTAACAACCTTCTGACAGCTAAATGCAATGGTGACCACTCTCTGCTCATTCTTCTCGACCTCCCTGCAGCATTCAACACTGGTGACCACCATCTCCTACTCTCCATGCTGCAATCAATAGGCATAAAGGACACTGCTATCTCCTGGTTCTCTTCCTATCCTTCTAACCACTCCTTCATCGCCTCTTCCTCTCACACATGGGGTCCCTCAAGGCTCAGTCCTTGGCCCCCTGTTCTTCTCTCTCTACACGGTCCCAATTGGACAGACCATCAGCAGAGATGGCTTTCAGTACTATCTTTATGCTGATGACACACAACTATACACGTCATCCCCTTACCTTACCCCTGCTGTACTACAGAACACCAGTGACGGTCCGCAATTTCCAACATCATGTCCGCTCTCTATCCAAAACTCAACCTTTCCAAAACTGAACTTCTTCTGCTCCTGCTGTCTACTAACCTCCTTAAATCTGACATCTCCCTCTCCCTAGTTGGCACCATAATAATGCCTAGGCAGCAGTCGCACTGTCTGGGTGTTATGCTTGACACCAATCTTTCCTTCACCTTCCATATACAATCTCTTGCCCACTCTTGCCGCTTACACCTAACCAACATTTCTAGAATCTGACCCTTTCTCACCATGGAAACAAAAACCCTCACTGCTGCCCTGACTGCTGTAATTCTCTATTAATTGCGTTCCCCCTCACTTTACTTTCCCCTCTCCAGTCCATTCTTAATATAGCAGCCAGGGTAGTCCATCTGGCTAATCGGTACTCGGATGTGTCCGCTCTTTGACAGTCATTGCACTGACTGCCCATTCATTATAGGATCCAATTCAAACTGCTTGTCCTAACCCATAAAGCTCTCCATAGTGCGCCCCCCTACATCTCCTCCCTCATTTCTGTTTATTGGCCTACCCGCTTGTTATGCTCTACAAGTGACTTTTAACCATCATCTGCACTAATCTGTACCTCCCACTCCCAGCTCCACACTTCTCCCGCGTTGTGCCAATCCTCTGGAATAGTCTACCTCAAGAAATTAGGACTATCCACAACTTACACAGTTTTAAGCGCTCCCTCAAAACACATTTGTTTAGAATGGTCTATCACATTCCCTAATCGAAGTCCTTTTGTGTGTGTGTGTAGCCCATTCACTATCTAGGTGAGAAAAATGTGTGGCGCACCAGGGTCCTGGTCGTCACTGTAGCATTGCTTTCCTCACAGGGAGAGTGATGTTATGTCTGGAGGCAAGAAGGGATAACTGGCACCAGGTAAATACAAGCATGCAACACATTCACACTCCAGGCCACCAGGGGGGAGCTTTTGATCCGATTTACTAGGTGACTCCCCATATAAATGGTAGTTTTGGAGGGAAAGGGGAGAAAACAGTTCTTGCCAGGAAACAGACTGGATCAGTCTGAGGCAGAAGAGGGTTCACAGAGCTGTGTAGCCACAGTGCTCCAGCTCCTGGAAAGAGACTTACAGAAAGCCGAATATATTGCAGTGAGCGTGTATGAGAGCGAAGCACAGGAGAGGATTCCAGTGGAAGACCAGCCACGAGCAGGTAGCTGGAACACTGAGGTTGTAAGGGCCTCCATGTGACAGAAAAAAAACTGGCACATCCAAACTAGTGTGAATAGGTGCATACCAGGAGCAGCTATCTCCATATATAATATACAAAAAAAGGTTGCACTCTATCGTGCCAAAACACGTCAAATATGAAATACATGAAATATGAGTAGCAAAATTGCTTTTTGAACATTAGGAAAACATTTTTTGAGACGCTTAGCACAGAATTTGGCCAAATAGTGTGAGCCCATCAACCATCGTCAAGGTGGTCTCATTAACAGATGGGTTCCTGACCTCCCTGTCCAAATGTGAACACTTACCGCAGGCTAATGTCTGCATGCTTGGGTGAATATGGACACCTCTCTCAGCAAAGCCTACATATGGGTTGGCCGGAACCAAGTGTGAATAGATGTAATTAAAAACCAGATGGTGAAGGGAGGAGTGCTCAGTCAATAAGCTAACATAGAAATGACAGAAAAAAGACTGGCACATCCAAACTAGTGTGAATAGGTGCATACCAGGAGCAGCTACCTCCATATATAATATACAAAAAAAGGTTGCACTCTATCGTGCCAAAACACGTCAAATATGAAATACATGAAATATGAATAGCAAAATTGCTTTTTGAACATTAGGAAAAAAATTTTTGAGACGCTTAGCACAGAATTTGGCCAAATAGTGTGAGCCCATCAACCATCGTCAAGGTGGTCTCATTAAAACTGATGGGTACCTGACCTCCCTGTCCAAATGTGAACACTTACCGAAGGCTAATGTCTGCATGCTTGGGTGAATATGGACGCCTCTCTCAGCAAAGCCTACATATGGGTTGGCCGGAACCAAGTATGAATAGATGTAATTAAAAACCAGATGGTGAAGGGAGGAGTGCTCAGTCAAAAAGCTAACATAGAAATGACAGAAAAAAGACTGGCACATCCAAACTAGTGTGGATAGGTGCATACCAGGAGCACCTTGACGATGGTTGATGGGCTCACACTATTTGGCCAAATTCTGTGCTAAGCGTCTCAAAATTTTTTTTCCTAATGTTCAAAAAGCAATTTTGCTATTCATATTTCATGTATTTCATATTTGACGTGTTTTGGCACGATAGAGTGCAACCTTTTTTTGTATATTATGTAAGGGCCTCTATGACTTACATCAGAGACCGGCAGGACAGCTGAACTTCACGTTACCTGTCCGCCTTAATACCCAGGAGACACGGTGACACCTTTAGAGCCCAGGTCATGCTAGAGTCCCTATAAACAGACTCAAGTCACCAGTCATACGGGTTATGTCCTATCCTATACGGGGGACAGAGAGAGAGAGAACATCTGTGAGGACCTTAGCTGAAGCCATAGGCAGTAAGGGACTACAATACCACGGCGCTAGAGGAAGGCTTTGATTTCCACCTGGAAAAGGGGACTCCTAACTTGCCTCCAAGCTGGCTGGACCCTGCCTGGCCCATGATCTGGTGCCCTGCAATTTTCAAATTTTGAATTTTTATCCCCTTAGATCACACAGCTATGTCACACAAAATAGTTAATAAATAACATTTCCCACATGTCAGCTTTGCATCAGCACAATTTTGGAAGCAACATTTTTTTTGTTAGGGAGGGTTAAAGGTTGACCTGCGATTTCTCATTTTTACAACAAAGTTTACAAAACCATTTTTTCTAGGGACCACCGCACATTTGAAGTCACTTTTAGGGGTCTAAATGGCATAAAATACCCAAAAGTGACACCATTCTAAAAACTGCACCCCTCAAGGTGTGTAAAACCACATTCAGGAACTTTATTAACCCTTCAGGTGCTTCACAGGAACTGAAGCAATGTGAAAGGAAAAATGAACATTTAACTTTTTTTCACCAAAATTTTACTTCTGAACCAATTTTTTTTATTTTTTTTATTTTCTCAAGTGTAAAAAGAGAAAATGTATCACAAAATCTGTTGTGCAATTTGTCCTGAGTACGCCAATACCCCATATGTTGGGGTGAACCACTGTTTGGGCGCGCAGTAAAACTCAGAAGAGAAGGAGCGCCATCTGACTTTTTCAACGCAGAATTGGCTGGAATTGAGATTGGATGCCATTTCACAAAAATGATCTTTTCACCCCCAATTTTTTATTTTCCCAAGGGTAGCAAGAGAAATTGGACCCCAAAAGTTGTTCTGCAATTTGTACTGAGTATTCTGATACTCCATATGTGGGGGTAAACATCTGTTTGGGTGCACTGCGGAGCTCGGAAGGGAAGGAGCGCCATTTGACTTTTTAATCTCATAATTGTGAGAGCGGACATCATTTCGGGTTTGTAGATGTGCCTAACAGCAGAAACCCCCACAATTGAAACCATTTTGGAAACTACACCCCTCAAAGATTTTATCCGGGGGTATATTGAGCAATTTGAACCCACAGGTATGACACAGAATTTGATAACATTAGGTCGTCATATTGAAAAAATTAATTTTTTTAACAACATCTTGTTTTAGACCAGAATTTCTCACTTTTGTCAGAAATTACACCAAAAAGTAGACCCCACAATTCGTTACCCACTTTATTATGAGCGTGGCGATATCCCATATGTAGTCAAAAATTTCTGTTTGGACAAATGGCAGTGCTCGGACAGAAAGGGGCACAACGTGACAAATTTGGCTTTAGTTGAAATAGATTGTTATACTGGCAGAGTCTGTATGGCTCAAGAGCAACAGAAATCCCCCTTAAAAGTCTTTTTTATAAACTGTACCCTCTAATCTATTTATCTAGGGAGGTAGTGAGTAGTTTGATGCTACCATTTTTTATGCAGTTGATGCAACATAAGTTTGAAAATTTACAAATTGCATTTTTTTCACTGTCTCTTAAATGGTTCTTTTTGTACGTTCTGAGGAACACACCTCAAATTTTATTGCACTAGTTTTATGTGTTCAGAAATATATCCAATATTGCACCAATGTGAGTACTGGACACACGGCTGTATCTATAAATGATGGTACACCATTTAGTCTTTAGGGTGAAATTAAAGATCCAGGACCCATTCAAAGCTTCTAGAGACATTGAGCAAACAAGAAAATCCTTTCAGGAATTATTACTTACAGACGGAGATATGCTCCTAAAAACACATTGGCTGGTTATAAAATTTGGTCTTGCTAACCAAACAGTTGTCCTGCATTTGTGTATGTTGTAGCAGGAAGAATAAACTGTACTGGAATGAAGGGCAAAATGTGGAGGAAAATGCAGCCAACTATTGGCAAAGCTGAGTTTGTTCCAAAGATGAAAGAACACCAGCAGGGATAGAATGGCAGACACTTTCAGAGACTGGTCATACAACGTCCGTTTAGCTCCATCAATCCCTATATGAGAGACAAATGTGCCAATAGACGTGGTACACCATAGCAAGCTCCCACCCGCCAAGGTCAGAACCACTATATGCACAAAACAACCAGTTCTCTATAGAAAGTATTGTCTGGTACCAGAGGTTTGGCAAGAACCATAAAGTAAAACCCATAGTGTATAAATACGGAACTTCCTCATTTTTAGAAATCCTCCAATAAACTGATCATGCCTGTATCACCAACATAAATATAAGTAATATAAATGGAAACCAAAGTTTTGTGTAGCAAGACAGTCATAAAAACAGTCAAGGTTAGATAAATTGTCAAAAATGTTTGTGAGTAATGAAGTCCTAGAATTCATTTTCAGATGACCTGACTTTTCAAGAACATTTGTGAGGTCCACACTCTAAAGTACAGACGTGGGTACGTGGACGAGAATTTGTTGGAATAATAGTTTGGTATGGGATTGATCAAGTTCTATAATTCTCAGATGACCTGACTTTTCAAGAACATTTGTGGGGCCCACACTCTGGGGTGTACAGACGTGGGTACGTGGATGAGAATTTGTTGGCATAGTAGTTTGGTATGGGATTGATCAAGTTCCGGAATTAATTGTGAAATGGGGTAAAATGGGATTTACTAATTAAAATATTCTTTATTAATTGTTCCAAATTGTTCTTCTGGGGCCACTAAGCAGAAAATAAAAGTGATTGAAAAAACGAATAATTGTAGGTGGTGTGGTAGGTCTCAAAACGGGGAGATACAAAGGCGTGGTTGGGATGGGCATGTGGGGCAATAGAATCGGGAATCATTCCATTTGCCAAGTTTTCTGTAAACTTGGCATCTTTTTTGAGGATACCTTTGGGTGGGAGTGACAGGGTGAGGAAAATGGCACTCTGTAAGTCTTTGGGAATCCTCAGAGTCGAAGGCTTCCTCCGCTACCATTGACTCAAATATGAGGCCCTCTACAATTTTTTCCCGAAATTGCAGGAACGTAAGTGGTCCTTGGGACTTTTTATACAGGACAAAGCTGTTGTATGTGGCAGTTTGAATAAGGTAGATTGCCACCTTTTGTACCAGGCCCTGGTCTTCCTCTTGACCAGGTATGGTTGCAGAACCTGGTCTGACAAGTCTACGCCACCCATATATTTGTTATAGTCTTTGACGCAGACCGGTTTTTCCTTGTCACTGGTGGCAACCCTCTATCTGTGGTGTCCACATGCAGTGTGGTCAGCATGTTGACGTCCTTCCTGTCATTCCACTTCACTGCAAGAAGTTGGTCACATGCGAGTGACAATGACGACCCCCAATCCAAATGTCTGGACACCAACTGTGATGGAAACCCCACTCTATTTTTCCTGACTGTCCCTCAGGCCCCTGTATTTGCAGCATGGAGGGATTTATATAGGGGGATGCTCGTGTAATAATTGTTCATATACACATGATACCCTTGATGGAGAAAGGTCGTCATTAGCTTCAAGACAATTTTTCCTGGGATGCCAATTGTCTGGGGGCAGGTTGGGGGGTTTATTTGGTGGCCCCTACCTTCATAAATTAGGAAGGTGAAAGTGTACCCTGATGAGCTCTTGCAAGCTTTGTATATTTTTATGCCGTATTTGGCACACTTGGGGGGATAAATTGGCGGAATGATAAACGGCCCTTGTATAGCTCATCAAGGACTCGTCGATTACCACATTTTTCTCTGGGGTATAGGAATTTAGAAATTAGGTTTTTAGGAGAAAAATTAGGGGTCTCAATTTATTTAGCTGGTCGTAGTTTGGGTCAGTTATTGGGGGGCTCGGGAATTCTCTCTGAAGTGGAGGAATCTCATCAGGGCTTCGCAACGGATTCGGGATATGACGGCTGCAAATACAGTGGTGCTGTGGACAGCTTTTATTGCCCAGTAAGAGCAAAGTGTTTTTTTTTTTTTTTTTTTTACTAAACTCATATTCTGGGTAAGGCCTAAGAATTTTTTTATTTCGGGGACATTTGTGGGAATCCAGGAACAGGAATGAAAGGCAGTGGGTTTTTGGGAAATATATTGTCGGCATATAGATTTGTTTGGTGGACGATTAATTGCAGGACTTTGGGGCTGAAAATTTGGAAAAAATCAATGGGGGTTAAATTGGCGACATCTACTCTTATTCCAGGGACTGCAGAAAAAGGGGGAATTAGAGGGTGGGGGGACTGTGGTATTTGGTTCTGCCTCTGAAGCTTCATCAGTGACGACCAACTCTGCTACCATCGGGCTGGGGGATCCCGTGGAGGAAAAGCCGTCGCCACTGTCTGAAAGCTGCTCAGCTTCAGGGGCAGATTCTGTTTCACTGCCAGGGCTGCTGGAGCAAAGCAGGCTGTAAGCTTGCTCCGTGCTGAAACTTCTGTGGGCCATTTTATTTATTTCTCTGCTAACCCTAACTAACACTAACCCTGACATGTGTAACCCTAACCTTAAAAAAATTATTTAAAAAAAAATTAGAAAAAAATTATTAGAAAATAAAATATTAGAAAAAAAATTATAAGAAAAAAACTTTTTTTTATAATTCCTCTGCTGATGATGCAGGTATTACGGAGAACGAGGGTGGGTAAATAGGATGCTTGCGGATGCAGAAATGATGTTTTTTATCACTCTGACAGGGCAGCACTTCAACTGTAGTCTCTCTCTCTCTTTTCTCCCAGAACAACTACAAGGAGAGCAGAGAGAGGTACAGCCGAAGTGCTGCCATATTTATCAAATATTAGGGGTTTTAATCACTGTGATAGGATCTTTTACAGTAATTAAAACCCAGCAGCCAATGAGAACATTCTCATTGGTTGCCGGATGCCGGCCGGCAGATCTTGGCGGGCGCACTACGCATGTGCCTGCCATTTTCTTTCTGCCGGAGAAAATATGGAGGTTCGGGAGACAGCTTTTCCGGTACATAAGGTACCGTGGGGGGCTCGGGGAGCCTATTTCTCTCCCCTCTGATGTGCGATCATATCAGAGGAGAGAGAAAATCCAAAACTGGACTTTTTTTGCAATCGCTGTTATACGAGGCGATTGCAACCCCGGGGTTCGGTAAAAACCGACCCCAATCATGTTCAAAACCCAGCAGCCGGGTGCCGGCCGACAGATCTTGGCAGGCGCACTGCACATGCACTCGCCATTTTCTTTCTGCTGGAGGAGAAGGAGGGGGGCCGGGGACCGGGGGATAGCTTTTCCGGTATATAAGGTACCCTGGGGATCTCGGGGGACCCTATTTCTCTCCTCTCTGTTGTGCGATCACATTCAAGGAGAGAGAAATTAAATGTAAATGGGTTTTTATGCTGCCGCCGTTATATACTAATAACGGCGATCACAAAACCGGGGGCGGTAAAAACCGACCCGAATCATGTTCTCTGGGGTCTTGGCTACCCCCAGCAACCGAGTCCCAGGAGAAAATCGGACTCTGGGGGGCCCTATACACTTTTTCCACAGCGCCGTTAATTAACGGCGCTGTGGTTTAAGTACCCTTAACTACCTCCGTTAAAAGGCGTATCGGCGGTCGTTAAGGGGTTAAGGAATTATATTTGTTTCTCCTTCGATTACAGCCATTTTTGTGTGTATTAGATCACTTCTTTTGTGTATATTCTTGTCATTTTTCAGCTTGTAAAGAAATTATCTGAAATGTTCAGCAACTCCTTGGTGTGGTGTACAATTTATTGTTCCTTCAATAATGGAATATTTTACAATTAAAATGTAATGTTTCACTATTTTATATATAAACCAGCACAGACTGTCAACATATATGATGTTCTGAAATGAATAGTCAGTTCAATATTAAATCTTTTTTAATGAGACTTTTGCAGCAGAAACACTTTGAAATTGTACTATAATAAGAAACCTGATTAAATGAACCTGGAAAACAATTCCTTTTAATTTCTTTGCGAAATCCACTTTGTTGTGACCATTTTATTTTTCCTGAAGAGGTTTTATGAAATGCTTGGTGAAAAAAAAGAAAGTACATGTCACCTATTGGAAGCAGATCCTGAATCCACTCCAAACTAAGCAAATCAAAAGGAAGAAAAAAAAACACTTATAAAAAACTAGATGGTGGCCCGATTCTAACGCATCGGGTATTCTAGAATATGCATGTCCACGTAGGATATTGCACAGCCCACGTAGTATATTGCCCAGCCACGTAGTATATTGCCCAACCACATAGTATATTGCCCAGTCACGTAGTATATTGCCCAGCCACGTAGTATATTGCCCAATCATGTATTATATTGCCCAGTCACGTAGTATATTGCCCATCCACATAGTATATTGCCCAGCCACGTAGTATATTGCACTGATGCACAGCCCACGTAGTATATTGCCCAGTCACGTAGAATATTGCCCAGCCACGTAGTATATTGCCCAACCAGGTAGTATATTGCCCAGCCACCTAGTATATTGTCCAGCCACGTAGTATATTGTCCAGCCACGTAGTATATTGCCCAGTCACATATTATATTGCCCAGTCACGTAGTATATTGCCCAGTCACGTAGTATAATGCCCAGTCACGTAGTATATTGCCCAGTCATATAGTATATTGCACAGCGATGTAGTATACAGCACAGAGCCACGTAGTATACAGCACAGACACGTAGTATATAGCACAGACACGTAGTATACTGCCCAGTCATGTAGTATATTGCCCAGCCACGTAGTATATTGCCCAGCCACGTATGTAACTGGTTAAAAAAGACTTAAAATACAAAATAAACATATACTCACCTTCCGAGGGCCCCTGGCGCATGTGTGCGGTGCACTCTGAAGCTTCCGGTCCCAGGGTTGGTATGAGCACAGGACCTGTGATGATGTCGTGGTCACATGACCATGACATCATGGTAGGTCCTTCTCGCATAGCATCTTTGGCACCGGAACCTGCCTATTGCACTGCCGAGGAGAGGGCGCACGTCGAAGGGTGAGAATAACGTTTTTTTTTTATTATTAATATTTGTAGCATTAGATATTTTTACTATTGATGCTGAATACGCAGCATCAATAGTAAAAACTTGGTCACACAGGGTTAATAGCGGCGGTAACGGCGTGAGTTACCCGCGGCATAACGCGGTCCGTTACCGCTGGCATTAACCCTGTGTGAGCGGTGACTGGAGGGGAGTATGGAGCGGGCGCTGACTGCGGGGAGTATGGAGCGGGCACTGGGCACTGACTGCAGGGGAGTAGGGAGGGACTAATCGGACTGTGGCCGTCGCTGATTGGTCGCCGCAGCCATGACAGGCAGCTGGCGAGACCAATCAGCGACTTGCATTTCCATGACAGACAGAGGCCGCGACCAATGAATATCCGAGCCAGACAGAAAGACAGAAGGACAGACAGAAGTGACCCTTAGACAATATTAGAAGCGTTTGAAAACGTCTTCAGAATCACTTGAGGAAAGACTTATTTATAGTTAATATAAATAATTCTTAAAATGACAACTTAGCAGTTTCTACATGAAAACTTGTCTGATTTTGATGCCTCAAATAGCACTACATATGGGCCTAGGAGACTGTTCGCTCTTGATCCTTCCCTACAGATGAATGCTCAGCTGACCGTTCATCTGTAGGGACGGGTCGAGAATGAACATATTATGATGGAAACACTATATCTATTGGAAAAGTCATCAATATCAGATCGTGGGGGACGAAGCCAGAATACCCCCACCAATTAGCTGCACTCCGTGCTATTGGGAGCCAGACGTTAGCAGCTGCAAAGGTGATCAGCACAGCTTCATCATCTGTGTAGTGGCCACTGCCAGATACTGAAGATCCACTCCTATACATTTGAATAGGGGAGTATCTAGAGTACAAAACAACGCTGGGTACTACGCAGCTGATGGTTCAGCAACTGCCAAATTCTGGCTGCTGTAGGCACTGAGGGTAGATCCCCGGTGGGGAGTTCCAGGTGTCTGACACCCCCTGAACTGATAATGACCACCTATCTGCTGGACAAGTCATCCATATAAAGTAGTTGAACAGCCTTTTAAAGTCATAAGACACAGTTTCATGAAGTATCTATATATATAATTGTCTAAGGGTCTGTTTGTCTGTAACCGAAATCCCGCATCGCTGATTGGTCGCGCCCGGCCAGGCGGCCTCGAACCAATCAGCGCTCATAAATAAACTACATACATATACTAGAACAAAATAACATGAAGGACAGTCTGTGAGGGAGAGAATAACATGGAGGACAGTCTGTGAGGGAGAGAATAACATGGAGGACAGTGTGTGGAGCCCGTTGTTCTCTGTTGATCCTCCGGCCCCTGTGTTGGTTGATGGGGAGTTGGAATATGTTGTTGAGAAGATTTTGGATTCCCGTTTTTCGAGGTGGAAGCTTCAGTACCTTGTCAAATGGAAGGGTTATGGCCAGGAGGATAATTCTTGGGTTTTTGCCTCTGATGTCCACGCCGCTGATTTGGTTTGTGCCTTTCATCTGGCTCATCCTGATAGGCCTGGGGGCTCTGTTGAGGGTTCGGTGACCCCTCCTTAAGGGGGGGTACTGTTGTGAATTCTGCTTGTGGGCTCCCTCCGGTGGTTGTAGGTGGTAATGCAGTTGTCTCTGGGCTGCAGTCTTGGACAGGTGTTTCTGCTGATTGCAGTTCTGACTGGAGTATTTAGGTTTGCAGGACTCATTAGTCCTTGCCAGTTGTCAATGTTTCTTGGGAAGTATTGGTTCTCTGTCTGGCTCTCCTGCTTAGCTGCCAATTCAGCAAAGATAAGTGTCTGTTTCTTTTTCTATTGCACACAAGCGGTGTGCTTGTTTTTTATTGTATTCCTGCTCTGAGTTTAGTAGTCTCTGGAGTTGCAGATATACGTTCCATTCTAGACAGAATCCAATCACTCTGCATTGGCTCAGGAATCTGCTCTGAGGACAACGCCACAGCGCGCACAGTTCTGCTCTTTCGCAAGCGCCGGTCAATCTGAATGGCCAGAGACATAGAATCACTCAGACCGGAAGGCGTGGGGAACCCCACCATAACATCTTTAACGGATTCAGAAAGACGCTTTCTGAAAATTGCCGCCAAAGCATCATTATTCCATTTAGTCCACACAGACCATTTTCTGAATTTCTGACAATACAATTCTGCCGCCTCTTGACCCTGAGACAGGGCCAACAAGGTCTTCTCAGCTTGATCCACAGAATTAGGTTCATCATATAATAATCCTAAAGCCTGAAAAAAGGAGTCTACATTAAGCAAAGCCGGATTCCCAGATTCCAGGGAAAATTCCCAATCCTGTGGATCACCACGCAGCAGGGAGATGATGATTTTAACCTGCTGAATGGAATCACCAGAGGATCGAGGTCTCAGAGGAAAAAACAGTTTACAGTTGTTTTTAAAACTCAAAAATTTGGACCTGTCACCAAAAATAAATCAGGAGTAGGAATCTTTGGTTCTAAAACAGGAGTCTGAACAATATAATCCGAAATACCCTGTACCCGAGCAGCAAGCTGGTCTACACAAGAAGCTAATTCCTGAACATTCATGCTAGCACAAGGCTCCTCAGCCACCCAGAGATTAAGAGGGAGGAGAAGACAAAGCAAACTGAGGAAAAAAAATGGCTCAAGAACTTTCTTCCCTTCTTCTGAGATGCATTTAACTCATTATGGGCCAGCTGTACTGTTATGATCAGGTGACCTTGGAGCAGCATGAAAACTTACACTGGAGTAGGTGGTAACTATACTGACCGCAAATCCTGATCTTAACACCGCAACTAGAAGTAGCCGTGGGGTGTACCTAACAAGCCCTAGACACCTCGTCACAGCCGGAGGACTAAATACCCCTAAAGATGGAAATAGGAATACTATCTTGCCTCAAAGCAGAACCCCAAAGAATAGGCAGCCCCCCACAAATATTGGCTGTGAGTAGGAGAGGAAAGACACACACAGTCAGAAAACAGGATTTAGCACAAGAGGCCGCTCTAGCTAAAATAGGAAAGGATAGGACAGAGTTCTGTGCGGTCAGTATTAAAACCCTTCCAAAAATATCCACAGCAGATTATACAAAAATTCCTCCATCTAACTAAAGACGTGGAACGTATATCTGCAACTCCAGAGACTACTAAACTCAGAGCAGGAATACAATAAAAAAACAAGCACACCGCTTGTGTGCAATAGAAAAAGAAATAGACACTTATCTTTGCTGAATTGGCAGCTAAGCAGGAGAGCCAGACAGAGAACCAATACTTCCCAAGAAACATTGACAACTGGCAAGGACTAATGAGTCCTGCAAACCTAAATACTCCAGTCAGAACTGCAATCAGCAGAAACACCTGTCCAGGACTGCAGCCCAGAGACAACTGCATTACCACATACAACCACCGGAGGGAGCCCAAAAGCAGAATTCACAACACACATCCAAACATAGACTAAGTGTGAACAGGTGCTGAACCTAGAGTCACCAACTCGTATACAGTCAAATAAATAAGGCAGCACACTGCGGCGCTAAAACATGCAAACATGAAACATGAAAATTGAATTGCATTACTACACTAGAAATATGAAAAAAATTAGAGCGTTTAGAGCATAAATTGGCCAATTCATGTGTACCTGGTAGCCACATTAGGGCATCTCTCGTATACCAGGTCCTAAACTTTCCTTTCCTCGCTGAGAATAAACGTCTTCATCTGAATGGCTACCTGTGAAACCTCTTCTTAGACTAAATTTCTCTCTCTCTGTGGAGGGGTAATGGACCTGCTGCCTGTGGCTAAGAGGTGGAGAGCTCAGTCAGAAGGCTAATGAATACAAATTTAAAAAACTGACCGTCACATCCAAACATACAGTTGTGGCCAAAAGTATTGCCACCCCTGCAATTCTGTCAGATAATACTCAGTTTCTTCCTGAAAATGATTGCAAACACAAATTCTTTATTATTATTATCTTCATTTAATTTGTCTCAAATGAAAAAAACACAAAAAGAATTGTCCTAAAGCCAAATTGGATATAATTACACACCAAACATAAAAAGGGGGTGGACAAAAGTATTGGCACTGTTCGAAAAATCATGTGATGCTTCTCTAATTTGTGTAAGTAACAGCACCTGTAACTTACCTGTGGCATCTAACAGGTGTTGGCAATAACTAAATCACACTTGCAGCCAGTTGACATGGATTAAAGTTGACTCAACCTCTGTCCTGTGTCCTTGTGTGTACCACATTGAGCATGGAGAAAAGAAAGAAGACCAAAGAACTGTCTGAGGACTTGAGAAACCAAATTGTGAGGAAGCATGAGCAATCTCAAAGCTATAAGTCCATCGCCAAAGACCTGAATGTTCCTGTGTCTACCGTGCGCAGTGTCATCAAGAAGTTTAAAGCCCATGACACTGTGGCTAACCTCCCTATATGTGGACGGAAAAGAAAAATTGACAAGAGATTTAAACGCAAGATTCTGCGGATGTTGGATAAAGAACCTCGACTAACATCCAAACAAGTTCAAGCTGCCCTGCAGTCTGAGGGTACAACAGTGTCAACCCGTACTATCCGTCGGCGTCTGAATGAAAAGGGACTGTATGGTAGGAGAACTGTTGTGAATTCTGCTCTTGGGCTCCCTCCGGTGGTGTAAGTGGCACTTCTGTGAGTTCTGCTCTTGGGCTCCCTCTTGTGGTTTCAAGTGGTATGGCTGCTCCTTGGAGTTAGCTGTCATCAGCTGCCTCCACTTATCGTCTCTTCTACTCGGCTATTTAGGCCTGGCTTTTTCTTCAGCCAGTGCCACTTGTAAATGGTTCCTGGTTGGATTCACATCTCTTTGGATTTCCCTGTTATCCTGACCAGTTCAGCAAAGCTAACTTTTGCTTGCTCTTTTCTGTCCATAGATTGTGGACTTATCCATTCTGTGCTTTCTATGTTTGTCCAGCTTATCAGTATGAATTAATTCTGTCTTGCTGGAAGCTCTGGGAAGCAGATTTACCCTCCACTCCTTTAGTCAGGTGTGGAGATTTTTTGTAAACTCTGCGTGGATTTTTGTAGTGTTTAATACTGACCGCACAGTATTCCATCCTGTCCTATCTATTTAGCTAGACTGGCCTCCTGTGCTCATCCTGGTTTCATTCTGTGTATGTCTTTTCCCTCTCCACTCACAGTCATTATTTGTGGGGGGCTAATCTATCCTTTGGGGATTTTCTCTGAGGCAAGATAGCTTTCCTGCTTCTATCTTTAGGGGTAGTTAGCTCTTAGGCTGTGACGAGATGCCTAGGGAGAGTTAGGAGCATTCCACGGCTACTTCTAGTGTTGTGTTGAGCTTAGGGACTGCGGTCAGTACAGTTACCATTTCCTTCAGGGCTCGTTCCATGTTGCTCCTAGACCACCGTATCATAACAGAGAACCCAGGAAGACCCCAATTCTTACACCGAGACATAAAAAAGCCAGGCTGGAGTTTGCCAAAACTTATCTGAAAAAGCCTAAAATATTTTGGAAGAATGTTCTGTGGTCAGATGAAACAAAAGTAGAGCTTTTTGGGCAAAGGCATCAACATACAGTTTACAGGAGGAAAAAAGTCTGTGAGGTAACAGTCTGTGAGGGAGAGAATTACATGGAGGACAGTGTGTGAGGAAGAGAATAACATGGAGGACAGTCTGTGAGGGAGAGAATAACATGGAGGACAGTCGGTGAGGGCGAGAATAACATGAAGGACAATCTGTGAGGGAGAGAATAACATGGAGGACAGTCTGCGAGGGAGAGAATAACATGGAGGTAAGTCTGTGAGGGCGAGAATAACATGAAGGACAGTCTGTGAGGGAGTGAATAACATGGAGGACAGCGTGTGAGGGAGAGAATAACATGGAGGACAATGTGTGAGGGAGAAAAGAACATGGAGGACAGTCTGTGAGGGAGAGAATAACATGGAGGATAGTCTGTGAGGGAGAGAATAACATGAAGGACAGTCTGCGAGGGAGAGAATAACATGGAGGACAGTCTGTGAGGGAGAGAATAACATGGAGGACAGTCTGTGAGGGAGAGAATAACATGGACGACAGTGTGTGAGGGAGAGAACAACATGGAGGACAGTGTGTAAGGGAGAGAATAAAAACTTTCCTCGTTTTTAAGTTTTTTCATATGGTAAAATAAATGGTGTCTGAAAACTATAAGTCATCCTGCAGAAAACAAGCTGTCATACAGCGATAGATGATTAATAAAGTTTTGACTCTTAGGCTGCCGTCACACTAGCAGTATTTGGTCAGTATTTTACATCAGTATTTGTAAGCCAAAACCAGGAGTGGAACAATCAGAGGGAAAGTATAATAGAAACATATTCTCCACTTCTGCATTTATCACCCACTCCTGGTTTTGGCTGAGAAATACTGATGTAAAATACTGACCAAATACTGCTAGTGTGATGGCAGCCTTAAAATAAAGACAGGAGAAAAACAATGGCAGTGTCCAATGGGTTAAAACATAAATGTAAGCACCAATGTTTATATGAATACTAGATGGTGGCCCGATTCTAACGCATCGGGTATCTACTATATAATTGTCTAATTCGGTCTGTTTGTCTGTAACGGAAATCCCGCTTCGCTGATTGGTTGCGCCCGTTCGGCTGCGACCAATCAGCAACAGGCGCAGTCTGGCTGTGAATTGGCCTGGGATTTGAACCACGCTTCGCTGATTGGTGGCGCCCGGCCGGCCGCAACCAATCAGTGATATTGGCGCAGGATATAAACACCGCTTCACTAATAATGCATATCTTTTACCCGTAAAATCCTGTGTATTCATTGTATTATTCTTAAATCTTCATAAATAAACTACACACATATTCTAGAATACCCGATGCGTTATAATCAGGCCACCATCTAGAACTTGAATATTAAGGTTTGAGAGTCCTCAGTGGTTGATACCTTTTAATGGCTAACTGAAAAGATGGTAACAAATTGTGAGCTGTCAAGACTGCTCAGGTCTCTTCATCAGGCATAGAATAATACAAAATGTGAAGAGTCACATTTTTCTATCTACTGGCTAACATGATACAAAGATTTATATCTTTCCTGTATGAAGTTTTTTACGGTAATTTTTTGTATAAATCAAGTTTATTAAAGCCAATAAACAATACAACCAATGAAACAGTGCTGAAACATAATTGTTAAACTCAACCTGGTACCACCCATAGATCATACATAAAGATAAAGTCTCAGCAAATTCTAAATGCAATTGGCCAATGCCAACGATAACACTTACAATTAAGTGATAATACTTTACATCGTTAAAACATATAAACAGCCGCGAAGGCAATCAAGCATTACCAGCTATATTTAGTCGTTTATATTGGTAAAGAATGTCACAAGGTAGAAAAAATATGTAAGAATAGAAAGAATTAGAGAAAAGGAAAAAAGGGAAGAAGAAAAGAAGAGATAAAAAAAAAGGGGGGGGTGAGGGGGGAAGGAAAAGCGGATGAAGATAGGAGGGTACGCTAAGTATGAGGAATGCGACACCTCCCCCGGGCCGACCCCACGTCCCAAATAGCGGAAAGAAAATCAATGAGTCACCAACATTGGCTTAAAGCCACGGCAGCAGGTTAGAGGACAGGGGCAGCAACCATTTAGCGGGCGCCTCCACAGCGGCTCCAGACATGAGTTAGGACCTAGACAGCCATACATCCAACTCCGGAGTCTCCCTAAATACAATCCATGGAGCCCAGGTGTTAAAAAATTTCACCGAGTCCCCTGTGGATTCGCTTATTAATTGTTCCATTCTGTAAATGTTGTTTAGTTCCGCAACAAAATCTGAGCCTGAGGGGTAACGATTCTGCTTCCAAAATCTCGGAATCAAGTTCCTGACAGCCGTGAGAAAATGTCTGAGAAGACTCCTCTTAAAACCAGAGATCGACATGTCACACAGAGACAAGAGAGCTAGTTCCACTGTGGGCTGAATTTTGCGTATGGATAACTTATTGTGGAGGTCAAAAACTAGCAACCAGAACCTCTTTATAAGTGGACAGTCCCACCAGATATGGACATAAGTCCCTTTTTCTGATGTGCATCTCCAACAAATATCCGGGATCACCGGGAACATAGCGTGGACCCGGCAAGGGCATCTGTACCACCTCGACAGGACCTTGTAGCTCCTCTCCTGTGACACAGCCGACAATGAAGACCTAAAGGTGAACAGCGAGATCTTATCCCTATCCTCTTGGCACAATGAAATCCCCAAGTCATTCTCCCATCTTGAAAAATACGTTGGAAAGTCATGAATTGGGGTCTGGCTCTCTTGAAAGAGATTATATAACAAGGAAACCTTGGATGGGGGCACCTCAGCGAGACAGATTTTCTCGAAAGGGGTTAACAACCCCATGGACTTATTGAGTTTAAATAATGTGCCTATGAAGCTCTTTAGCTGTTCCTTGAAGAACCAAGAGCCCTCAGGAGGTTCCCTTCCCCGGTATATTTCGTGTAGGGGCTTGATACCTGACTGGTTTATGAAGTCGAATATAATGGGTTTTGAGGCTCTATTTTTATTCAGAAAAATTTCTCTGCGAAGACCAGCTGGGAAGTGAGGATTATCGTAAATTGGGGTTAATGGACCCGGGGCTGTAGAGGTTATAGAAATTCTGCCGCTCTGTCGTGTGAGTAGAAGCATGTTCCTAGTCATGAATGGAAGATCCGACCTCCCCCCCCCTCCTCCCGTGTTCCATAGTATTGTCTGAGGATCACCGCCAACAAGATCACCTTCTAGACCCACCCATTTGTTGCTATTACTACTGTGGTATAAGTCTAAAATGCAGGTACCTATTGAGGCTCGACTATATACTAGGAAGTCTGGTAAACCAACTCCCCCCCTCCTCTTGGACCTGCTTAAAACAAAATGTGATAATCTTGATCTGGCATGAGACCAGACCAGTCGGATAACCGCTTTCTTAAGTCGCGAGAAGAAGGACGCAGGAAGATATAACGGGATTGTCTGGAAATAATACAAAAGACGAGGCAATAAGTCCATTTTGATTACGTTGACTCTACCAAACCATGACAGTTGAAGTTTGTGCCACCTCTCCAAATCCAACTCCGCTTTTTGCAACGCCGTTTTAAAGTTTGCGTCACACAAACCAGAAGTTTTGGCTGTTATTCTGATCCCCAAATATGGAAGTGAATCAAAGCGCCACCCAAACGGGAAAGAGGCTCGCAACCTGTCCACCTCAGATGGTGGTAGGGATATGTTTAAGGCCATGGATTTATGGGAATTAATTTTGAAATTGCTTAAGTGACCGAATTTCGATAGTTCTGATATAATATTGGGTATGCTAGTTATTTACTTGTGCTCTTCTGAACTTAGTTTAACTCCTCTTATGGAGGGGTTATTGCGTATTGCGGTGGCCAGATATTCCATTGATAGGATGTACAAGAGAGGGGAAAGCGGGCACCCCTGCCTCGTGCCATTCCGGATCTCGAACGCGTCTGAAAGGGTGCCATTTACTTTTACCTGGGCGTTAGGGGAGGTATACAAGGCCCTGATTCTGTGCATCATGTTTTCTCCCAGCCCAATCCCCCTCAGAGCCTGGAGCAAAAACTCCCAGTGCACCCTGTCGAAGGCCTTTTCAGCATCGATCGACAGGATACACATGGGATCACCCCCCTCCCGTCCCGCCCTGTCTATTAAAGAGATGGTCCTAATGGTATTATCACGCGCCTCCCTGCCCGGGACAAAGCCAACCTGGTCTTGGTTTATCACACTTGGGAGGAGAGGGCTCAGTCTGTTTGCAATCATCTTTGCATAGATTTTAATGTCTAAATTTATAAGGGATATTGGACGATAATTATTACGTAGCGAGGGATCTTTATCTGGTTTTGGTATAACCGTGATATGAGCGGCTAGAGCCTGAGGCGGAAAAGAGCCACCCGAAGAGACCGAGTTACACTTTTTACGGTAATTTTAAAGGGAGTTGTCTAAGCTACAAAACTCAATTCTTGCTCTAGAGAACCCAGCATATCTGTGCATTACTTATTTATTTCAATAGTAAAAACTGTGCCCTTAGTGATCTTTCGCATTGATTAACATAAAGAAGTAGCAATGAAGTGTGACCTAACGCTATTGCTGGAAACATGCCGAATATAAATAAGGATCAGAGTTGGATATGACATCAAACTAATCACATTGCTTAATTCATGCAAAACGTATTTTGACATAGTAATGTACGCTGCATTCTTTGAAAGGTGCTGGTACCCTCAACCCTCATCCAACTGTAAAAATATGATGTTGATACATAAACTCAGTTACATGCCATATATCAAAGTACTTCATGCCACTTTGTGATTTGTATAAGGAGAGAATATAAAAAGAACTACAGTACCAGGTCATGCATGTCAATTTATATACACTACACCTTGGCAATCACACAACCCTAATGATTTACTAGATTTTTGAAACTGTCCATCATATCAGCCACATTAACAATAAATAAATAAATCATGTTACAAAATCATGACATCATAAGCCTATATGATGGATAATTTGTCATCTTTCAATAAACCATCAGGCAGGCAAACTTTCAAGACTTGCATCTATGGAAAAGAGTCCCAGGACTGTCACCTACCTGTGACTTATTACCCGTAAAACAAAGGATTGAGCATGCTGAAACCAACATTCCCCATCCCTTTCTTTCATAGCTGCCTTCAATAGAGAGCCAGGACACCCGCCATACATTTTGGACCTTGCCCCACTGAAATTGGCAGATTCAGCCAACATTCTTCTGATGTGTATAGACACCTTTAGGCTGTGTCCCCATGATAAGAAATAGTAGCATTTTGGACGTAGCTTATTTTTGCTGGGTCCAAAAATCTGAATTCTACATTGCGCACTTTAAAATGCATGTGTTTTGGAACTATGCAGATTTACAGTGACAGTCTTTAAAAAAAAATACGCGTCTCCGCTACAGAATTTTACATGCTGCGGCTCGGAAACCAGACTGCGGGTGACTTTATGCAGCATTAAATAGAAGCACATTGGGCATTGGATTTCTATAAATCACAGAGCTTGTAATGTAGAACACAGCATTTTGGAAGCAGCAAAAATGCTGCTATTCCTGATCATGGGCACGCAGCCTTAGAACTGGAATAGGTGAAATTCACCATTAATTTGTAGGTTAACCTAAATCCAAAGATATGTTAATTCCACGGAGTCAGGCAAGATGAATGGTGGCTAAAACAAATAACCCAGCTTTATTTTGGAGATAACAATAGCAAAAAATTCTATATGATCTATCAAACAGTAAGCTTAGGACTTGAGTCTGAAAGTCCCCATAAATCAATCCAACTTCTTATCTATGGGCAGCTAGTCTACATTTGCAGCCTCTATGAAGAACTAATTATATCATTATACTGCTTTGCTTTTGAATTTTTTTTCTGATGTCACAGATGATAACACAGATAGACAGACTACAGTGTGACACTGAGGTTAGATATGTAGGAATCAAATGGCTCTATTAAGTCTCTGAAAGGCTTGACCCGACCAATTACTATTTAACCTAATCCAAAAATAGTTAGAACACTTATGTTTGCACTAAGCAGCATTTAGAACCTGCTTAGTGTAAATTTTCGGCTGTGTTCCTCAAGATCGCTATGTTAACCCCGGTAGGCTTTTTGAAAAATAGATGCTATAAAAATTGAGTGTGACCTCTAGGAAAGCGAGCGGTATTTTTTTTCCCTACAGTTAGTTGAAATCGGAATAATTGAGTCAGATCACAGCTGCACAAAGCTTTCAATTTAAGATGCTTTGATTGATCTGCAATCTGGTCTGCAGCATTATTATTTTTTTATTTTCCCATTTGCCTAAACTTTTGCACAGAATTGTATTTATATGTATATGGGAGAGAAGAAGGGCTCTCTGGATAGTATGTTGTCTCAGTGGTTTGCACTTTTGTTATGTTGCACTCGGGTCCTGAGTAGTGATGAGCGAACTTGTTTGGAAAACAATCGGCAAACATAAATTCGGCATGAATATGGCACATTCAGATTCGTGATCGGAAACACAAGCAAAATTTTATAAAATCGGTAAAAATCGATAACATTTGGTAAAAAGTTTTGGGAAAATAATTGCATTGCCACAAAAGTATTTTCAGCACTTTAGCAAGTGCTTTTTTCTGCTAGAAAATCCTGACGTGTGCACATACCCTTACACTCCACTAAAACTGCCCTCACTAAAGTCTCTAATGATCTAATAACAGCTAAATCCAAAGGTCATTGCTCTCTGCTGATTCTCCTGGATCTATCTGCCTCATTTGACACTGTGGTTCACCAGCTCCTTCTCACTATGCTCTGCTCTATAGGCCTCAAGGACACAGCCCTCTCCTGGTTCTCCTCCTACCTCTCTGACCACTCCTTCACTGTCTCTTTTGCCGGCTCCTCTTCCACTCCTCATCCCCTTACTATCGGGGTTCCGCAAGGCTCAGTCCTTGGCCCCCTCCTCTTCTCTCTTTACACTGCCCCTATTGGACAAACAATCAGCAGATTTGGGTTCCAGTATCATCTCTATGCTGATGACACCCAATTATACACTTCTTCCCCCGACATCACCCCTACCCTAATTCAAAATACCAAGGATTGTCTGTCTGTCTGCTGTCTCTAACATCATGTCCTCCCTCCTTTACTCCCTATATCCGATCACTCACTCGCTCTTGTCACCTGCATCTTAAAAACATCTCCAGAATCGGACCTTTTCTCACCGTTGAAACTGCTAAGACTCTTACTGTCGCTCTCATTCATTCCCGTTTGGACTACTGCAACTCTCTTCTGATCGGTCTCCCTCTTACCAAACTTTCTCCTCTCCAATCCATCTTGAATGCAGCAGCCAGAGTCATATTACTGTCCAGCCACTTCACCGATGCCTCCATCTTGTGCCAGTCATTACACTGGCTACCCATTCGCTACAGGGTCCAGTATAAACTCATCTCTCTCACCCACAAAGCTCTCCACAGTTCTGCACCGCCTTATATCTCCTCTCTCATCTCTGTCTTATCGCCCTACACGTGCCCTCCGTTCTACAAATGACCTAAGACTAACATCCCCTGTAATCCGAACCTCACACCTCCGTCTCCAAGACTTCTCTCGTGCTGCGCCAGCTCTCTGGAATGCACTTCCCCAGATGATAAGACTGATATTTAGCCCCGACCTATTCAAGCGCCCTTTGAAAACCCATCTCTTCAAACAAGCCTACCACATCAACTACTCAGTAAACTAACTTTGCCCTGTTCCCTCCTTCCAAATATTATTCTGAATCTGCACCCTACTATTCATCTGTCTCCACACCCTCCATACACATAACTGCACTTGATACTTGACTATTGCACTTAAACACACGGGCTGATGACCGGATCATGCAGCTTTGTATGAAAATCCCTATTTATTATAATTGCCAGACCTGAAATAACAAGCACTTTTCACCTATTGTGTCCCCCCATTTCCTTGTAGATTTTAAGCTTGCGAGCAGGGACCTCACCCCTAATGTCACTGTTTAAATTGTCTTAACTTGTACTGAATTTATTGTCTGTACATGTCCCCGCTTAATTGTAAAGTGCTGCGGAATATGTTGGCGCTATATAAATAAAAAAATTATTATTATTATTATTATTATAATTAAGTCTCAAAATATGACACAATTATTTTTTTTAACAAACTTTGGATTTTTTTTACCATTTAAATAAAAAACGTGGTAAAAACAAAATAATAAAAACTGTTGTGGAATTACAATTTTTTTGCAATTTCACCGCACTTTGAATTTTTTTCCCGCTTTACAGTACACTATATGGCAAAACCAATGATGTCGTTCAAAAGTACAACTTGTCCAGCAAAAACAAGCTCTCACATGGCCATATTGATGGAAAAATGAAAAAGTTATGGCTCTGGGACGAAGGGGAGCGAAAAAACAGAAACGCAAAAATGAAAAAGAGCTGCGGCATGAAGGCTAATTAAATATTTTGCTACAAGTGTTTTTTACAGGCTATTTGTTTCTTCCCATGCAAAATATGTCAAAGAGAATTCCCTGGGGGCAGGTCCGGGATGCTGTGCTGAGAGGACGTGCAACGGGAGAGCTCCCTCCAGACACTGCAGATTACAAGGCTCCACTGCCTCATCTCCAGCTTCAGTTTTTCTTTTTGTAATAAATTTGCAAAAATGTCTACATTTCAGGTTTTTTTTTCAGTGAAGATGGGGTGCAGAGTGTACATTAATGTGAGAAAAATGAACTTTTTTGAATTTACCAAATGGCTGCAATGAAACAAAGAGTGAAAAATTTGAAGGGGTCTGATTACTTTTCGTACCCACTGTACCTACTAAATGTTTCCCCTAAAGGGATGGGGGGGAATTCAACCAGACTGCTGTTACATCTGTTGATGGCAGCTAGATGTTTCATTGCTCTTCATTAGAGACAGACTTATCAGAAGGTTTTGGATAGAATAGTCGACATCCGCAGGACGGAGCACATGACAGCCTTGTTGAATGTGAGTTTGGACAGATTTGAGACCGTCTGAGTTCCATGGGACTATTTTACGGCCCAAAATAACAGTTAGGAGCATGATGGTTTTTAAACATGTTTCTTCTTCCCTTCCCTATGTGTATGTCTGGTCTTATTTAGTATTGTGGTTTTATAAGAATTGTAATAGGTGTATGGGGATGGAGTCATCTTAACTTGGCATCATTTAGAACTGCTTTTGGGCTATCTTTCTTTTTCTGTTCTGTTGCACAATATGTTTTGATGCCACTAGGGGGAAATATCTTCCAATATTTCATTCTAATTGTACTCCATTCTTACTGATCCTCTAATTTGTATGCCAAATTATGATTGTTTTGCCTTATTTCTGATTGTAAAATTTTATCAAATTTACAGTTATTAAAAAAAAGAGAATCCCCTTTTTCTGCGTTCCACTGACTCAGTTTATGATAACAAGCACCCCACCAGAATTAGCAGCTTCTGTTAAACAGGTAGAGAATTACACTGTGGCCATGTGATCATGTTGCATGTGGTTGAGCTGATGCAAGTGATCCATCTGAATGTGGTCTTTACCCCAAAACTAATGATCCAAATGCACTGAAGACATCATTGTACGTTTAAGTTCTGATAACATAGATATTATAAAATATATATCCCCAGGACCCTAGTGCTGCAAAACAACAGCGCTAACAGTTTAAGTAAGGAGAGCACTGCAGGATATAGAACAAACTACTTTTAAAGGAGATGCAATATTCGGCCACCATTAGGCTAGGTTCACATTGCGTTAGGGCAGTCCGTCTAGCGCATAGCGCTATGGACTGCGCTAACGCAATGTCCCAAAAGGGATCTGCGCTAGCGAGGAACGGACCGCGAACGCTGCAAGCAGCGTTTAAGGTCCGTCATTCAAATGACGACACATCGCTAGCGCATGCTCCATGTGGGCGTGCGCTAGCGATGCGCTCGCCATTACGAGCAATGGCGGCGTTGACGGACTACGTTACACCGCGTTATGCCGCGGTGTAACATAGTCCGTTAAACGTACCGCCATAACGCAATGGGAACCAAGCCTTACAGGCTACAAGTTGGGTCTTATTTATGCCATCTAACAAATACCAGGTGAAATAATTGCAACACAAAGAATCCAGAGCAGACATTGCAGCCTCTCGAGGGCTCATGCTTTGTTTTATTTACTTCATCTGTGTATACATCTTCTATTTATTCAAAGCACATGCTCGCTACAGACACTTGAGTTCTCCAAAGCTGATGAATAATCTAAATAATTGAAGAAAGGCATGTATAAGAGGCCCTGCTGAAGGTCAAAAGAAAACTTCGGAATATTATAAAAATGTGCAGAAATCGTGACACCATCTAGTGGCATACAATTAGGCAACATTGTAACACTTGTAGGCACAATGATTCAGGAAATGATAGCATGTCATAAATCACATGGATACATTTTTTACGCAGGGAATATCTTTTCTTTCCTTGCATCGGTTAAGGTAGTAACATGGAAATAAAAGCTACAAAGTTTTCGAATGCAGGCAGTAACCGTGTGTGTAGGGGATCCTTCCTTACTTGCTGCCACATATAAAACAATATATTTTTAAGTGATAAATAAATGCAGATACAGCAAATAATTGAGCAATTATGTGATCAAGCTATTAGGGCAATCGTCATGTTCAATGTCTGCACTATTTGGTTTCAAAATCGGAGGCACGCATCAAGATGCAGAGTGTACAATCATTCTAAAACCTCATTTAGAATATGGGTCATGGATTGGCTGTGGGTCTTTTGACCGGAATTTGACAGCCTCTGAATGAGGCTTAAACCTGGGTCTCCACATTACTTGATGTGTATTTGATGCAGTTTTTCAGCAAACTCTATGTAAGCTTTCATATTTTTTGCACTGAGGAGAGGTTTCCGTCGGCCACTCTGCCATAAAGGCCTAACTGGTGGAGGGCTGCACTGATAGTTGACTTTGTGGAACTTTCGCACTTCTCCCTACTGCATCTCTGGAGCTCAGCCACAGTGATCTTGGGGTTCTTCTTTACCTCTCGCACCAAGGCTCTTCTCCCACGATTGCTCAGTTTGGCTGGACAGCCATGTCTAGGAAGACTTCTGGTGGTCCCTAACTTCTTCCAATTAAGGATTATGGAGGCCACTATGCTCTTAGGAACCTTGAGGACTGCAGAAATTCTGTTGTAATCTTGACCAGATCTGAGCCTTGCTACAATTCTGACTCTGAGCTCCTTGGCCAGTTCTTTTGACCTGGTATGTCTGAACTGTCTCCTAACCTGGAATACCCACAGCACCCCTGAATCCCATGCACTTCCCTCCCTCTGTTCTACCTGGTATGCTGCTACTTTTTCCCTGACTTTAATTCCATGTATTATACTGAAAATTTTCTGAATGTATATTGACATGTCTGTGCTCCTCACACCTAGCCCCATCTTTCGATCTTATCCTGCCTCTGTCTTCATCTTTGGTAGTCAAATGTTGTATTAAATGCAATCTGCTAATACTCCCCTGCTGTGAACTGTCCTCCACCTCCTTCCTCCCCAGCCCCCCCTCCCTCTCTCACCTGGCTTAATTTCATGGACACTTGAATGGTATAAGTTGCAT
The DNA here is from genome assembly GCF_032444005.1 of Ranitomeya imitator. Lineage (NCBI taxonomy): Eukaryota > Metazoa > Chordata > Amphibia > Anura > Dendrobatidae > Ranitomeya > Ranitomeya imitator. Next base: position 802,653,839 of record NC_091282.1, read on the forward strand.
GGAGCTGGTCAGATGTGACTTTAGTCAGATGTGACATCATTTAAAGTGACATCTTTTTAAGTGTGTCATCAGAAATAGACCAGAAATCGGCCAGACGGTAAGACTAATACCTGTCTTCTAATTTCACTTGCCTCTCTTTTCTTCCCCTGCTCTTTAACCATGCTCACATTTGCCCTCACTGTTTTTGCTCCAATAATCCTCACTCTCCTTCTCTAACCCCAAACCCCTGCACCCTCAAACCAAATAACTATCTCCCCCTCTCTCCCACCCTCACACCTCGCTTCATCCACAGACCTGCTCTTTAACTTCAGACCGCACCTACTAAATTATAATATGAGCCGATTGCTCTCCTTCACCACCTGCTTTCCCTTTCTCTTCTCATCCTCACTGCTAGCGACATATCCCCAATCCTGGCTCCCCCACCCCCTACATCCCACTAATCCTCACCCCTATGCTTCTCACACTATGAGAAACTACCGCAACCCCTCATACTTAAAATCTGTGCCACTGACCCCTACCACCCTGCTTCCTCTCTCTGGGACACTTTGGAATGCCCGCTCTGTCTGCAACAAGCTCCACGTGATCCACGATCTCTTTACTTCCCGCAACCTTTCTTTCCTGGCCCTGAGACCTGGATGACCGGGTGGTGACACGGCCTCCCCTGCTGCACTGAGTTATGGTGGCCTCTACTTTACCCACGCTCCTCGCTCTGGCAGCAGACATGGCGGAGGAGTAGGTTTCCTTCTTTCTAAAAACTGCTCCTTCAACCTTATCCAACCCCCAACCTCCCTACTTTCGAGGTTCACTCTGTCCGTATCTACTCTCCTTCTAATCTCCAAATGGCTGTCATATACTGACCACTGGGCTCAGCCACTGCCTTCATTGACCAATTCTCCACTTTCTTTCTGCTGACATCCCCATCATCATAATGGGTGACTTTAATATCCCTACTGACACCCACCAGCCAGCAGTCTCCAAGCTCCTTGCCCTTACTTCATCCTTTGGACTTACACAGTGGTCCTCCACAGCCACCCATGCAGACGGACATACACTAGACCTCATCTTCACCTGCCTCTGTTCCTTATCTAATCTCAAGACCTCTCCCTTCCTCCTATCTGACCACCATCTACTCACCTTCTCATCCTTGTCCTCCTCACCTGCCCCCTATGTCCAGCCACTACCACATCCTCACAGAAACCTTGCACACTTAGACATTCACAGACTCTCAGACTCTCTTCTATCCCTGTCCTCCATATCTTCACTCCATGACATGGACAGCGCCACCGCTTTCTATAACTCCACCCTCACATCAGCCATAGACTCAGTCGCCCCTCTCATGCATGGCAAAGTACGACAAATCAACAGGCAACCCTGGCATAACAACCTCACCAAAAAACTCCGACAAGCATCCAGGGTCGCAGAGCGGCTTGGAAAAAAACATGCCAGCCAGTCGACTTCACTGCTTTCAAACAAGCTACACTTGCCTTCAAACTAGCCCTCACTTCTGCTAAACAGACCTATTTCACTAACCTTGTATCTTCATTATCATACAACCCAAAACAACTGTTCAGCACATTTAATTCTCTCCTCAGCCCACCACTGCCACCTCCAACTCCCCTCATCTCTTCTGAGGACTTTGCCACCTACTTCAAAAACAAGATCGATCAAACAAGGCAAACTTTTACTGTTCCATCACCCCAAACACTCCATATACCAGACCTCTGCCCTTCCCTAATAACTTCCCTCTCCAACATCACTGAAGGAGAGCTGTCAAGGTGAAAATATATATCTTTATACACTTTTGTACTTTTATATATTCTTATGCTGTGAAACAATAAGTTTTTCCCTTCGCTTGCTAATGCAAATGTAATTGTATTTAAGATGGCTGCCAGTATTCACCTTTGCCTTAGTTTTTGTTCTTGCCAAGAATCTACTTTCGTTTCTGAAGCTAAAGTATCATTTCTGGAGAAATGGAAACTTAAAGTGACGTGGAGGAAGGAGGATCCATCATATGACGTCAGACCAACCAGAAGGACTGAATACCAGATACATTGCTGAAACCCCGCCTAACCCCGCCCTCTGCACACCTTCCCCCAATAGATCATATAATGTTGTGTATTAGAAAATAAAGTCAGTTGTTGCTGTGACATTACACACGAGCATGCAATGAGTTTGAACCAGCATTGTGTCTGACTCATTCTTATCCGGTACCAACATGCTCTTAATCTGATTTGGAATGACTGGTGGATGAAGGGTATTGTCGTGACGACCCCGACAATTTGGCGCAACCAACGTGGGGCGTGGCCCGCGATCCGAGACCCCCTGGACCCATGCCTGGACGTCCGTGGATGACACCCGTAGTGGCTGACCTCGAGGACTGATCACCCTCCAAACACGGTAAGTGGAGATCACATACTATGTATGTGTCACACTTGCTAGTAACATAGTAACATAGTAACATAGTTAGTAAGGCCGAAAAAAGACATTTGTCCATCCAGTTCAGCCTATATTCCGTCATAATAAATCCCCAGATCTACGTCCTTTTACAGAACCTAATAATTGTATGATACAATATTGTTCTGCTCCAGGAAGACATCCAGGCCTCTCTTGAACCCCTCGACTGAGTTCGCCATCACCACCTCCTCAGGCAAGCAATTCCAGATTCTCACTGCCCTAACAGTAAAGAATCCTCTTCTATGTTGGTGGAAAAACCTTCTCTCCTCCAGACGCAAAGAATGCCCCCTTGTGCCCGTCACCTTCCTTGGTATAAACAGATCCTCAGCGAGATATTTGTATTGTCCCCTTATATACTTATACATGGTTATTAGATCGCCCCTCAGTCGTCTTTTTTCTAGACTAAATAATCCTAATTTCGCTAATCTATCTGGGTATTGTAGTTCTCCCATCCCCTTTATTAATTTTGTTGCCCTCCTTTGTACTCTCTCTAGTTCCATTATATCCTTCCTGAGCACCGGTGCCCAAAACTGGACACAGTACTCCATGTGCGGTCTAACTAGGGATTTGTACAGAGGCAGTATAATGCTCTCATCATGTGTATCCAGACCTCTTTTAATGCACCCCATGATCCTGTTTGCCTTGGCAGCTGCTGCCTGGCACTGGCTGCTCCAGGTAAGTTTATCATTAACTAGGATCCCCAAGTCCTTCTCCCTGTCAGATTTACCCAGTGGTTTCCCGTTCAGTGTGTAATGGTGATATTGATTCCCTCTTCCCATGTGTATAACCTTACATTTATCATTGTTAAACCTCATCTGCCACCTTTCAGCCCAAGTTTCCAACTTATCCAGATCCATCTGTAGCAGAATACTATCTTCTCTTGTATTAACTGCTTTACATAGTTTTGTATCATCTGCAAATATCGATATTTTACTGTGTAAACCTTCTACCAGATCATTAATGAATATGTTGAAGAGAACAGGTCCCAATACTGACCCCTGCGGTACCCCACTGGTCACAGCGACCCAGTTAGAGACTATACCATTTATAACCACCCTCTGCTTTCTATCACTAAGCCAGTTACTAACCCATTTACACACATTTTCCCCCAGACCAAGCATTCTCATTTTGTGTACCAACCTCTTGTGCGGCACGGTATCAAACGCTTTGGAAAAATCGAGATATACCACGTCCAATGACTCACCGTGGTCCAGTCTATAGCTTACCTCTTCATAAAAACTGATTAGATTGGTTTGACAGGAGCGACTTCTCATAAACCCATGCTGATATGGAGTTAAACAGTTATTCTCATTGAGATAATCCAGAATAACATCCCTCAGAAACCCTTCAAATATTTTACCAACAATAGAGGTTAGACTTACTGGCCTATAATTTCCAGGTTCACTTTTAGAGCCCTTTTTGAATATTGGCACCACATTTGCTATGCGCCAGTCCTGCGGAACAGACCCTGTCGCTATAGAGTCACTAAAAATAAGAAATAATGGTTTATCTATTACATTACTTAGTTCTCTTAGTACTCGTGGGTGTATGCCATCCGGACCCGGAGATTTATCTATTTTAATCTTATTTAGCCGGTTTCGCACCTCTTCTTGGGTTAGATTGGTGACCCTTAATATAGGGTTTTCATTGTTTCTTGGGATTTCACCTAGCATTTCATTTTCCACCGTGAATACCGTGGAGAAGAAGGTGTTTAATATGTTAGCTTTTTCCTCGTCATCTACAACCATTCTTTCCTCACTATTTTTTAAGGGGCCTACATTTTCAGTTTTTATTCTTTTACTATTGATATAGTTGAAGAACAGTTTGGGATTAGTTTTACTCTCCTTAGCAATGTGCTTCTCTGTTTCCTTTTTGGCAGCTTTAATTAGTTTTTTAGATAAAGTATTTTTCTCCCTATAGTTTTTTAGAGCTTCAATGGTGCCATCCTGCTTTAGTAGTGCAAATGCTTTCTTTTTACTGTTAATTGCCTGTCTTACTTCTTTGTTTAGCCACATTGGGTTTTTCCTATTTCTAGTCCTTTTATTCCCACAAGGTATAAACCGCTTACACTGCCTATTTAGGATGTTCTTAAACATTTCCCATTTATTATCTGTATTCTCATTTCTGAGGATATTGTCCCAGTCTACCAGATTAAGGGCATCTCTAAGCTGTTCAAACTTTGCCTTCCTAAAGTTCAATGTTTTTGTGACTCCCTGACAAGTCCCCCTAGTGAAAGACAGGTGAAACTGCACAATATTGTGGTCGCTATTTCCTAAATGCCCAACCACCTGCAGATTTGTTATTCTGTCAGGTCTATTAGATAGTATTAGTGTTAGTAGTAGTAGTAGTAGTAGTAGTAGTAGTAGTAGTGTTTCAGCCATTATTGGTTAGTCTGTGGTCTCCTTGGGTCTGGGGAGTGACCGGTCGAGTGGTGAGACCGAGCGCGATCCTGTGCCACGCTTCGAACCAGCAACTGAGAGACGTCGCACTCTGCGCGTCCTCGTGTACACCACACCTCCTCCACCGGTCATTGTACTCCATTCAACCACCCTACCCGTGACTGTTGCCTAGTAGTGATAGAGTGAAAGATTGAGAAGTTTGTGGATTGGGGGCGGCTGAGAGAAGGGATAGGAGACGCAGCCTCTGTGATATTGTCCAGATAGGTAATTAAGACGTCCCGAGAGGGGACCACCTACATTTCCGGGGAGGGCTCTCACTAGGAGATCGCCTTCCAACGTTTAGAATATCGTGACAGGGTAGACTGTAGACTGTTAATCACTGGTGTTCAGGGGTTAGGGACAGGATATCAAGCGCGAGGCTCTTTATTCATAACACGTCGAACGCGAGGCTCCGTGTTATTTTTTTGTTGGGAATACGGTGTTGTTATCGCTGTCAGCGGCCTACTGCAGAAGGGCGTAGTATTCTGTGAGTCATGTTGCGTCTCTTATGGCAGAAGAAGTCCGTGCCCCACGAGTTAAGTGAGGATGCTGTGGAAGTCAAGACAATAGTAGAGTCATGGGAGGGCAAGAAGGCAGTCAAGAATGTTGAGAGGTTGTACAAGCATGCAGGATTGCCCTCGACAGGGAGATTGCAGCCGTCTACATGGCACCATCTCATAGAGAACAAAAAGGGCATGTTGAAAGATAAAGGATTGTTAGAACAAGCGCAAGCTCATCTGCGAGTTGCGCGAGGTTTAAAGAACGAGGAATGGAAAAAGGTTGATGGAGAGGAAAGATGAAAGGATGCAGAGCCCTTGTTTGGTTATAAAATACCTCAATTATTAGTTTTTCTAGGGTGTTCTGGCATATGAGTTGTGTGAAGGTTTTGTAGAAATGAATTAAGTCTGAGAACTGCTGTATTTCGTTACTCTGTGTGGTTTTCCGAGACACCCGATGGGAGGGGTCAAACAGCTGCGCTGTGCCTTTCTTCTTTGTGTTGAGGAATGTTGTGATGTTCTTATCTGTTCCGTGTTTCTGGTATGGAGGGGGTCGAGTCGCTGCGTCCTCTCCTTGTGTAGTAAGAATTATTGTAAGTTTAAAGTGAAATGTGTTTTGTTTTAGGAGATTGTTTGGTTATCAGTGTAATTGAAAAAAAAAATGGTAAAAGATTCACCTGTTTCAAGTTGAATGGTTGATATATACAGCAAATTAAGGATTAACAGAGAAAGTGAATTGTTTTGTGGTGCAAGAAGGAACTGAGAAAGTGACTGAGATTAATGTGTTGGGAAAGCAAACAATAAGAAATTTGAAACAGGGGGGCTCCCTGCTGGGTAATATGGTCCCTCCCCAGGAAATTAAGTCTCTTCTCCCGACTGTAAGCTCTGTGCCCCTTAACCCCAAGGCACCAATATATCCTAGACTGCCGAGAAGTTCTATGGGCGTCTTATGGTAGTGTTTAAAGATCTGGGGTTTTCACTGTATAATAAAGCCCATTCACACGTTTTTGTGGTAGCTTTGATGTCCGAGTTTTAAATCTGAATTGAAAGAGGCAATAATGTCAGTTAGACCTGACATCGAGAATTCCACTCCGGACGATGCATTAAAAGTACTACAAAGTTTCCAGAAGAACTTAACCCATTCTGTATCAGCAGCTGCGCTCTGTAGCCCCCACCGCTCTCAGCCCCCCCCCCCCACAGCTGCAAGGACACAGCTCGCAGCTCCATTCCTTATCAGTGGCCCACTAGACTCCAGCTCCAGCCCCCCTCCCTTACACAAATCCAGTCTCATACTCCAATATCCATTTTAACCCTGTGTCTGGAAATCTCCCTCGCCATGTTAATTCTCAGACCAAGACAAGACAGATGGACTTGTAAACATTGCGGTCAGACAAACCCAGACTGGAGAAATACTTGTATAATCTGTGCTGCAACCCAACCTAAGTGAATTACACTGAATCCTGTCCAGACAAGATCACATGTAGTGATATAAGAAGCTGACACAGGATTGTGGGTAGTGGGGACATTAACTTTTGGGAGTAAGCTGACAGTAATCCTTTTGGGAAGGAGCTGTAGAAAAGCATGTCATGTCACGCCCAACCGGTCATCATGTCACCCCCACCACCAGAGAACCAACCACATCAGGTAGTGTAAGACAGATACAGGAGTATTATCCCTGGAAGCCCTCTGACTAGCTAGCTACGCTAAAATAATTCGCTGACCCTGAGAACAAACCTTTCCCATTTTACAGACAAAGACAATATGATGGATGTATAAGTGCACCTGAGCAGACCTAGAGAGTTGGTGAGCCAAGATGATGGTCAAATGGTATTTACGTTATATAACCCCTATGCAGATGAGTATAATGAGATGTGTATCTTACACGCCCTTTCCCAATCAGTTTGTAAAAAAAAAAAAAAAAAAGGGGGGGATAGTGTCTCTAACCCTGGCAGTTAGAATATCCTTATGTCATGCTGCTTCAGTATGTGGGTAATTTTTTGTTTTTTTTGTTGTGTGCACAGACAGAGCAGGAAGCCATTGTTGCCACTGTTAGTTTTCACAAGTATCTGGCAGATCTGAACTGTCGGGTTTCGGCCTCGAAACTTCGGTTCTGCCTTGGTCAAGTGATATTTTTGGGTCACTGTCTCCTTCAGGGTGCCAGACACCTCACAGAAGAAAGGAAAATAGCAGTCAGCCACAAAGGATGAGACTGAACTCCAGCGTTTTCTTGGACTATGTACTTATTGTTGTCAGTGAATACCGGACGCATCCCGCATAATGCAATTTCTCTACAAGGCCCTGAAAGACTGTTCAAGATATGATGATGAGTTTGGCAGATTCCACACCGGATACACTGTTACTACGGAAGATACTGTAGTGCCCGGAGCTGCACTCACTCCCTCCCTGTCAGGACAAGAAGCAGAACATCAGGCTCTGTCTACTACATGTACTTTGGCCAAAGACAGACGGGCTGATATATACACGGACTCACAGTATGCATTTGGTATTGCTCATGATTTCGGAGCCCTATGGACCAATCGAGGGTTTGTTACTACCGCCGGGAATCAGTGAAGAATGCTGAAGCTGTTAAAACCCTCATGGACTCAATCGAATTACCTACTCAGGTGGCCATTATCAAAGTTAAGGAGCACGGTACTATGGAACAGGCCACAGACTGTTGGTAACGCCTTTGCGGATATGCAAGCAAAAGCCGCTGCTCTCCTTCCCGTTGAACTGCCCATACCAGCTATGGTGACCACACGCTCTCAGCGTAAACAGTTACAAGAAACACTGACTCTACAGGAACCTGATGATCTATGCCAGACTGAGGTTTTCTGCCGGACCCCGCAAGACCGCTTAATGATGATGAGGAAGTGAAGCAGTGGAAAGCTGATGGAGCACGTATGGACAATGGTCGCTGGAAAAAGGACCAACATGTGTCTCTCCCTAAGCGGATGTACCCTGCTATTGCCACGTGGGCGCATGGGCCCACACATCGAGGTATCTGTCAGACCTGCAATCCCGGTCAACTTCAACGTGTAACCCCGAAGCACCTTGCTAAGCCCGACTATCCTTTCCAAAGGCTCCAGGTGGACCTCATCACGTTGCCTAAGTCTGAAGGTATGAATATTGTCTGGTGGTTGTCGACATGTTCTCCAGAAGTATTCCCCGTTACCAACGTGACTGCAAAGACCACTGCAAAGAAACTGGTGATGGAAGTTATATGCAGATATGGTGTTCCAGAAGTTGTTGAAAGTGACCAAGGCTCATGTGTATCAGGAGGTTCTGACAATGCTTGGATCCACTGTAGCCCTCCATACTCCATATGTTATTCAGTTTAGTAAAAATGTTGCTAACACCCATGTCTTAGTTTTTTCTTCCCTTCCAGATTCAGCAGAAACCGACACTTGTCACAATTTGAAGTCTGGTGATTTTGTGGTCGTGAAAAGCCATGTCAGAAAACACGGACTAGAACCCTTGTACAACGGTCCCTACCAAGTCCTGCTCATCACTCCTATGTCAGTAAAGCTGGAAGGAAGGCCGACATGGATCCACGTATCGCACTGCAAGCTGGTCAAACAGACTAGTAGCAAATAAGGGGACATAATGTTTTAGTTTTTCGTATTTCCATATAATAATATTGGTAACCGCATGGGACAGTCTAAATTCCCCAATATCCTTGAATAATAAGTTTGTACAATATCATGAAAGATTAGTAGTACAGATGGGTATAGCCAATAAAATTGTCAGTTATACCAATGTGGGATAAATTGGTTAGGGCCACAGATTATCCAGATGATCAAATTTGGGATATATTGGATATACTTAATACCACTACCTGTGTTATGAATCTGTTGAGGGGTCTAAAGCCCACTGATTGCTCAGATTATGTCCCACTAATTCATGAAGTACCTAAACTAAAGGTCCCAGGAGGGATAACTGTGTTAGCTGATAATTATACCTGCTATAATTCCCACGACACTACAGGTACACCAGTAGGGGTCTTCGAGACAGGTTTCTGCAAAGAGAACAGTTCCCTAGATACTGACTTGCTAGTTAATCATACACAGTACATGTACGACATTTATTGGTTATGTGGAGATGGTAAGCTCCATCCTAGGTTGCCTAATGCCTGGACAGGTCAATGCACCCTTGTTAAACTAGCTATGCAGTTCAAGATTTTACCTTGGGATCCAGAGACACCTGATGAATATACCAGAAAGAGGAGAAGTCTCGATCAGCTCCACATGAGTTATGAAGAAGATCCATTAGTATATGTCAATGGCATTGGAGTGCCAAGGGGGGTGCCTGACCAATTTAAAGCCCAGAACCAGATCTATGCTAGCTTTGCTTCTTTAATCCACAAGTGCAGATTAATAAAAATGTTGATTGGATCAATTACATATATTACAGTCAACAAAGGTTTGTCAATTTTACCTGTGATGCTTTCCAGGGTATAGTTGAGGAATTGGGCCCTAACACTAGAATGACCTTCCAAAGCCGATTAGCCCTTGATATGATCTTAGCTGAGAAAGGAGGAGTCTGTGGGATGGTGGGAGAGGAGTGTTGTACCTATATCCCTCAGAACTCTGGGGTAAATGGAAAGACCATGACAGCTCTTAAAAAGATAAATGGGTTAGCAGCAGAATTAAAAACTAATGTTGGAGTAGACACATCTTTCTTTTCCAGTTGGTTGGGTGGCCTCAAAGGATTTCTTCAACAAGCTTGTCTGGTATTGACTGCCCTCCTTGTAGTTGGATCAATAATCCTCTGTTGTGTTATTCCCCTGCATAAAAAGGTTATCACTGAGGCAACTCCGACTGGCACCTTCCTCAACCAAGAAGTAGACCCACCAGAGTGCGATGGCACTGATCCAGGGGAGATCCCTAAGTACGTCCCCCTCAAGAAGTTAGACAATACCCTTTACTCTCAGATGATGCTAAGAGAGTTAGTTTAGGGACAGCGGGAGAACTCCATGTGAAGCTAGTGAAGGGTTCAGCTGCCTGGAGGCCTCTCACAAGGGGAGAGCTTCTGAGGTGTCTGGATGAAGAAATCCACCTCCCCTTTCCCCATCACATGGACAGTCTCGAAGGATCTTTCTTTTTAGGGAAAAACTTAGTGTTTAGGGGGGATTGTCAAGGTGAAAATATATATCTTTATACACTTTTGTACTTTTATATATTCTTATGCTGTGAAACAATAAGTTTTTCCCTTCGCTTGCTAATGCAAATGTAATTGTATTTAAGATGGCTGCCAGTATTCACCTTTGCCTTAGTTTTTGTTCTTGCCAAGAATCTACTTTCGTTTCTGAAGCTAAAGTATCGTTTCTGGAGAAATGGAAACTTAAAGTGACGTGGAGGAAGGAGGATCCATCATATGACGTCAGACCAACCAGAAGGACTGAATACCAGATACATTGCTTAAACCCCGCCTAACCCCGCCCTCTGCACACCTTCCCCCAATAGATCATATAATGTTGTGTATTAGAAAATAAAGTCAGTTGTTGCTGTGACGTTACACACGAGCATGCAATGAGTTTGAACCAGCATTGTGTCTGACTCATTCTTATCCGGTACCAACATGCTCTTAATCTGATTTGGAATGACTGGTGGATGAAGGGTATTGTCGTGACGACCCCGACAGAGCTTACTCACCTCCTTTCCAAATCACACCTCACCAACTATGCACTTGACCCCATCCCTTCCCATCTGCTCCCCAACCTCACTAACATGCTCATTCCCGCCCTAACCCATCTCTTCAACCTATCTCTATCTTCTGGTACCTTCCCCTCTGCCTTCAAACATGCCACCATCACACCCATCCTCAAAAAAGCTAACCTTGACCCAACTGCTATGCCCAGCTATCACCCCATATCACTGCTCCCGTTTGCTTCCAAACTCCTTGAGCAGCATGTCCATGCTCAACTTTCCTCCCACCTCTCATCTAACTCTCTTCTTGACAACCTCCAATCTGGCTTCCACCCCCACCACTCCACCGTACTTGCTCTGACCAAAATTACTAATGACTTACTCACAGCCAAAGCTAACAGACAGTTCTCCATTCTCCTCCTTCTCGACCTATCCTCTGCTTTCGACACAGTCGACCACTGCCTACTGCTACAGATTCTTTCTTCCGTTGGCATCAAAGGCCTTGCCCTGTCCAGGATTGCTTCATACCTTTCCAAATGCACGTTTAGTGTTTTCCACTCCCACACTACCTCCTCATCCCGCCCTCTCTTTGTTGGAGTCCCTCAATGTTCTGTCCTAGGGCCCCTACTTTTTTCCATCTATATCCTTGGCCTAGGACAACTCATAAAGTCCCATGGCTTCCAGTACCATCTGTATGCGGATGACACTCATATCTACCTCTCTGGCCCAGATGTCACCTCTCTGCTGTCTAGAATCCCGGAGAGTCTATCAGCCATATCCTCCTTCTTCAACTCTCACTTCCTAAAACTCAATGTAGACAAAACCGAACTCATCATCTTTCCCCATCTCGCGTATCCCCCCTATCTGATCTATCTATTACGGTAAACGGCATCATGTTCTCTCCTGAAATCTGCTATCTCGAGGTAACTCTCGACTCTGCCCTATAAAGGCACAGATGATTGGCCTCGGGGAGACCAAAACATCCAACACCGCGGAGACACAATCACGTGTTTCTCAACGCAGTGATTCCAGAACACTGCCCCCATCCCTTATGGGAAATATGCAGATGCATGTAAAGAAGCTGCGGAGACACCATCACGTGTTTCTCGACGCAAGCAGTGAATAGCCAGGCCTTTCCCCGGGAAGGAACAACCACGGGAAGGGCAGCATCCTATGAAGGAAAGCCACCTATGCCAAGCATGGTATCCATCCACAGACAGCTGTTTCGGGGTTTTTGCCCCTCATCAGTGTGGAGTAGGAATCTGGCTATTAGGAGCAGTGCCTAGTAAAAAGGCTATAAAGGCACAGATGATTGGCCTCGGGGAGACCAAAACATCCAACACCGCGGAGACACCATCACGCGTTTCTCAACGCAGTGATTCCAGAACACTGCCCCCATCCCTTATGGGAAATATGCAGATGCATGTAAAGAAGCTGCGGAGACACCATCACGTGTTTCTCGACGCAAGCAGTGAATAGCCAGGCCTTTCCCTGGGAAGGAACAACCACGGGAAGGGCAGCATCCTATGAAGGAAAGCCACCTATGCCAAGCATGGTATCCATCCACAGACAGCTGTTTCGGGGTTTTTGCCCCTCATCAGTGTGGAGTAGGAATCTGGCTATTAGGAGCAGTGCCTAGTAAAAAGGCTATAAAGGCATAGATGATTGGCCTCGGGGAGACCAAAACATCCAACACCGCGGAGACACCATCACGTGTTTCTCAACGCAGTGATTCCAGAACACTGCCCCCATCCCTTATGGGAAATATTCAGATGCATGTAAAGAAGCTGCGGAGACACCATCACGTGTTTCTCGACGCAAGCAGTGAATAGCCAGGCCTTTCCCCGGGAAGGAACAACCACGGGAAGGGCAGCATCCTATGAAGGAAAGCCACCTATGCCAAGCATGGTATCCATCCACAGACAGCTGTTTCGGGGTTTTTGCCCCTCATCAGTGTGGAGTAGGAATCTGGCTATTAGGAGCAGTGCCTAGTAAAAAGGCTATAAAGGCACAGATGATTGGCCTCGGGGAGACCAAAACATCCAACACCGCGGAGACAACATCACGTGTTTCTCAACGCAGTGATTCCAGAACACTGCCCCCATCCATCTCGACTCTGCCCTGTCCTTCAAGCTGCAATCCAAACTCTTGCCACCTCCTGTTGCCTCTAACTCAAAAATATTGCCAGAATCCGTCCCTTCCTCAGCACACAATCTACTAAAACTCTTGTGCATGCCCTCATCATATCCCGCCTCGATTATTCCAACACCCTCCTTTATGGCCTCCCCGGTAACACTCTTGCACCGCTCCAGTCTGTTTTAAACTCTGCTGCCCGGCTAATCCACCTCTCTCCTCGCTACTCCCCGGCTTCTCCCCTCAGCAAATCCCTCCACTGGCTCCAAATTCCCCAACAAATCCAGTTCAAACTACTAACAGTGATCTACAAAGCCATCCACAACCTGTCCCCTCCCTATGTCTCTGAACTAATCTCCCAATATCTTCCCTCACGTAATCTTCGATCCTCCCAAGACCTGCTACTCTCCTCAACACTTATTTGTTCCTCACACAACGCCTCCAAGATTTCTCCCTAATATCCCCCATCCTCTGGAACTCCACGCCTCAACACGTCCGATTATCCACCCCCCTCGGATCCTTCAGATGGAACCTGAAAACCCATCTCTTCAGGAAAGCCTACAGCCTGCAATAACCATTCTGCCGCCTCACCACCACCCAAGCTGCCGCGTCACCAACCGCCGCAGCTGCCGCCTCACCAACCACCGGAGCTGCCACCTCACCAACTGCTAGAGCTGCCGCCTCACCACCGCCAGAGCTGCCGCTCCCCCGACCTTCTGTCTCCTCCTCATTATCCTGTAGAATTTAAGTCCGCAAGGACAGGGTCCTCTCCCCTCTGCACCAGTCTGTCATTGTAAATTTGTTTACTGTAAACGTTATCTATAACCCTGTACGTAACCCCTATTCTCATGTACAGCACCATGGAATTAATGGCGCTATATAAATAAATAATAATAATAATTTGGTCTGACATGTACTGTGAGCTGTGGGGTCTTACATAGGACTTGATTTGGAAAGGCACACATCTGTCTATCAGTTGAATTAAACACAGATGGACTCCAATGAAGGAGTAGAACCATCTCAAGGAGGATCACAAGGAAATGGACAGCATGTGACTTAATTATGAGTGTCTGAGCAAAGGGTCTGAATACTTATGACCATGTGATATTTCAGTTTTTCTTTTTTATTAAATTTTCAAAACTTTCTACATTTCTGTTTTTTTTTCAGTCAGGATGGGGTGCAGAGTGTACATTAATGAGAAAAAAATGAACTTTTTTGAATTTACCAAATGGCCGCAATGAAACAAAGAGTGAAAAATTTAAAGGGGTCTGAATACTTTCCGTACCCGCTGTAGATCCTATATATTGTGCTGCCATCTAATATAGTGGCATGAGAAATCACCAGTGTTTCCTTGCTGGAACAAGATATACGTTTTGCCCTATGGCTTAGGCTGGTTTCACATTTGCGTTTAAAAACGCAGCATTTTAAACGCAAACGCATGTGGTGAAAAAAACGCGTGTAAACGTGTGCAAACGCTGCGTTTTTTTGATGCATGCGTTTTTGCATATGAAAAAAATGCAGCGTTTTGACGCGTTTACATGCGTATTTGCCTGTGTTTGCGTTTTTAAAACGCATGCTGAGAAGTGTCTGACACCTGCCAATCATCAAAATCAAGTAAAAAACCCACTATAAACAGAAATAGCTAGGGTTAGGGTTAGGGCTTGGATCTCTATGGATCCTAACCCTAACCCTAAAGGGATCCTAACCCTAAAGGGATCCTAACCCTAACCCTAACCCTAGGGATCCTAACCCTAACCCTAGGGATCCTAACCCTAACCCTAGGGATCCTAACCCTAACCCTACCCCTAACCCTAGGGATCCTAACCCTAACCCTACCCCTAACCCTAACCCTAAAGGGATCCTAACCCTAACCCTTAAGGTTAGGGTTAGGATCCCTTTAGGGTTAGGGTTAGGATCCCTTTAGGGTTAGGGTTAGGGTTAGGATCCCTTTAGGCTTAGGATCCCTAGGGTTAGGGTTAGGGGTAGGGTTAGGGTTAGGGGTAGGGTTAGGATCCCTTTAGGGTTAGGATCCCTTTAGGGTTAGGGTTAGGATCCCTTTAGGGTTAGGGTTAGGATGCCTTTATCACCTTTATGGTGGGGGGTGGCATATCAGTGTGTTTTCTGTTTTTTCTTTCTATAAAAACGCATGCGTTTTTAACGCAACCAAACGCATGTGCTTAAAAGCACATGCATTTACACAGACAGCAATACGTTTTTTGCCGCAAAAAAAGCATGCGTTTTTTGCGGCAAAAAAATGCCGCTAGAAATTAGTACATGTTGCATTTCTGCAACACAACGCATGCATAGAAAAGACGCATGCGGCGGCAAAACGCGAAAAAACGCATGCGTTTTTAATGTTAAGTATAGGAAAAAAAACGCATGCGTTTTTTTGCGCTAAAACGCAGCGGCAAAAAACGCAAATGTGAAACCAGCCTTAGGTGCTTTGAACTATAATTCTGATTATTTTTTTGGTTGCACATTACATTTTCTCTTACCCATAATTAACTCCCTGCAACAATAGAAATTTAAAGTATGCTACCAACATGACAGCTAAGTTCATATTTGGAAAGCAATGGACTATAAAACGTTGCACTTGTTAGACTAACAATAATTGGTAAATCTCATTGAATCTCTGGCTGCACTTGCATTCTTATCAAAGCAATTTGAACCCATTAGCTGTTATAGAATTTCTTAGTGAAATCATGTTAGATGCTTGCAATGTGAATATTCAACAAAGACACATACTACAATAACCACATACTCTGAGGTTCATTTTTTAGGTTCATATAGAAAATCTGTTACCCTTAAATTATCCAAACCCTTAGTTTAGCTGGGTGTGCATGCACTCTGGGTGCTGAACACTAACAAGCCCCTTTAAACTGAGCTATGGCAACAAACAATCTATGCACCAAGTGAAAGAAAAGTTGGCCTAGGACTCCAAGCTCCATTCTGCAGAGCAAATAACATCTGATAGGTTGGGGTGCCAGTTATCAGACTCCCACAGATCTCATATTGAGGTCATCAATATTATATGCCCGGAGAACAACTTTAAAATCTACAATGGAAAAAGACAACAGGCGAGAGAAGAAGCTGCTCATATGATAGTATTGTGGAGCAGGGATCTTGCGGATTGTAGGCTTTTCAGAAAAGAAGGTTTCTAGGTTGTCTTTAAAGGTTTTGATGATGGGGAAGTCTGATCCGTTTGTATAATTAATTCTGGAGTATAAGTAATGCATGGAAAAAAAGTTGGTTGTATGAGGAGCAGCCAAAAGGAAATGATATTGGGAAGACGATAGATCCTCCGTGGGGAGGTTTTAAGAGTTTAGGTCAGAGTTGAATTGAGAGGACCGGTTATGAAGTTAAGATGATGTGAGAGGAGGCAGCCGGAGATTAGGTACAGAAAACCATTATGAGGTGAGTGTGAGGTTTTAGAGTAAAAATTTGTTCAGGGATGTATTGAGGGGACAGGTGTCATGGGTGTATCAGATGTGACATACAGTCATCCTGGATCCGGCTGTAGAAGGTCACTGCGATTAGCTCTATAAGCACTTTATTGATTTTTCCATCTCTGTTATGGAGTGATATCGTTCTCACTCTAGGACCCAAGACTTACCTCCACCTTTTGCTGCTAATTAACACACCCTTGCTGAAGGTATAAATACCTTGTCTCTTCAGCAAGGTGCTGGTGTTAGCTCAATTGCCCTCTGTCTGGTTGGAAGTACTAGCAGTCAGCTAGTGTCTTCTTGCAGTACTCTTGGAGGATTGCTAGCGTGATATTTCGGTGGCGTTTTCAGGCTAAGTGTATCCACTTGCTTGTCCACCCTCTCTGTCTTTTGTTGTAGTGGGGGCTGACTAGTGCCTACCCTGTCCCCTACCTATCCAGGGCCTATCACTAGGGTCAGGCAAGGATTAGGTTCCTGCTCGGCGATAGGTGCGGAACTTATTAAGGGACATCAGGTGAGGCAGGGTGTTATTAGATTTGCCTAGGGATCTACACTCCCCCTTCCCTGGTGTTTGGGCTTCCCCTCCCTCTCCCAGATGTTGTGCATCTTGCTTCTCCCTCACCCATCGTGACAACAGGTATAGGCTGGAGATTATGTGTGAGGAGCTTATGACAGAAATGTATTGAGGTGACAGGCTATAAATAGAAAATTGTGTGTTGACAGATTTCAGGAAATTATGTCTCAGAAGAAAGGAGGGGACATTTTATGGACTGGAAATTGTCTGGGTAGGTATTGGAAAATTAGGTCGGACATGTATGTAGGGGAAGGTTATGGACATGGGATTACATGTGAGGAGGTAGCAGAGGACTGGGTCGTAGATGTATGAAGGGAACAGGTAATGGAGACTTGTAAGTCACTGTCATTATTTTGAGCTGAAATCTCTAATCAATGGGTAACTGGTTAAGAGTCTGGTGGAGCAGAATGGTGGATTAACTGGGAATTGGAAATGAGGGTGAAGGAAAAAAGAGTTAAACTTTCAGGTAAATGATCATGTCCTAAATGAATTATGGTTTGGTAAAGTGAAATAGAGCTTAGCTAACCGAAAAGGTATGTAAAATGTTCACATGCTTCTCAACAGGCCTCATTTGCTAAAATAACATAGGTGAAAATCTTTAGTCAATCAGATGTCTGATTTACATCTAAAGTAGAAGTAAAGCTTAGTTGCTGATTACCTGATCAAACTCAGTTTAATTTTACAGTCCATGTAAATAAACCTGAAAATTTGGGCTTTGAATCTTTGCAGAACATTAAAGAGAAAGATCATAAAACGTGAGACCTGTCACCAACCCAATGCAGGGATATACTGTATCTCCTCAAAGCCCTTAGGTAATATTCATGAACCTATAGCTATTCAATCACTACTAGCCCACTGCAACTTATAGAAGCCCTTTAAACCCCTGCATGACCCTAGGCTTTGAAGGATGCTTTCAGCCCTCCATCACAAGCTTCAAAAGGCACATTGGGTATTTCCTTATGTATGGGCCACTGGCCAAGGCACTCAAATCATTTGCTGACAATGCAATCTACTTTAAAAGTACAATGTTAAACATTCTCCACCATTACAAGCACTTTTTACAGCCCAATTTCCTCTGAAAGTTTTAAAGGAGGGGGGAAAAAACAGTAAATGTAGAGAGTATTGCTGGGTTTCATTTAGTAACACAGTTGTAAATAAAAATTATGGACTTCTAAATAATAATCACACCGAAATAAGATCTTCTTTACCTGAGGTGCTTGTGAATAAGGTTTTCTTCTTGGCAGGACTTCAAATTATTAAGATAAGCTAACAATCTGGTGCATAAACTTGTTTAGTTAATTCCCCAGGGAATAACGTTGCAATTGTTTTATAGCACCCAAGTAAATCCATAGTACATTACAATTTTTAATTTTCTTTTATTGGATTTTAAGAATTTAGCATGACATCATTACAATTTGAAACACCAGGGGAAATCAATTTTTGAGGGGTTGGATTATTGTTTCGAAGGTCATAAGGCTGCTTTTATTTGAAGAAACATAAATAGTAATCACAGATATAAAGTATGGCTTGTGGCATTACAATACAACTTACAAGTATAATGTTTTAAAAGCGTTTTACAATAATCAAAACTTATCACC
This sequence comes from Ranitomeya imitator, assembly GCF_032444005.1. NCBI lineage: Eukaryota > Metazoa > Chordata > Amphibia > Anura > Dendrobatidae > Ranitomeya > Ranitomeya imitator. The sequence goes on from NC_091282.1 coordinate 802,672,624, forward strand.
TATTGACAGGTGGAACCCAAGTAAAACTGTGCAGTGGTAATTATTATTATGATTATTATACAAATTATGCACCCATGTCACCCAAACTTATTATTATTATTATTATTATTTATTTATATAGCACCATTGATTCCATGGTGCTGTACATGAGAAGGGGTTACATACAAATTACAGATATCACTTAGGCCCCTTTCACACATCAATTTTTTGCCTTCAGTCACAATCTGTTGGCTCGACGGATCCATCTCAGATTGTGAAAAACTGATGCGACGGATTCATTTTTTCGACGGATCCGACTAGCGGATCTGGCTAATTGGATTTTAAATAAATTGGAGCATGCTCAGTTAAAAAAAAACGGAATCTGTCGCCGGATTCCTTCATTTGATGGATCTGGCGCCCATAGGCTTCCATTCGAGCAAACGACGGATGGTGACAGATCCGTCGCTGTCCCATTTTTCTACGTACACAAAAAACGTTACTTTGTCATCTCTGTCCACCGGACAAACAATTTTCAATGGATCCGGCAAACGACGAATAAAACGTGAGGCCATCTGTCGCAATCTGTTGCTAATACAAGTCTATGAGAAAAAAAATGGATCCGGCGGCATCAGTCGCCAAATTCGTTTTTTTTTTTTCAAATTTCAACAGATTGCAACTGATAGCAAAAACTGATGTGTGAAAGGGGCCCTACAGTAAGCAAACTAACAATCACAGACTGATACAGAGGGGCGAGGACCCTGCCCTTGCGGGCTTACATTCTACAGGATGGTGGGGAAGGAGACAATAGGTTGAGGGTTGCAGGAGCTAAGGTGTTGGTGAGGCGGTAGCTCCAGTAGTGGTGAGGAGGCAGCGGGGTCAGTGCAGGCTATAGGCTTTCCTGAAGAGGTCAGTTTTCAGGTTCTATCTGAAGGATCTGAATGTGGTTGATAGTCGGACGTGTATTCAGAAGCAGTCTTGGAGGCGGTGGGGTGAGGAGCGAATAAGTGTGGAGGAGAGAAAGAGGTCTTGGGAGGACCTTTATGCAGTTATTACAACCATACTAAGCTAAGCAGGTTGTCAAGTCTTAGGTAAATAAAGCTTAAAAGTTCAGCCCTTGTTACTGCTATAATAATTGATCTACAGTAAAAAAGGAAAAATGAAGCAACTTTGCAATTAATCTTTATTAAAGATTATTTAGCCGCTTTGTGTTGACAACTCCTATGCAAATGTATTTATCTTCATGATTAAAAATTACAAATTGTACAGTGTTATCCTGCAGTCGAATGTCACACCATATTCTCCTTTTCATAACCAGCAAAGTGGTAACAATACAAGCAGATTTATTTGTAGGCAGACCTCAGAGTCACATATTCCTGTATAATAATAGGTTGTTTTGTTTTTTCTATCATTATTATTCATAGCAACACTTTTTGTTATTTTAGATACCATTAATTGATAAAAAAAAAAGGTCTTAAAACTGAACATAACCTTTACGATGTAACAAAACATTCCCATGGTCTCAGGACCAAAAACACTCACCACTTAAGGATTGTCGTGTATATTGTACGGGTAAATGAAAAATTAACGGCAATATATTTTGAGAGTGCAAAAGTTTCTTTGAGTACTTATCTCAATTTTTCCTATTGGTCCAAGTTCTGTGATTTTCTAGACAGTGGCCCACAGTTATCAAGCAGTTACACCAGTCCTTGGTATAAGCTTGTCCTCAAAAAGTCATAATTTGTGCAAAGTTATAAATGGAGCAAATTTTATATTTTTTGAGGTTGACAAAAGTTTAATAAGTGAGCATGAAGTACTAGGAATGAGTGTGAGGAAACATGTTTTACTAAGATTTTGTAAGTTTAACACCATATTTTAGTACGAATCAACAACTGCTCATTGAGGATGTATATTTCATTATATGCATTCTGTAATGCTGTAGATAAGCCCCCGATGTAACCTGAAAGATAAGAAAAACAATGTATATCATATTATACTCACCTGGGTGGGCGGTCCGGTGTGGTCCGGGAACGGGGCCTCCCATCTTCATGCGATGAGCTCCTCTTCTTTGCTTCCTGAAGCGGCTCCGGCGCAGGTGTACTCTGTCTGCCCTGTTGAGGGCAGCGTAAAGCACTGCAGTGCGCAGGAGCTGGGCTTCTCGGACCTTTCCCGGTGCCTGCGCACGGCAGTACTTTGCTCTGCCCTCAACAGGGCATATAAAGTATGCCTGCGCAGGAGCAGCTACAGAAGCAAGGAAGAGGACGTCATCGCATGAAGATGGGAGGCGCCGGACCCGGACTACGATGCCCATCGGACTAGACTGCACTGGACCACCCCCCAGGTGAGTATAATATAACTTGTTTTTCTTATCTTTCAGGTTACATCAGGGACATATCTACAGCATTACAGAATGCTGTAGATAAGCCCCTAATGGCGGTGGCCAAAGCTTATATATAAAAAGTAGGTGACAAATTCCCTTTAATAACTTTGGCACAATTTACTACCATGATTTTTATATAAAATCGCCAGTTTTGATATACCAGCCTCAATTGGTTTATTTATTAAGGAAATCATGTCAAATGTTTTTACAAGGTGGTTGGAAAAAAAAGTCCCAAAAGACTGTGCAAAAAAATTTAAAAAAGGAAAGATATTAGATTTTTTTAGCTTGATTATATCACAAATAGGTTGAATGACAAGTCTACAGTATCACCACAGATGAGACTCAAAAATAGCGGACTAATTATGCTGACAATACTCTGGCCATTTCACATCCAATATCCTCTCAACTATAAAGTATTCCCCTCCTGCTGTGAAAATCTTTTCAAGAAACTAAACTAATTGTGTCTATCCGGCAAGATTATATAGTTTCCATGAATAACTTAATGTAAATAAAGTTTTCCGCTTTCTCTTGGAGACAGACAACAGGTTATTGACAATAGCTCTTTGTTAATTGCTTTAGCTCCCACAATGCACTGCTCTCTAGTCATATGAAACAATTAGAATTTGGAACTTAAGGTACCGTCTCACAGTGGCACTTTGGTCGCTACGACGGCATGACCCGTGACGCTCCAGCATCGCTCCATTATGGCTCCAGCGTCGTAGACTGCGGTCACACTTTGCAATGCACAACACTGGAGCGATAATTTCATGACGTGTTTGCGATGTAGAAGCTGTTGGTTACTATGCGCACATCGTATACAATATCGTGCACACCTTTGTTACACGATGCGATCATGCCGCCACAGCGGGACACTTGACGACGAAAGAAAGTTTCAAACGATCTGCTACGACGTACGATTCTCAGCGGGGTCCCTGATCGCAGGAGCGTGTCAGACACAGCGAGATCGTAAGGATGTCGCTGGAACGTCACGGATCGTGCCGTCGTAGCGACCAAAGTGCCACTGTGAGATGGTACCATTAGTGTGGAACAAGTGGCAAAAAAATATCTTTTGGCATCAGCGTCACTGAGGGAATTTTTAATTCAAGTATATTAGAAAACAGTTTAGATTATGGCATTAAATAGATGGGGATTTGGGACGAAAATTAGGTTGAATTTTGGATCACTCCTTAAAGACTTAGCCCTTAAAAAATTATACTAGCCCTATATCTCTTAGTGGTGCAGTGCCTGAGAAAAATACTTTTAATTTACATGCAAATGAGGGGCCTTTGGTGTACCTTTGGCGTGGCCAAGAATTTGGTGTACGTTATGCATCATCATTTTGCGTGTTGCGGACTTACAGTTTTCACTATCCAGGGCATGCATGTGTGCACATACACAAGGACACTGCCTGAGCTCAGATATGTTCACAGCGTCAATGCTACCATGCACAGGGTGTGGGTAGATGCATTCTTCTCCCTGGCTCCACTCTGCGGACGTCACTCAGTACACTTCCAAGTATCTTAGGGTAGTGGTCAACCCCTTTTCACTTTCGGTATGTTTGGTTTTGACAATCCATGACAATAAAGTGGCTAGTTGACAACGGATGTCAACAAAGAAGCTAAACCCAGTTCCAGTTGTACTATTCCCCATCATGGCACATTTCGTCATTGAAAATGAAAAATTGGTGTATTGTGGAATAGCGGTTACATAGTAGCAGACTGTATAGAATGTGTTTTAAAGTCTCCTGCTACAAATGTATAGATGACACATCTTTTCCGGTCTCTACATCGCTGCTTAGTCGCAGACTTCAACAAATAACTTGCACACGAGATGAAGACAATATGTAAGCAGAACTCGGTCTTTGATAAATTGACCCCTTTGTGCTTCCGCTAATTGCGCCACATTTCTGCATGCAAGAATGTTTCTGTTTCTATAAGTAAATATGTAACATTCAATCACTTGTGTGTGTGTTTTTATGTAAACTTATATGAGAAAAGTGTTAAACTCAAACATATGACTTCCCATGTAATATACCCACAGTCCGTATGAATGGCTCCATGTAAATAGCTGTCAATAAACACATCTGTTGGAAATGTATTCATTGAATGCCAAGGTCAAAGGTCCAAACTGTTTATTGCCTCATAAACTCAAAAGTAAGTCAATTTATTGTTGAAAGTTGCAGTGGAAGAGCGGCACGTGAAACATGTATTACCCCCTACTCTTGAAGCTAGGATCTGTTCTCCATGTTGTGTGTATTTATTGTACTTGTATAATTTACATAAGAAAGGTCTGTTTTAGGCCATCTTTCATTCCCCTTTAACCAATGCTCTCCCATATAGTATGTATCAGCCCATAGCATTGTAATCTATTGATGATATCTCTTAAGGCTAAGTGCACACTGGTAGACTGGGCGCTGAACCTAAAGGGCCTTTTGAACAGGGAAACAATCGTCAAATGATCATTCAAATGAATATTTGTTCTCCATCACTGCCCAGTACTTGGTTTCAGGAATTTCTTTGCCCAGGTAAAATAACCTTTATGGATTAACAGAAGAAAAGTGGTAATACAAGCTTTTTGTAACATTGTTTTCTTTTTTTGGCTGAAAGGCGCACATAAAAATTCTACTTAAAAGTGGCTGAACCAATGACCTCCGTAGGATAAGCCATTAATCTTATGTGTTTAGGGGCCTTCTGACTCCTCCGATAGATCAGGGGAAAGAAGGATCCAGATTGTCTGATTTTGGATGGCTAACTCTTTTGTTCCCTGAGATATAAGCTGCAATCCTTCCATGATGGAATCACTGACTGAATGGACGAGGCAAATGCAGTAGATATACTATATCTCGACTTCAGCAAAGCATTTGATAAAGTATCTCATACTAGCCTTATTGAAAAAATGACCAAGTATGGGATTTGACAAGGTTACGGTTTGGTGGATTCATAACTGGCTCAGTGATCGTACTTAAAGAGTGGTAATAAATGGTTTCACATCCAATTGGAAAAGTGTTTCAAGTGGGGTACTACAAGGCTCTGTCCAGGCCCCAGTGATGTTCAACATTTTTTTTAAATGATCTAGATAACTAAACTGAAGGTAAAGTAATCAAATTTGCAGACAATGCAAAGCTAGGAGGGATAGCTAAAGGCCCCGTCACACATAGCGAGATCGCTAGCGAGATCGCTGCTGAGTCACAAGTTTTGTGACGCAACAGCGATCTCAGTAGCGATCTCGCTGTGTGTGACACGTACCAGCGATCAGGCCCCTGCTGTGAGATCGCTGGTCGTGTCGGAATGGCCTGGGCCATTTTTTGATCGTTGAGGTCCCGCTGACATCGCTGAATCGGCGTGTGTGACGCCGATTCAGCGATGTCTTCGCTGGTAACCAGGGTAAACATCGGGTAACTAAGCGCAGGGCCGCGCTTAGTAACCCGATGTTTACCCTGGTTGCCATCCTAAAAGTAAAAAAACAAATGCTACATACTTACCTACCGCTGTCTGTCCTCGGCGCTCTGCTTCTCTGGTCTGGCTGTGAGCGCCGGTCAGCCGGAAAGCAGAGTGGTGACGTCACCGCTCTGCTTTCCGGCCGCTGTGCTCACAGCCAGACCAGAGAAGCACAGCGCCGAGGACAGACAGCGGTAGGTAAGTATGTAGCGTTTGTTTTTTTTTACTTTAACGATGGTAACCAGGGTAAGCATCGGGTTACTAAGCGCGGCCCTGCGCTTAGTTACCCGATGTTTACCCTGGTTACCGGGGACCTCGGGATCGTTGGTCGCTGGAGAGCTGTCTGTGTGACAGCTCTCCAGCGACCAAACAGCGACACTGCAGCGATCCGGATCGTTGTCGGTATCGCTGCAGCGTCGCTATGTGTGACGGGGCCTTAACACTAGAGAAGGCAGAGAAAGGACTCAGAAGGTTTTAGATAAGCTTGAACAATGAGCAGCGACTAATAGAATGGTATTTAACAGGGAGAAATGCAAGACTCTACATCTGGGCAAGAAAAATGAAAATTACATTTATAGAAAGGGAGGAATAGAAATAAGCATCAGCACATGTGAAAAAGACTTGGCTATACTAATAGATCACAGACTTCACATGAGTCAACAATGTGATGCAGCAGCAAAAAGGCAAACACAGTTCTAGGATTTATTAAGGGAAGAATAGAGTCTAGATCACGTGAAGTAATTATCCCCGTCTACTCTTCCTTGGCCAGGCCTCATCTGAAATACTGTTTCCAGTTCTGGGCACCACATTTAAAAAAAAAGACATTCAAAAACTGGAGCAAGTTCAGAGAAGAGCTACCAGGATGGTAAGTGGACTGCAAAGTATGTCCTACGAGGAATGGTTAAAGGATCTGGGAATGTTTAGCTTGCAAAAAAGAAGGCTAAGAGGAGACTTAATAGCTGTCTACAAATATCTGAAGGGCTGTCATAGTGTAGTAGAGAGATCATCATTATTCTCATTTGCACAAGGAAACATGAGAAGCAATGGAATGAAACTGAAAGAGAGAAGATACAGATTAGATATTAGAAAAAACTTTTTGACAGTGATGGTGATCAATGACTGGAACAGGCTGTCACAAGAGGTGGTGAGTTCTCCTTCAATGGAAGTCTTCAAATAGAGGCTGGATAGACATCTGTCTGAGAAGGTTTAGTGAATCCTGCATTGAGCAGGGAGTTGGACACGATGACCCTTGAGGTCCCTTCCAACTCTAAAATTCTATGATGCTATGAGTCTTAAAGTGGCTCTTTCATAGAAAACATAGGGGCACTGTGCTGAGCTGAGTAATCCTGTATATGAGGGAGTCAGGAGTGTCACCTGTTTGGCAACCGATCAGCATAAGAACAGTTCAGTAAACAGCCTTCCACTGTGTATGTGGGGCTTTAGGTTTTAAAAAGGATGTGTCATCAGGTCAGATTTTTCCATTTGTATTGCCATAGCTCACTTGAGTATTCATTTTTTAATGCATCATACAGTTCTAGAGATATAGGCGCTTTGTATCAAGTGCTAATTTTTATGGTGATTACGAGGGGGCGTTGCTCATAGGACTCTCAGGTGTCTTTTGGTGGCACTATGAACAAAACCCACTTGATAAAGACCATAAAAATTAGAAAAAAATATAAAGACCCATATCTCTGGAATGTATGGTGGATTTTTAAAAGACAAAGACAGAATACTCAGGGGACCAGGGGATATATTAAAGCGAATCTGTCACCCCAAAAATGGCCTATAAACTAAAGGTACCTTCACACTAAACGATATCGCTAGCGATATCGTTTAGTTTGACACGCAGCAGCGATCAGAATCCTGCTGTGATGTCGTTGGTCGGGGCTAGAGGGCCAGACCTTTCTTTGGTCGCTGGCTCTCCCGCTGACATCGCTGAATCGGCGTGTGTGACACCGATTCAGCGATGTCTTCGCTGGTAACCAGGGTAAACATCGGGTTACTAAGCGCAGGGCCGCGCTTAGTAACCCGGTGTTTACCCTGGTTACCATCCTAAAAGTAAAAAAACCAAACGCTACATACTTACCTACCGCTGTCTGTCCTCGGCGCTCTGCTTCTCTGCTCTGGCTGTGAGCGCCGGGCAGCCGGAAAGCAGAGCGGTGATGTCACCGCTCTGCTTTCCGGCCGCTGTGCTCACAGCCAGAGCAGAGAAGCAGAGCGCCGAGGAAAGTATGTAGCGTTTGTTTTTTTTACTTTTAGGATGGTAACCAGGGTAAACATCGGGTTACTAAGCGCGGCCCTGCGCTTAGTAACCCGATGTTTACCCTGGTTACCGGCATCGTTGGTCGCTGGAGAGCGGTCTGTGTGACAGCTCTCCAGCGACCAAACAGCGACGCTGCAGCGATCCGGATCGTTGTCTGGATCGCTGCAGCGTCGTTTAGTGTGAAGGTACCTTAAGTCCACCGGCATCAGTGGCTTATCTACAGCATTCTGTAATGCTGTGGATAAGCCCCCGATGTATCCTGAAAGATAAGTAAAACAGGTTATATTATATTCCCCCAGGGGCGGTCCCGCTGCCGTCCGGTCCGATGGGGGTCGCGGTCTGGGTCCGGCGCCTCCCATATTCATACGATCACATCCTCTTCTTGTTTTCTGCCGCGGCTCCTGCGCAGGCCTGCTTTGTTTGAATGCTGTAGATAAGCCCTTGATGCAGATGGCCTTAGTTTATAGGCCATTTTTGGGGTGACAGATTCCCTTTAAATAAGAGCAAAAATTGGTCACTTTTGACCTTCTAACAGGTCCTCATTAAGTTTTTTATCATTCTGACTGGACTACAAAGCGATAATAAAATCTCACAAGATATTTCTCCAGATTTAGAAATATCAAAAAGTATATACAGAAGAAAAATACAGGGCATTAAATGGTAAAAATGCCATTAATTGCAATAGCGTTAGTAATGTTGAGTTTTCATCAGTACATCTATATTATATCAACAATGTTTTAAAATAAATTATTCAATAAGTTCACCTTCTTCTATCTTCTGAAAATGAGCAGATCAGTTACAGTGGAAGCAACAGAAAGGAACGAGGCTACGTCCAAACTAAAAGTTAATTCTTTACTAAAGTAAAAAGTTGAACACTAACAAATTTCCTCCTCGAGAAAATGCGGGCAGTCTTTTTCCTGAGGCAGCTTTGCTATCGCTCTTGTGGTGTCTTTTACTCTAAGGGTTTATACCCATTGGACAAAAAGCAGCCCTGCCCCACAGACCACACCAGCCCACATACTCAAACACTCCCCACCCCGATCAGTGAATTTTGTTATACTTTGTCATGCCCCTCAACAATCCTTTTAAAAGCGTTATTTGCCACATGTGAATGATGCCGCAGTGCACATGATCGACCACAGGTCCATTTACATTGTGTTTTTTAGAGCTCCAGTTCTCGGGATCATGGGGGTCCCAGCAGTTGAACCCCAGTGATTGGAAAGTTTTTGGGATAGGGAATTACTTGGGATAATCCATTTAAATGGGTTTTCCAATATTTTTTTTATTTTCCCATAGGAATATTGAAAATAATAAACCAGCATTGACCTTCCCAATGTTGCCTCTCCGAGAACAGAACAGGACAGGAGCAGTGGTACTGTGCAGTGCATATATACAGGACAGGAGGAGTGGTACTGTGCAGTGTATATATACAGGAGGAGTGGTACTGTGCAGTGTATATATACAGGGGGAGAGGTACTGTGCAGTGTATATATACAGGACAAGTGGTACTGTGCAGTGTATATATACAGGAGGAGTGGTACTGTGCAGTGTATATATACAGGACAAGTGGTACTGTGCAGTGTATATATACAGGAGGAGTGGTACTGTGCAGTGCATATATACAGGACAAGTGGTACTGTTCAGTGTATATATACAAGAGGAGTGGTACTGTGCAGTGTATATATACAGGGGGAGAGGTACTGTGCGGTGTATATATACAGGGGAGAGGTACTGTGCAGTGTATATATACAGGGGAGAGGTACTGTGCAGTGTATATATACAGGGGAGAGGTACTGTGCAGTGTATATATACAGGACAAGTGGTACTGTGCAGTGTATATATACAGGAGGAGTGGTACTGTGCAGTGTATATATACAGGACAAGTGGTACTGTGCAGTGTATATATACAGGAGGAGTGGTACTGTGCAGTGCATATATACAGGACAAGTGGTACTGTTCAGTGTATATATACAAGAGGAGTGGTACTGTGCAGTGTATATATACAGGGGGAGAGGTACTGTGCAGTGTATATATACAGGGGAGAGGTACTGTGCGGTGTATATATACAAGAGGAGTGGTACTGTGCAGTGTATATATACAGGGGGAGAGGTACTGTGCGGTGTATATATACAGGGGAGAGGTACTGTGCGGTGTATATATACAGGGGAGAGGTACTGTGCGGTGTATATATACAAGAGGAGTGGTACTGTGCAGTGTATATATACAGGGGGAGAGGTACTGTGCAGTGTATATATACAGGACAAGTGGTACTGTGCAGTGTATATATACAGGAGGAGTGGTACTGTGCAGTGTATATATACAGGACAAGTGGTACTGTGCAGTGTATATATACAGGACAGAAGGAGTGATGCTGTGCAGTGTATATTCACAGTACAGGAGACGTGGTACTGTGTAGTGTATATATACAGGAGGAGTGGTACTGTGCAGTGTATATATACAGGAGAAGTGGTACTGTGCAGTGTATATATACAGGACAGAAGGAGTGATGCTGTGCAGTGTATATTCACAGTAAAGGAGACGTGGTACTGTGTAGTGTATATATACAGGATGAGTGGTACTGTGCAGTGTATATATACAGGACAGGAGGAGTGGTACTGTCCAGTGTATATATACAGGACAGAAGGAATGGTACTGTGCAGTGTATATATACAGGACAGGAGGAGTGGTACTGTGCAGTGTATATATACAGGAGAAGTGGTACTGTGCAGTTTATATATACAGTACAGAAGGAGTGGTACTGTGCAGTGTATATATACAGGACAGGAGGAGTGGTACTGTGCAGTGTATATATACAGGATGAGTGGTACTGTGCAGTGTATATATACAGGAGGAGTGGTGCTGTGCAGTGTATATATATATATATATATATACATAGATATATATATATATATATATATAGGACAGAAGGAGTGATGCTGTGCAGTGTATATACACAGTACAGGATGAGTGGTACTGTGCAGTGTATATATACAGGAAGAGTGGTACTGTGCAGTGTATATACACAGGACAGGAGGAGTGGTACTGTGCAGTGTATATACACAGGACAGGAGGAGTGGAAATGTGCAGTGTATATACACAGGACAGGAGGAGTGGTACTGTGCAGTGTATATAGACAGGACAGGAGGAGTGGAACTGTGCAGTGTATATACACAGGACAGGAGGAGTGGAACTGTGCAGTGTATATAGACAGGACAGGAGGAGTGGAACTGTGCAGTGTATATACACAGGACAGGAGTGGAACTGTGCAGTGTATATAGACAGGACAGGATGAGTGGTACTGTGCAGTGTATATATGCAGGACGAGTGGTACTGTGCAGTGTATATATACAGGACAGGAGGAGTGGTACTGTGCAGTGTATATAGACAGGACAGGAGGAGTGGTACTGTGCAGTGTATATACACAGGACAGGAGGAGTGGAACTGTGCAGTGTATATAGACAGGACAGGATGAGTGGTACTGTGCAGTGTATATACACAGGACGAGTGGTACTGTGCAGTGTATATACACAGGACAGGATGAGTGGTACTGTGCAGTGTATATATGCAGGACAGGAGGAGTGGTACTGTGCAGTGTATATATACAGGACAGGAGGAGTGGTACTGTGCAGTGTATATATACAGGATGAGTGGTACTGTGCAGTGTATATATACAGGAGGAATGGTGCTGTGCAGTGTATATATATATAGGACAGAAGGAGTGATGCTGTGCAGTGTATATACACAGGACAAGAGAAGTGGTACTGTGCAGTGTATATATACAGGATGAGTGGTACTGTGCAGTGTATATATACAGGACGAGTGGTACTGTGCAGTGTATATACACAGGACAGGAGGAGTGGTACTGTGCAGTGTATATAGACAGGACAGGAGGAGTGGAAATGTGCAGTGTATATACACAGGACAGGAGGAGTGGTACTGTGCAGTGTATATATACAGGACAGGAGGAGTGGTACTGTGCAGTGTATATATATACAGGAGGAGTGGTACTGTGCAGTGTATATAGACAGGACAGGAGGAGTGGAACTGTGCAGTGTATATACACAGGACAGGAGGAGTGGCACTGTGCAGTGTATATAGACAGGACAGGAGGAGTGGAACTGTGCAGTGTATATAGACAGGACAGGATGAGTGGTACTGTGCAGTGTATATATGCAGGACGAGTGGTACTGTGCAGTGTATATACACAGGACAGGAGGAGTGGTACTGTGCAGTGTATATACACAGGACAGGAGGAGTGGTACTGTGCAGTGTATATAGACAGGACAGGAGGAGTGGTACTGTGCAGTGTATATACACAGGACAGGAGGAGTGGTACTGTGCAGTGTATATAGACAGGACAGGAGGAGTGGAACTGTGCAGTGTATATACACAGGACAGGAGGAGTGGAACTGTGCAGTGTATATACACAGGACAGCAGGAGTGGTACTGTGCAGTGTATATATACAGGACAGGAGGAGTGACACTGTGCAGTGTATATATACAGGACAGAAGCAGTGATACTGTGCAGTGTATATGGAGCGCCCCCAGACACAGGGCCACGAGTTCTCGGTACCGGGCCTCTCTGGTTCGGTTCTGAGGCTGTCATGGTGGCTAGACCCGGTCCGCGACCCTGCTAAGGGGCGTCCAATGAAGGTGGTGCAGTGTGTCAGGGGTTCGTGACGCCACCTGTGGTGTTCGGTCAGGGTGACCGACGCTGCTGTGGGGTCCGCTGGGGTGATGGAATGGCAGCTGGACGGTATACCTTCCCACAGGTGAAGTATGTCCCCAAGGCTTCCCAGTAAGGTGGATGGTGATGGTGTGAGGTGCAGGCAATAACGAGGACACAAGGTTGCAGTCTCTTTACCTCTTTACTGAAGACTTCAAGATCCTCAATCCAGAGCACGTTTAACAGGGCTATCAGAGACTGGCCGGTCCGATAGGCACTTCCAGAGTTTCCCTCGCAGATGGAAATCGTTGCCCACCACTAGCGCCTGTGTGTTGTAGTCCTACCCTGCTGAGCATTCGGAATAGTCCTCACAACTGCTGTTCTCATTCGTTCGTTCTCTACAGCTCTCTCTCTTTAGTTCCAGATGTTACTAGTTTCTCGTCCCCCAGATATGTTATGGCTAGGACGCACCCGTATGACGGGAAGGCCTGGAGGTCTTCCGGGACCCTAGAGACGCCCCTCTCCCACTGTTGCCCCCTATGTCTTCGTAGGAAATTTAAGGTAGACAGCCAACCTATAATTAACTGTTCTGCGGAGTTCGAAGTAAGGCCTAGAGTCAGTTACTCCCGCGGGGTTCCGGCCACCGGCTACGCGCCTCAGTAGGATGTTGCCTCGGTCTCACGGCACGACTCCTACTGGTACTCCTTTTTGCTTGATCTCGTTTACACTGTTCCACAATATCCTTCCCTTCGTGTCTCTTTCTTTGGATACCGCCGCAAGGAAGTGCAGGCGCGGTTCCGTTGCGTTCTGTTCTGTTCGCTATGCACCTGCCAGGTTCCCACGCCTGACAGGGACCCCCCTGTGTCTTCTCCCTGCAACACCCCCTGCCACGGGATGTTGCCTGAATCACACCCAGTCAGCTTCTGACTAACTTCCTCCCCAACCCCTAGTTTTACCAGTGTGAGGAGTGGCCCAATAAATAAAGCCTTTTTCTCCCCCTAGTGGCCGGAGTGTGAAGTGTAATGTGTTCTGGTGATACCTGGTCAGGAGAACTCCTTTAGTGCCATCAGACGTACCATCACTCCCCTTAGTGGCAGAGCGTCATACTGCAACGACCAGGTCTCTGGGGCGCTGCATATATACAGTGAGGGAAATAAGCATTTGATCCCTTGTTGGTTTTGTAAGTTTGCACACTGACAAATACATGAACAGTCTATAATTTTAAGGGTAGGTTAATTTTAACATTGAAAGATCCAAGTGGTAACGTTTCTCCTTGTGGAGAGTGACATGTTAAGCATGCTGAGATGAAAAGACTTAAAGTCGCAATGCTCCTCTGGGAAATATGCAAATAGTCTCTTCAGAGAGGAAGAGGACTAGAACTCTTAAGTATAAATCCTAAAAGTCAATGTCGACCCTTTAACAAGCCTTCTCACATGACTTAGGATAAAAGCCAAACAAGAATCTCAATTTGCAGACACTGTGTTTTGGGGTACTGCCCCTCATCAGTCCAATGTGTGAGATCTGGTTTGGCTGTGTGAGAGGTGTCTGACGAAGTTCGGGATAAACCGGCGGTAATATCCCACAATGCCCATGAATGAATGCTTGAATGAATGTGTGAATGCTCTGACCTGCTTTTTGGAGACTGACTGAGGACACTTTTGGATTGCCTCCACCTTGTCTATCTGTGGCTTTATGTCAAGCTCACGCCCTGACTAATGGGCGTGAGCATCTGGGGTTTGTGGCCCCACTGTGCCACAAACCAGACTACCCTGGAAGGGGCGTGACTATGACAGCTGTCTGGGTTTTCACTGGAGCCTCTGATGGTGAGGTCAGGCATGTGCAGCAGGTAGCTGCCAGGTGCTACTCCAGGGTAATGTCTGGCTGTGGCTGCTGATCCCACTTGGGAGACAGGAACACCAGGATTGGTGCGGACATCAGGCAGGACTGGCAGAAGAGCACGGTTGAAACTCTGACGAGTAGGCTAGCACGGCTGAGACACAGGGCTGGCAGAGACACGGCAGAGAACACAGGGCTGGCAGAGACACGGCAGAGAACACAGGGCTGGCAGAGACACGGCAGAGAACACAGGGCTGGCTAGGATGGCAGGAAACACAGGACTGGCTAGGACGGCAGGAAACACAGGACTGGAAGGTACGGCAGGAACAGCAGGACTGGTTGATGTGGTGTATGAAGGAACAGGTAGGGGCCTGTTCACACTGGAGGTGCAGGTACAGATATGTAGTTAGGAGGAACAGGTAGGGACCTGTTCACACTGGAGGTGCTGGTATAGAAATGTAATATGGAGGAACAGGTAGGGACCTGTTCACACAGGAGGTGCAGATACGGAAATGTAGTATGAAAGAAGTAAGAGGGAACAGGTTGGGAACTGTTCATACTGGAAGAGAACTGCAAGGCTGCGAATAGGAGCGGTAGAGCAGCAAGAGATAGCACAGCAATAAAAGCTAAGCAGAGCGGAGCCACAAGGAATGTGGAGAGGAGCTGCAGCAAGAGATACTGCAGAAGCTAAGCAGAGTGGAACCGCAAGATTTGCGGAGAGGAGCTGCAGCAAGAGATTAGTGCAGCAACGGGAGCGGAGCAGAGCAGAATGGAGCAGAACCGCAGGAGTGCGGAGTAGAGATCAAGCCACAAAGGTGCAGAGCCGCAAGAGTGTGGAGCGTAAGCAGACTGAGAACACAAGGAAAGACACAGCAGGGAAGGAAGCCACAGACAAGGAGACCGAGATAGGACAAAGTACAGACAAGGCACTGGAACAAGACACATGGACAAAGACACAGGGACCAGGATATTCTGCCTCCTGGAGGGCGGACAACAAAATCAAGGCTATAGCACAGAGAAAAGCTCAGAGGGAGTAACTCAGAGCAAGGCCTGGCAAACTCAGAAGCTAAACAGTAACTGAGCTAACACATTGCACAGGCCCAGACCACAGGGTGGAGCTGCACTATATACTGGAGGCCTCTTGGTAATTGGTCAGGAACAGATTAGACAGATGCACCTGATTCCTACAAGAACCAGAGAGTTCAGGCGCCGCCCCCCCTTATACACACAGCCATGAGGCATGCAGACAGCAGAGACACAGAACATGGAGCTGGCATAAAACAGAAACCACATCATGGCCCGGAGCAGTGGGTAAGAAAGTGTGAGAAATGAGAGGCCATGCCGTGATGCCAGCAGAGTTGTTACACTTTATTTTGCCCCTTCCGATGGTGTAGCCCAAGTATTTTGCCTCTTCTTTCCCAAGGGCACATTTCTTTGGGTACACAGTAAACCCTTCATTCCTCAGTGCATGCAGAACCGCCTGGACCTTCTGCAGGTAACTTCCCAACTCTGGGCTGAAAATTACGATGTAATCCAAATAAGCAGTGGCGTACTTCTTGTGGAGGGCCAGAATCCGGTCCTTAGCCCTATGGAAGGTAGCTAGGGCTCCTTGTAGACCGAATGGCATTCTGGTATACTGGAAGCATCCATCAGGTGTAGAGAAGGCTGTCTTCTCCTTGGCACTTGGGAACAGGAAAATCTGCCAGTATCCTTTCGTTAGGTCCAGGGTGGTATCTGGCTGATCCTAGCCTCTCAATGACCTCATGAACCCGGGGCATTGGATACTCGTCAAACTTAGCTCATTTAGTTTCCTATTACCGTTACAGAATTGCCACTCTCCATCGAGCTTCGGCACAAGGACAATAGGGCTGGATCAACTGCTCTTTGACTCCTTGATATCGCCCAGGCTCAACATTTTTCTCACATCCTTGGAGATCACCTAACAGCGAGCTTCGAGATCCGATACAGCTGCTGATTTACTTTCAGGATTTTGTGCTCCACAACCTGTGTACAATGTGGTAGCTCCGTAAACAGGTCCCAGTTCCGCTGAAGCAGCTCACGGAACTGTTGTTTCTGGGCCTGTGATAGTGTCTCTGCCACTGTGACATACTCGATCCTGGCTTCAGGACTGGCTCCAAGCCACGCAGCCTCCCCCGGCTCCCGGTCTCGCCATGGTTTGAGCAAGCAGATGTGGTACACTTGGTATGGCTTTCTTCTCCCTGGTTGGTGGACCTTGTAGTTGAGGTCACTCAACTTCTCGACCACCTCGTAGGGCCCTTACCACTTGGCCAGGAATTTATTCTCCACAGTGGGAATCAATACCAACACCCGGTCTCCAAGGCTAAACGGCCTCAGCCTCATGGCTCAGTTGTAGACCCTCGCCTGGGCTTCTTGTACAAGAAGGAGGCTCTCCTTCACAATCGGCATCACCCTTGCGATCCAGTCCTGCATTTGGGCCACATGCTCAATAACGCTTCGGTGGGGTTTAAATTCTGATTCCCAGGTTTTCTTTGCAACATCGAGAAGTCCTTGAGGATGTTGTCCATACTACAGCTTGAACGGTGAGAATCCCTTAGAGGACTGAGGAACTTCCCTGATAGAGAACAACAGGTATGGCAGTAGGCAATTCCAATCTCAGCCGTCCCTCTCAACAGCCTTCTTAAGCATGGACTTCAATGTCTTGTTGAATCTCTCCACCAAGCCTTCCATCTGCGGGTGGTACACCGACGTGCGGAATTGTGTAACCTGGAGAACCATGCACGACTCTCTCATCTATTTGGACATAAACAGTGTGCCTTGGTCCATCAGGATCTCCTTCGGCAGGCCCGTCCGAGAAAATATATGGACTAACTCCTGGCAGAGGAGATTCGAAGAAGTACTGCCTCCGGATACCGTGTTGCATAGTCCATCACCACTAGAATATATTGGTGCCCTCTGGCGGACGTAATTAGGGGCCCCACAAGGTCCATGGCAATTCTGTCAAATGGGACCTCTATAATGGGCAATGGCACTAGGGGACTTCGGAAATGGGAGAAGGGGACTGTAAGCTGACAAATAGGGCGGGACCGGCAATAGTTAACAATCTCCCGCCTCGATTACTACAACACCCTCCTCTGTGGCCTCACCGCTAACTCTCTTGCACCACTCCATTCTGTCCTCAGCTCAGTTGCCCGGCTAATCCACTTCTCTCCTCGCTACTCCCCTGTTTCTCCCCTCTGCAAATCCCTCCACTTGCTACCAATTCCCCAACTAATCCAGTTCAATTTACTAATACTGATCTACAAAGCCATCTACAACCTGCCCCTCCCTATATCTCTGAACTAATCTCCCAATATCTTCGCTCACGTAATCTTCGATCCTCCCAAGACCTCCTACTCTTCTCCACACTTTAAAGGTACCTTCACACATAACGATATTGTTAACGATATCGTTGCTTTTTGTGACGTAGCAACGATATCGTTAATGAAATCGTTATGTGTGACAGCGACCAACGATCAGGCCCCTGCTGGGAGATCGTTGGTCGCTGAATAAAGTCCAGAACTTTATTTCGTCGCTGGACTCCTCCTGACATCGCTGGATCGGCGTGTGTGACACCGATCCAGCGATGTCTTCACTGGTAACCAGGGTAAACATCGGGTAACTAAGCGCAGGGCCGTGCTTAGTAACCCGATGTTTACCCTGGTTACCATCCTAAAAGTAAAAAAAAACAAATGCTACATACTTACCTACAGCTGTCTGTCCTCCAGCGCTGTGCTCTGCACTCCTCCTGTACTGGCTGTGAGCGTCGGTCAGCCGGAAAGCAGAGCGGTGACGTCACCTCTCTGCTTTCCGGCTGCTGTGCTCACAGTCAGTGCAGGAGGAGTGCAGAGCACAGCGCTGGAGGACAGACAGCTGTAGGTAAGTATGTAGCGTTTGTTTTTTTTTTACTTTTAGGATGGTAACCAGGGTAAACATCGGGTTACTAAGCGCGGCCCTGCGCTTAGTTACCCGATGTTTACCCTGGTTACCGGCATCGTTGGTCGCTGGATAGCTGTCTGTGTGACAGCTCTCCAGCGACCAAACAGCGACGCTGCAGCGATCCGGATCGTTGTCGGTATCGCTGCAGCGTCGCTTAATGTGAAGGGGCCTTTATTCGTTCCTCACACAACCGCCTCCAAGATTTCTCCCAAATATCCCCCATCCTCTGGAATTCCACACTTCACAACACGTCCGATTATCCACCACCCTCGGATCCTTCAGACGGAACCTGAAAACCCATCTCTTCACTAAAGCCTACAGCCTGCAATAAGCATTTTGCCGCCTCACCACCACCCGAGCTGCCGCCTCACCACCACCCGAGCTTCCGCATCCTCGACCTTCTGTCTCTTCCCCATTATCCCGTAGAATGTAAGTCCACAAGGACAGGGACCTCTCCCCTCTGTACCAGTCTGTCATTGTAAATTTGTTTACTGTAAATGATATCTATAACTCTGTACGTAACCCCTTTCTCATGTACAGCACCATGAAATTAATGGTGCTATATAAATAAATAATAATCTCACAGCCTTACGTGGTTTGTTTGGCGAATGGCTTAAACCAAACACCAGCAGGGAAAGTATTTCCGCTGTGGAAAACATTCATTGGATTCTACTATAGCCCTCATGAAATATCGAGAATGATTAGTCCCTTCTGCCACACGAAATGGTACTGTTTGGAGGATCTGAGCGGGATGTTAGGGGTCTTGGGAACCATTCCAGATGTATAATGTCTATTAAAGATACAACATATATTACCATAGAATGACACTCTTGACAATGCAAAATACAGTAAAAGAGATTTTCTTCCTTCCCCTATTACCCTTCTATGTAGTCAGTCTGTCCTTTCTTTTTCTTACTGTTTCCCCAAAATTTGTGTTGCAAGGCAATTGACGGAGATCTATCTATGTATCTATATACTGTTTAAAAAATTTGTCTGTTGCCTAACAAGTCAGATTTGTATATGTACTTTTGGTAATTTACAGTGTCATTGCTGATGCTATATCCTATCCTATGCTATGTTATCCTATCCAATGTTATGTTAAAAAAAAAAATCAATAAATATGATGCTTTAAAAAAAAAAATCTCCCTGTGACACCCAGGCCAGTAGAACCCCCTGAGGACTCGCTCTTGTGTTTTATCTACTCCCAGGTGTCCACCCAAGATATGGGAATAGGCCAGGTCAGGTCTAACACCCTACACCTATAGGGACCTGGTACTAATAACTGCTCTACCACTTCCTCCCTCAGCTTAATGACCCGATACAGTAGCTCTCCATTTAATGCAAAATGTGGAAACCTGGTGCCAGCCTCTGGTTCTTGGGCAACCCCATTTATCACAGTCACATCTTCCAATGCCACTATTAGGGTAAGATCCCGCATTTGAGCAGTCCAACCATTGTTGTCCGGGGAAAAGCTTTCCAACCCGGACCAACCTTTGCACTTGACAGCATGACTATGATAAAAGCTCCTGTGCATGAGAAAGAGGGGGCAGACTTGGCGGGAAGACAGAGGGTGCAGCAGGGGAAAGTTGGTGCTCTGTCCTCTGAGCATCGTAATAGTGCAGGCCCATGATGTAGATTCCCTGTGTCCAGGTACACTGGCTGTGGACAGAGATCTGGGTGCCCGTTGTCTCCCATGACTATAAATTACAGACGCTCCGGGCCTGAGGTCACTGCATATGTGCCGCCTAAGACGGACCAGGTGACTCATCTACAACTGTGTCATTCCTCACCCGCATACTACTGCCGAGCTGAGTCATGCTCCGGCGGTGTTACAGACTGTGATGCCCCTATACGACAAACCTTGGATCCAGGACCCCGCTTGGTACAACGAGGACTCACCGCCATCGCCGGGAACCGGACCTCCAGCTTCTTCAGGACAACACCAGAGTCATCACGCGCCAGTTGCCTGGGCGCCACCGTTGGAACGTAAGGCTCTGTAGTCAGGAAGCCTGTCGAATGATAAGTTAACCCTTTTGTGAACAGTTGCTTTATATTTTACCTCACCCCGCACTCATACCGTGCGCTCATATCCCCTGCTTAACCCATTACCTCCCTGCGTGGAATTTACCTTTGTTAATAAATCTGTTAACTCTTGCTCTGCCTCCAGTCCGTCGCTGCATCCTGTAACTTGCTCACATCTCCAGCAAAGCAAGTCTCTCCCCGTGGCCTTTGACAACTCCTCAGCGACCCCTCGCGATCTAGGACTCCCCCCAGTGGCGGCTCTACTACCCCTCTTTTGGGGCTCAGGTTCCCACTGGGTACCCCAGTATGGGGATACACCACCCCTGGTTTACTTAGAGACCTCTCAACCACCTGAAACCATTCCACTAGTCCCACGAGTTTGTCTGCATTTCAGGGATTTCCCTGAGCAACTCAGGTCTGCATCGGCCTAGGAAGGGAGTGCACGAATCTGTCGATGTCAAACCACTATACCATCTGAGTTGGAGTGAAGGATTCTGGCTGTAACCATTTTTGGACAAGATGCAACAGATCAAACATTTGGGATCGAGGTGGTTTGTCCCCACAAAAGGGCCAGTGGTGCACCCTTTGTGCTCTGACTGACATAGTCACTCCAGCACGTGCCAAAATTTCAGTTTTTAATTTGCCATACTTCTGCGCATCCTGTAATGAAATCATAATTGGTCTTCTGGGGCTCACCAGGCAAATAGGGGGCCAGCACCTTCACCCACTCCTCTGGCGGTAACTTCTCACACTCGACTACACGCTCAAACAGTCAAAATTACCTCCACATCATCACCCGGGGTCATTTTTTGCATCGCTTGTCTTAACATCTTCCGAACGTACGTGTCATCACCTGGACTTGGGGGAGGGGCTGCCAGCCTTCTAAGAATCGCCTCTGCCAGTAAGTCAATCTGCTGCTGGTGTTGCTGATGCTGCCGCTGCATTTGTTGTATAAGCAACTTACTGGTCTCCTGTTGCGCCATCTGCTGCTGCTGTAATTGCTGCTGATGTTGTAGCTGCTGTTGATGCTGTGCTTGTAGCAGATGTTTCAGTAGGTCCTCCATCTTGCCTGACATCTACGCTGGCTTGTGGTCGCCACACTTGTTTGCTAGAAAACTGCCCACACTTCTAACACCACCTGTGGTAGAGCAGTTCACTCGGCTGGACACAGAGGTATAACCAGAACACTGTCTCTTTAAGAAAATGCTTGGTTTATAACAGACAGCATAAAACAAGCTTGGGAAAGTAAACATGGCCCTCTAGGCAAAACAAAGAAACAAAAAGAAACACAGTTCTTATCCTAGCGGGGATCAGCCCGCTCACAGGTAGCAATGTCTACAGTTCACATTTAACATACACTTTCCTGGAGTGCTCCCTCTCCAGACACACACTGAACACTGAAAGCTCTGGCCATCAGCCATTTAAGCCCAGACCATGTGACTCCTTCATCATGTGACTGATCACATGATCCTGACATCACACAGGTCCTGTAAGGACTCTGCAGTGGACATCCTCCCACCCACTCTATGGATGTTCACTAAAACCTGCCCATAACATAACTTTAATTTAATCCTCCCAAGTCGTAGTGTGCTGGAATAAACTACTCTGGTTTTACATCACTGATGCCATCATGTGCAGCGACATGAATCTCCCCTCCATCACTTCACCAGTAACTGTCACAATATACACTGCTCAAAAAAATAAAAGGAACACTTAAAGAACAGAATATAACTCCAAGTAAATCAAACTTCTGTGAAATCAAACTGTCCACTTAGGAAGCAACACTGTTTGACAATCAATTTCACATGCTGTTGTGCAAATGGAATAGACAACAGATGGAAATTATTGGCAATTATCAAGACACACTCAATAAAGGAGTGGTTCTGCAGGTGAGGACCACAGACCACATCTCAGTACCAATGCTTTCTGGCTGATGTTTTGGTCACTTTAGAATGTTGGTTTTGCTTTCAAACTCGGGTAGCATGAGACGGACTCTACAAGTGACTCAGGTAGTGCAGCTCATCCATGATGGCATATCAATGTGAGCTGTGGCAAGAAGGTTTGCTGTGTCTGTCAGTGTAGTGTCCAGAGGCCGGAGGCGCTACCAGGAGACAGGCCAGTACACCAGGAGAGCAGCAGGACCACTACCTTAGCCTTTGTGCAAGGAGGAACAGGAGGAGCTCTGCCAGAGCCCTGCAGAATGACCTCCAGCAGGCCACAAATGGACATCTCTGGACTGAATCCCACCCGGTGCATACTGCCCTACCACAACTCATTGGTAAGCGCCGCTTTTTGATCTTTATCGGATGCTGTGGGATATATTGGTTACCCACGAGCTGTGACTTAGTATACACATTTGGTTGCTTTCCTGTTGTAACTTCACATATGTGATATTGATATATAGCAGCTTTGCACCGGTGGGGACTCACTCTCTTTTTAACCATCTTTTTGTATTTTGTATCTATGTATCATGCACTATAAGCTTGTGAAATTAATAAATAATTAAATTTTGCACTACTTCTATGCTCCGCTGGTACTCCTTTGTTCTAATAGCTTGTATGGAGTTGGTTTGCCGCTTTGGTTGTGGGTTCTTATGGCACTATTTAGTGCTTTAATTTCCCTGTGACTTTCAATATGTTGCCTGGTTTTGCTATTACACAAATGTGCATGTGTCTGCACAAACGGCTATAAACTGGCTCCATGAGGATGGTCAGAGTGCCTGACGTCCACAGATAGGGGTTGTGCTTACAGCCCAACACCGTGCAGGACGTTTGGCATATGCCACAAAACCCCAGGATTGGCAAATTCACCACTGGTGCCCTGTGCTCTTCACAGATGAAAGCAGGTTCACACTGAGCACATGTGACAGACGTGACAGAGTCTGGAGTCGCCGTGGAGAATGATCTGCTGCCTGCAACATCCTTCAGCATCACCAGTTTGGCAGTGGGTCAGTAATGGTGTGGGGTGGCATTTCTTTGGAGGGCCACAGAGCCCACCATGGGCTCGCCAGAGGTAGCCTGACTGCCATTAGGTACCAAGATGAGATCCTCTGACCCCTTGTGAGACCATATGCTGGTGCGGTTGGCCCTGGGTTCCTCCTAATGCAGGACAATGACAGACCTCATGTGGGTGGGGTGTGTCAGCAGTTCCTGCAAGATGAAGGCATTGAAGCTATGGACTGGCCCACCTGTTCCCCAGACCTGAATCCGATTGAACACATCTGGGACATGTCTCGCACTATCCAATAATGTTACGTTGCATTACAGACTGTCCAGGAGTTGGCGGATGCTTTAGTCCAGGTCTGGGAGGAGATCCCTCAGGAGACCATCCGCCGCCTCATCAGGAGCATGACCAGGCATTGTAGGGAGGTCATACAGGCATGTGGAGGCCACACACACTACTGAGCATCATTTCCTTGTCTTGAGGCATTTCCACTGAAGATATCTATCTATCTATAGATATCTATCTATCGATCTATAGATCTATCTATCAATCTATAGATCTATCTATCGATCTATCTATAGTTCTATCGATAGATAGATAGATAGATAGATAGATAGATAGATAGATAGATAGATAGATAGTGTGTTAATATTATTCTTCATTGGAGTATGTAAATGAAGAGGTTGGACAAGAAATGACATCACAATTCTTTTTTTTTGGTAAATAATAGCTCTTTATTTAGCTTACAAAAATGCATACAAATCCGCATCAAAAAGGCATCAAATCCGCGCGGATTTTTACCTGCGTTTTCTGCCAAGAGATGCAGAATCTGTGCAGAAAATTCCACAGGCAAATCTGCAACTTGTGTGCACATACCCTTACCGCTTCTTATATATTTTACATTCTTCTCTGCTTCATAAAGGATAGAGAAATGTAAACTTTTTTTGTCAGAACTGAAAAGTTCCTCTAATGAGTAACTGAGGCTAGGAAAAAACGGCAGGTGATTCATCCACTATAAGAGATATAAAGCTTTACATACACATAACTGTGAGGGCTGAGCGATTTTATTGTGATTGATTATGAACAGATACCAAACGAAAAGCTGCTCTAAGCCAGTAAATACCTCCTGGATGTCCTAATGAGTCCAGGGAATAAAGTACATCATCCATTAATATCAGTCTTTTTGCGTCTGCGTGCCAAGGGCATTTTAGGTTATTTAAAATGTACTTTGCTATCAGTTATATACAGAGAAGTTTTAGAGCCATTCACTATTCTCCACAATTAAAAAAGAATAAAATACTGCACGCACAAGCTTCAACCAGCTGAAGACTAGGCCATTTTCCCCATTCCTGACCAGGAAAATTTGTCCGTTCTTTCAAACATGCTGTTATAAGATCTCTCCTTTTTTTCTCAACATTCAAATTATTTTTGAAGTTTTTTTTAGTGAAACATGGGGAATAATTTTCATGTTATAATCATACTTTTTTCCTGATATTGGGGGGGGGGGAGGAAATATGTGTCTGTTTTTTTCACTTTTTTATTTTTTAAAGACTATTAAGGATAACTAAAGGATTACTAAAATTAAATTTTGTATAGAAAACTCTTTCCGTAAAAATTATTTGTATATATTGAACACGTTTTGTTGTTATTTTTTTAGGGGGGCAGGGCTTTTAACGGTAATTCGGACTGTCAGCAGTTCCTCACCTCTTCTTCCGGCTGCTTTTATTTATTCATTTAACACCTTGTGCCCAACATAATACCCCAGAAGCTCTTACTTACTCTGTACTTACTCAGCCTCATGGCAGAGCTGACTCGGGTCTGATTGCTCCTGCTCCCTCCCAATATCTTGAGATCGCATGGCCCGTATGATGCAGCAATGATTTCTATTCTGTATATACAGCACTGGTTCAGCGCTCTATATACAGTGATCAAGAAGGCAGAATTGGCAGTGAACCATCTCTATCTTCTCTATGCGGAGTCTGGCTGTGTCTGACAGCCAGCTCACAGCTCCTGTAGCTGCATGATCTTGTGCGGCTGCTTATTTTTCAATGTCATTTTATAACGTCATTTCAGAGTAATATCAGGACCACCTAGACATTATAAGTCTACGAGCAGTCACTATTAAAGGAAACTGCAGAACAAGAGAATAATATTGTAGAATGTGTGCAGTAAGTAAATTATAAAGACTATTAAGATTGAACACAGATAATGATCGCCCGATATTAATAATACAGGTAAGCTCTTATTCAGACATCAGTTTTTGTTGTCTATTTTTTCACAGATATATATTATATATCTAGGTATTTACAGGTCTGTGTGCTGTAGTTTTTTCATAAACCGGTTGCTTGGGGATGATTGTGAACCCTCCATCTGTTCTCTTTTGCATATGAAAAACTGGATGTTGCATGAAATGTAAGAACAGACACATGGAACGCAACCACCGATGAAAAGCGGATCATCAAATGGATGAAAAATGTTTTTTTTTTCTTTGAGGAATGCTAACGCATGTCCACATTTGAGCACAGGAAAGTTGACTGTGCAGGTGGTAATGTGTTTACAGCTGGGTTACTAAAGGTTTGACGCCTTCCTGAAAAAATGCATTTTCAAGTTGCTTCTGAAGGCTTAAATCGTGGAAGATGATCTTATATGCTGATGTGGCGAGTTCCAGAGTGTGGGGGTTGCATAAGTGAAATTTTGGAGATGGTTGTATGAAGATAGAATAGACCAGAGGAAAGCAAAGAAAGAGATCTTGTGGATCTTGGGAAATATCAAGAGATCAGGTTTCTGATTGTATGGAGAAGACGTGCTATGAATGGCCTAGGAAATTGATACTCTTTGTTTATTGAAATACAGGTTATGTTATTGTGGAAGCTTCACATTTTTCATCTACAAGAGTTGATGTCTGCAAACCAAAAGCCACCCAATATAAGATCACGTGTCATCATCCATAGTGTCTACAGAAGCAATTCCCTTAAGAGAAATAAGTGAGTGTGCTGGTTATGATCCTTACTGGTAAAGGACCACGAAGAATATCAACTGAAAAAAAGGAATTGCACTTTGGGCTGGTTTTGCAGTCAAAGCTGAGCACTTATTACATCACAAGATGGTGGCCCAATTCTAACGCATCGGGTATTCTAAAATATGTATGTCCACGTAGTATATTGCACAGCCCACGTAGTATATTGCCCAACCACGTAGTATATTGCCCAGCCACGTAGTATATTGCCCAGTGACGTAGTATATTGTACAGCCACGTAGTATATTGCCCAGCTACGTAGTATATTGCCCAGTCATGTAGTATATTGCCCAGTCACATAGTATATTGCCCAGCCATGTAGTATATTGCCCAGCCACGTAGTATATTGCCCAGTGATGTATATTGCCCAGCCACGTAGTATATTGCCCAGCCACGTAGTATATTGCCCAGTCACGTAGTATATTGCCCAGCCACATAGTATATTGCCCAGTCACGTAGTATAATGCCCAGTCACGTAGTATATTGCCCAGTGACTTAGTATATTGCCCAGCCACGTAGTATATTGCCCAGCCACATAGTATATTGCCCAGTCACGTTGCATATTGCCCAGTCACGTAGTATATTGCCCAGTCACATAGTATATTGCCCAGCCACGTAGCATATTGCCCAGTGACGTAGTATATTGCCCAGCCATGTAGTATATTGCCCAGCCATGTAGTATATTGCCCAGCCACGTAGTATATTGCCCAGTCACGTAGTATATTGCCCAGTCACGTAGTATATTGCCCAGTGATACTATATTGCCCAGCCACGTAGTATATTGCCCAGCCATGTAGTATATTGCACAGCGACGTAGTATACAGCACAGAGCCACGTAGTATACAGCACAGACACGTAGTATACTGCCCAGTCACATAGTATATTGGCCAGTCACGTAGTATATTGCCCAGCTACGTAGTATATTGCCCAGCCACGTATGTAACAGGTTAAAAAAATAAAAAATAAACATATACTCACCCTCTGAGAGCCCCTTGTAGTCATGTCACCTGTGTGCGGTGCACGCAGCAGCTTCCGGTCCCAGGGTTGGTATGAGCGCAGGACCTGTGATGACGTCGCGGTCACAAGACCCTGACGTCATGGAAGGTCCTTCTTGCATAGGATCTTTGGAACCGGAACCTGCCGCTTGCACTGCCGAGGACAGCACGCACGTCGGAGGGTGAGAATAACCTTTTTTTTAATTATTATTTTTAACATTAGATCGTTTTACTATTGATGCTGCACACGCAGCATCAATAGTAAAAAGTTGGTCACACAGGGTTAATAGCTGCGTAACCGGAGTGCGTTACACCGCGCTCCGGTAACGCTGGCATTAACCCTGTGTGAGGGCTGACGGGATGACTGGAGGGGAGTATGGAGCGGGCACTGACAGCGGGGAGAAAAGAGCGGCCATATTGCCGCCGGACTGTGGCCGTCGCTGATTGGTCGTGGCAATGGTCGTGGGCGTTTTGCCACGACCAATCAGCGACTTGGATTGGACAGTTATATAGTAGATCAGGGTTTCAGGTGAATAAAAGTAACAGTAGCAAATTTTGGACAAGTTTCAAAGTTAAGGTTTGGTGCCAGCCTGTATCAGCAAATGGTGAAATGCATAGTTTTAATATTACAGTCTATGCTATTTTGTAATCTTGGTGTACGTTAAGGAGAGTTTATGTCTGCAAGCACAGATGAACCCGATGGTATCGATGTCCATTACTTACAAGAACATGCTATCTTTACCATTGAGCAACAGAAGATTTCCAAGAGGTCGGGAAAGGCTTTGCATACACTGTGTGCAGAATTATTAGGCAAGTTGCATTTTAGAGGATTATTTTTATTATTGATCAACAACTATGTTCTCAATCAACCCAAAAGACTCTTAAATATCAAAGCTTAATATTTTTGGAAGTTGGAGCTGCGTTGTTTTTAGATTTGGCTATCTTAGGAGGATATCTGTTTGTGCAGGTAACTATTACTGTGCAGAATTATTAGGCCACTTAATAAAAAGCAAATATATTCCCATCTCACTTGTTTATTTTCACCAGGTAAACTAATATAACTGCACAAAATTTAGAAATAAACATTTCTGACATGCAAAAACAAAACCCCCAAAAATTAGTGACCAATATAGCCACCCTTCTTTATGATGACACTCAACAGCCTTCCATCCATAGATTCTGTCAGTTGCTTGATCTGTTTATGACCAACATTGCGTGCAGCAGCCATCACAGCCTTCCAGACACTGTTCCGAGAGGTGGACTGTTTTCCCTCCCTGTAGATCTCATATTTTATGAAGGACCACAGGCTCTCTATGGGGTTCAGATTAGGTGAACAAGGGGGGCATGTCATTATTTTTTCTTCTTTGAGACCTTAACTGGCCAGCCACACTGTGGAGTAGTTGGAGGCATGTGATGGAGCATTGTCCTGCAAGAAAATCATGTTTTTCTTGAACGATACCGACTTCTTCCTGTACCACTGCTTGAAGAAGTTGTCTTCCAGAAACTGACAGTAGGTCTGGGAGTTGAGCTTCACTCCATCCTCAACCCGAAAAGGTCCCACAAGTTCATCTTTGATGATACCAGCCCATACCAGTACCCCCACATCCACCTTGCTGGCGTCTGAGTCGGAGTGGAGCTCTCTGCCCTTTACTGCATTAAAAGAGGTCTGGATACACATGATGAGAGCATTATACTGCCTCTGTACAAATCCCTAGTTAGACCGCACATGGAGTACTGTGTCCAGTTTTGGGCACCGGTGCTCAGGAAGGATATAATGGAACTAGAGAGAGTACAAAGGAGGGCAACAAAATTAATAAAGGGGATGGGAGAACTACAATACCCAGATAGATTAGCGAAATTAGGATTATTTAGTCTAGAAAAAAGACGACTGAGGGGCGATCTAATAACTATGTATAAGTATATAAGGGGACAATACAAATATCTCGCTGAGGATCTGTTTATACCAAGGAAGGTGACGGGCACAAGGGGGCATTCTTTGCGTCTGGAGGAGAGAAGGTTTTTCCACCAACATAGAAGAGGATTCTTTACTGTTAGGGCAGTGAGAATCTGGAATTGCTTGCCTGAGGAGGTGGTGATGGCGAACTCAGTCGAGGGGTTCAAGAGAGGCCTGGATGTCTTCCTGGAGCAGAACAATATTGTATCATACAATTATTAGGTTCTGTAGAAGGACGTAGATCTGGGTATTTATTATGATGGAATATAGGCTGAACTGGATGGACAAATGTCTTTTTTCGGCCTTACTAACTATGTTACTATGTATGTTACTGATCCAGTCTCTGGCCCATCCATCTAGCCCATCACTCTTTTGATCAGTCCATAAAACTTTTGAAAAGTCAGTCTTAAGATATTTCTTGGCTCAGTCTTGATGTTTTATCCTATGTTTCTTGTACAAAGGTGGTCGTTTTTCAGCCTTCCTTACCTTGGCCATGTCCCTGAGTATCGCACACCTTGTGCTTTTTGTTACTCCAGTAACGTTGCAGCTCTGAAATATAGCAAAACTGGTGGAAAATGGCATCTTGGCAGCTTCACGCTTGATTTTCCTCAATTCATGGGCGGTTATTTTGCACCTTTTTTGTCCAACACGCTTCTTGCAACCCTGTTGGCTATTTGCCATGAAACGCTTGATTGTTCGGTGATCACACTTCAAACATTTGGCAATTTCAAGACTGCTGCATCCCTCTGCAAGACATCTCACAATTTTGGACTTTTCAGAGCCCGTCAAATCTCTCTTCTGACCCATTTTGCCAACGGAAAGCAAGTTGCCTAATAATTAAGCAGACCTTATATAGGGTTTTGATGTCATTAGACAACACCCCTCCTCATTACAGAGATGCACATCACCTGATTTACTTAATTGGTAGTTGGTTCTCAAGCCTGAACAGCTTGGAGAAGGATAACATGTATAAAAAATATCATGTGATCAAAATACAACTTGCCTAATAATTCGGCACACAGTGTAGATGTCATTAAACCACTGGCACATGCCTTAAACAGAAAACATGTCAAAAACAAGATAATCTTTAGACTTAGATGACTAAAACTTAAAGGGAATCTGTCACCCCATTTTTCGCCTATAAGCTAAGGCCACCACCACCAGGGGCTTATCTACAGCATTCTGTAATGCTGTAGATAAGCCCCCGATGTAACCTGAAAGTTTGGTCCGGTCCGATGGGCGTTGTGGTCCGGGGCCTCCCATCTTCATACGATGACGTCCTCTTCTTTGCTTCCTGTCGCAGCTGCTGTGCAGGCGTACTTTGTCTGCCCTGTTGAGGGCAGAGCAAAGTACTGTAGTGCGCAGGCGCCGGGAAAGGTCAGCCCCTGGGTGAGTATAATCGAACTTGTTTTTCTTATCTCTCAGGTTATATCGGGGTGCTTATCTACAGCATTACAGAATGCTGTAGATAAGCCTCTGATGGCGGTGGCCGCAGCTTATGGGCGAAAAATGGGGTGACAGATTCCCTTTAAATTCTACAGGCAAACAAAACCTGGAAGCCAACAACGAAAACTTTTATGGAGCCCTTGAACACTAAATGGTATTTAGTGCATTAGCCAGCTTACAACACTGTGAAAAATGTGAATATTCTACACTCACACACAAAAAAAAATAAAATTGTAAATTGATCTCAAGCCAAAGAACGCATTAATTACATAGCAAAAAGAGAAGATAATGTTTCACCCAGCTGGATACTTTGTAGTTAGCACAAATGTAATATAAAGCGATCCAGAGTTTTTCAAGTGTCTGTCTGGTTTTCAGTTTTCATTAACATTCTAATTAAAGCCACATTTTGAGCTATTTTACCCTATAACAAGAAAGGAATGAGCTTGTCAAGGTCAAGTCTTTTGTGCAGTTAATAGTGTGGATCAGTAGCACACAAGGTTTAGGAGTTAGTTTATAAAAAAAAATGGAATAGCCTTAAATGCCATAGTACAACAAATATTCAGATTTTTCATGAGGTCACTAGAACTGGGATGAGATAAGTAGCTGCATAAATATAACATTGTGTCCTGGGTAAGCTTGCCAACCAATATTAAGACCAATCCACTTCATGAAGTAGCGGTACATCATGAACTGTTGGGCCTTAATACAAAAAGATTGGATAGACCCCCACAAGAAAAACAAACAGATGTGTAGGTAAAAAACAAACACCATTCTTCTATTATTACTGGAAATAAAAAAAATAATAACATAAAAACATTTTCATCTGTACCAACCAGAAATATTCAATAATGGTGTTCTTTATCCTGGCTGGAGATCTCTGTAAGGCCAGTCTCACACGTCAAGATAATTCCGGTACTGGAAAAATCGGTACCGGAATTATCCGTGTCCGTTTGTCTGAGTGCTTACGTGGCACATCAGTGTGGCACACGTGCGGCATCCGTGTGCCGCCCGTGTGGTGACTGGGTACCACACGCACCGTGCAGGAGACAGCGCTACAGTTAAGCACTGTCCCCTGCATCTGGTGCTGAAGCCGCCATTCATTTCTTCTCTCCAGCAGCGTTCACTGGAGAGAAGATATGAAAAATCTTTTTTTTTTTTTTTTTTTTTGGTGTTTAAAAAAAAGATCCCTGTCCCCAACCCCCTCCCACCCTCTGTGCGCCCCCCCTTTGCTATTAATAAAATACTTACCTGGCCGGCTCCCTCACTGCTTCCTCTCCTGGCCGAAGTTTCTCCTGTATGAGCGGTCATGTGGTGCCGCCCATTACAGTGATGAATATGCGGCTCCACCCCTATGGGAGGTGGAGCCGCATATTCATCACTGTAATGGGCGGCACCACGTGACCGCTCATACAGGAAAAGCTGCGGCGAGGAGAGGAAGCAGCGAGGGAGCCGGCCGGGTAAGTATTTTATTAACAGCGGGGGGATGCACAGGGGGTGGGAGAGGGGCACACAGGGGGTGGGAGGGGGTTGGGGACAGGGATCTTTTTTTTAAACACAAAAAAAAAAGATTTTTCATATCTTCTATCCAGCGAACGCTGCTGGAGAGAAGAAATGAATGGCGGCTTCAGCACCATGCTGGGGGGACAGCGCTTACAGTAGCGCTGTCTCCTGCACGGCACACGGACTGCACACGGATAACATCCGTGTGCGGTACGTGTTTTACACGGACCCATTGACTTTAATGGATCCGTATAATACATGTGCTCCCACGAACACTGACATGTCTCCGTGTTTTTCAAACGGACACACGGTCCGTGAAAACACGCTGACATGTGCAGAGACACATTGATTTTAATGTGTCTACGTGAGTCAGAGACACATTGATTTTAACGGTACGTGAGGAAACTGTACCGGAGCCACTGACGTGTGAAACCGGCCAAAAGACAAGAAAAATACACTTTCCCCCCTTTTTCTTTGGCTCTTGTGACATAACTAATGTGGGTGATTTAATTGGGGTTTCAACTATATAGGCAGATTGTCTGAACTGCCCATATTCACCCAAATAAAGTGCAATGTGTCTTTTAGACACTTTCATTTTAACAAACAAAAAAATACAAAAAAATATTTATTTCTCATCATGGATTCCAACTGAAAGCTACGAAAGATTCTAGCAAAAAAAAAAATAATTTAATTATGTTCACAGAGGTTTTTTAGGGGATCCTCACCAAAGCACTCTTCAAAAACTGCTTGTAAAAGTGTTCCTACTCATTTGGATAGGAAATCCTATTTGCTGTTCACCTGAAAAGTTTCTCGAGTTTTTTCTCTTAAGAGGTTCTGAAAAATGCAGGACGAAAAAAATAAAACTACAATTAGAAAACCTCTCATTTTTCAGGAAAAAAAAAACTCTTAAAAATCTCTTTAAAACCACTCCAAAAAAAGGAGAGTTTCCTGAAGCAGTTTCCTCTTGAAAAACTCATTGTTTTTAAATATCTTAAAAAAAATATAAAGAGCAGCACAGATTCATGTCAACTAAAAGCCGAGATCCTTAGATCAGTGATAGAACAGATTTTTATAGGACATTTCATAACGTTCCCAAATTCTTATGAAAAAATTTACATCACATCCTGCACTGAACTACTGTACCCAATTTATTATATATTTTAGAAGTGAGACCATTTTATACCAACTCCGACTCCACCAAAAAGGACACCGACTCTGACTCCACAGCTACCCTTTTTGGAAGGAAAACCACCTGAGCAAGTTGTGTGCAGACCTTTAGGCTAGCAAGGAATGTTGGGGGATTTCAGCTCTGATTTGTCATTCAGCTGGAAATTCAATGTACCGGTAAATAATTAATTCACCAAGTTTTTTAATTTTTTATATGCCTCAATTGTGCCATAAATACATGCTCAAAAGGTAGATGTATGTTTTAAATCGGGTGCCGTGATAAGTTTCAACAAGTGCTTGATATCTTTGAGATCTAAAACAGCACAGAGCGCTTCACCATGATTCTGGCACTGCTACCTTTCTGAACTGGTAATGATTTCATCAAGTAATTTGTAATGTTGCAACAGGTATTACAATTGGGACTTCAAAGCTGATATTACCCAGTGCTGCCCCCCCGAGTCTTTGTGTTGACGTGAACTCTGGGCTATGTAATAATTTAAAACAGCAGCACAAGGGCCACAAGCAGACACAAATGCCAACAATCACATCATCGCACAAAAGTCTCATGTTACATAGCTAATCCAACAAAGCAGGTTGTAAAATAATAAAGTGGTGCTTACTGCTAAAATTCCCAGTGTATCCACCGGTTCCTGGTATCTATTGGGACAATATAGCTCATCACGATTCTCTGCTCATGGTGGCTCTTACAATGTGACACAGAATATACACCACAAAATGTCACCTTAAATCAATAAATTATTTGATGTCACATACACTGTTTATAATGTGCATTTACAAGGCACAAAGACAGTGAAATGAGTATTCCTGGGAATACTTGTTTCACAGTAAGAGAAAAGTCAGACGGTCGTATAACTCGGACTGCAACGCAATAATTGGACTGACCTTCTCCTCTCCCGACCCAAGCGTGACTGCTGCATAATGATATATACTGTCACACTCGGGTTGGGAGAACTATTAGCCAGTCCAAGAATTGTGTTCCGATCCTTGTCCAAGTTATTTGGCCATCTGACTCTTCCATAATCATGCAGTCTAAGCAGGCAATCAACCACTCGACAAAAGAGCAAAATGCCTGCTTTCTTTTGGTTTGCACAAAAGATCACCATTCTTGTCAGCAAATCGTCCTGTGTAAACGAGACCTGCACTTATGAGAACATTGACAACTACTTCACTGAAAGATCTATTTTTATTATTTCGCGCCCGTCTGAAGTGTGCTCAGCCTGTGCAAACAATCCCTAATATGAGGGCTTTTTTCAACTTTGCAGTTTAAGGGCTCTTTCAAACATGTCCAATTTTTCCATGTATGAGAAAAATTGAGCCATTATTCTGATCAGACTTTAATTAGAGTGTGGTCCGAGTGTCATCATTTGTGGAAACAAATTTTTTTATAAAGAGTTTCTCCACATTCTCCGTTGTGACAGTCCGTGAAAATGGGACCACACTCGGATATCATCCGATTGTGGCCCGTTTTTTTCACAGACCCATTAGCTTGCGAACTGATTTTGATCCATGTCTCTACGATTTTATTAGGACCGAAGAATCCCAGATATGTGAATAGTCCCATAGACTATCACAGGTACAAGTATTATCCGTGAAGAACACGGATAGCGCTTGTACGTGAAAATCGGACATCTGCATGAACCCTTACTGAAAGCACTGTTTCTCAACTCTCCTATTGCTACAATAGTTATCAGTGAAGTGTCTGCAGTAACCTCCCCACCTTACTTATATCACTAGTTACTTTTCTGCATGCACCAAGGAAGGACAGATCTAACCCTGTATATACAGTGGGGCAAAAAAGTATTTAGTCAGTCAGCAATAGTGCAAGTTCCACCACTTAAAAAGATGAGAGGCGTCTGTAATTTACATCATAGGTAGACCTCAACTATGGGAGACAAACTGAGAAAAAAAAATCCAGAAAATCACATTGTCTGTTTTTTTAACAATTTATTTGCATATTATGGTGGAAAATAAGTATTTGGTCAGAAACAAAATTTCATCTCAATACTTTGTAATATATCCTTTGTTGGCAATGACAGAGGTCAAACGTTTTCTGTAAGTCTTCACAAGGTTGCCACACACTGTTGTTGGTATGTTGGCCCATTCCTCCATGCAGATCTCCTCTAGAGCAGTGATGTTTTTGGCTTTTCGCTTGGCAACACGGACTTTCAACTCCCTCCAAAGGTTTTCTATAGGGTTGAGATCTGGAGACTGGCTAGGCCACTCCAGGACCTTGAAATGCTTCTTACGAAGCCACTCCTTCGTTGCCCTGGCGGTGTGCTTTGGATCATTGTCATGTTGAAAGACCCAGCCACGTTTCATCTTCAATGCCCTTGCTGATGGAAGGAGGTTTGCACTCAAAATCTCACGATACATGGCCCCATTCATTCTTTCATGTACCCAGATCAGTCGTCCTGGCCCCTTTGCAGAGAAACAGCCCCAAAGCATGATGTTTCCACCACCATGCTTTACAGTAGGTATGGTGTTTGATGGATGCAACTCAGTATTCTTTTTCCTCCAAACACGACAAGTTGTGTTTCTACCAAACAGTTCCAGTTTGGTTTCATCAGACCATAGGACATTCTCCCAAAACTCCTCTGGATCATCCAAATGCTCTCTAGCAAACTTCAGACGGGCCCGGACATGTACTGGCTTAAGCAGTGGGACACGTCTGGCACTGCAGGATCTGAGTCCATGGTGGCGTAGTGTGTTACTTATGGTAGGCCTTGTTACATTGGTCCCAGCTCTCTGCAGTTCATTCACTAGGTCCCCCCGCGTGGTTCTGGGATTTTTGCTCACCGTTCTTGTGATCATTCTGACCCCACGGGGTGGGATTTTGCGTGGAGCCCCAGATCGAGGGAGATTATCAGTGGTCTTGTATGTCTTCCATTTTCTAATTATTGCTCCCACTGTTGATTTCTTCACTCCAAGCAGGTTGGCTATTGCAGAATCAGTCTTCCCAGCCTGGTGCAGGGCTACAATTTTGTTTCTGGTGTCCTTTGACAGCTCTTTGGTCTTCACCATAGTGGAGTTTGGAGTCAGACTGTTTGAGGGTGTGCACAGGTGTCTTTTTATACTGATAACAAGTTTAAACAGGTGCCATTACTACAGGTAATGAGTGGAGGAAAGAGGAGACTCTTAAAGAAGAAGTTACAGGTCTGTGAGAACCAGAAATCTTGATTGTTTGTTTCTGACCAAATACTTATTTTCCACCATAAAATGCAAAAAAAATGATAAAAAAACAGACAATGTGATTTTCTGGATTTTTTTTTCTCAGTTTGTCTCCCATAGTTGAGGTCTACCTATGATGTAAATTACAGACGCCTCTCATCTTTTTAAGTGGTGGAACTTGCACTATTGCTGACTGACTAAATACTTTTTTGCCCCACTGTATATGACTTCAGTAATGACGTCGAGGCTGAAAGAGAAGGCAGAAACTTTCAATACATGAAATCACAAAAAGTCTGCAAGTGTCTGACATGGGGTATCACATCACACATATGGACAAAAGGGAATTCTCAGAAAAGAAATCCACCTTTTTGGGAAGGAAAAGAGAAGGTTCAATTTCTGAGCAATAGTAAAAAACCACTTGAACTTGAAAAAGTCTTGGTTATGTGCAGCATTCGAACCAGGCCATAGCAATTACACAAAATCTACCAATATGACTAGCGATGGTGACTTCACCTACATGCAATGTATGACGGAAACAGAAAAAAGTTAAAAACACCAGGGTGAAACTGAACCACAGAAAACAGAGCTGACTTATAAGTAACCACAAGTAAAATGCGGCAGTGAGGCAGCAATATCCTTTGACATCCTTTTCATGTGGTGTGCTCGTCAGGGCAACGATGCTAATAATGTTTCAGGAGAACTACTGAGATAATGTAAGATCATAAAACCAGACAATTTATAAAAAAAAAAGTACACATTTTCTTCTACCGAGAGCTGCCAGAGATTACAACACAGCTTTCTAACCCCATACAGGTGCAGTTAAACCACTGTCTATGGGAAAAACAGTCATCAGGGTCTAAAAGGAAAAAAAAAAACTTTCCTTCTGCTGAAATTTGCCATGCACTCACTTAAAATAGAGCAGAAAGTTTTATTTATATCGATATGAAGAATAAAAGATCGGCTCCATTTGAAATACATGACTGACTAATGTAGACCCTGTAACATGTAGACCTGGTCATTGAGGCTTAACAGGAATTACAGCTATGATAAAACAAAAAAATTCTAACTTAATTTGGTCGTAAATCACACACACACATGTCCTGTACCATCACGTCAGCTCACATTCTGTACTTATTGGAATTTTATTTGGTCGGTATGTGTCTTTTTTTCCTTTCCCAACAATGACTAAGCCAGTCAGAGTGTCACCATTAATTACCACTATCTCTATCTCTTTACTGCCCCGGATTGCACCACCTTGGAGCCACTTTAGTAACACCAGCCTGTGAGAGGGAAGCACAGTTTGCATTTGTAAGAAGATTTGATTCACAAAAGATGTTTATCATGAGATGTCTAGGGTCTGTAAATTCCCCGCTTAGTCACACGGACCAAATGTTTTTAGGTTTAGTCACTAAAAAGGAATGGTCACTCCACAACCTGGGGAGATATCAAAGAGAGAACCAGAAAAACCTTCCAGAGTGATTGTGAGTGTTACAATGAAAATAAATAAAAATTCTATACATATACACCTGCCTAATATTTTCCATCTAAGCTTAAGGCCCCTTCACATTAAGCGACAACGATGCTGTTTGGTCGCTTAATTTGTCGCTGTTTGGTCGCTGGAGAGCTGTCACACAGACCGCTCTCCAGCGACCAACGATGCCGGTAACCAGGGTAAACATCGGGTAACTAAGCGCAGGGCCGCGCTTAGTAACCCGATGTTTACCCTGGTTACCATGCTAAAAGTAAAAAAAAACAAACACTACATACTTACCTACAGCCGTCTGTCCTCCAGCGCTGCGCTCTGCTTCTCTGCTCTCCTCCTGTACTGTCTGGGAGCCGGAAAGCAGAGCGGTGACGTCACCGCTCTGCTTTCCGGCTCACAGACAGTACAGGAGGAGAGCAGAGCACAGCGCTGGAGGACAGACAGCGGTAGGTAAGTATGTAGTGTTTGGTTTTTTTTACTTTTAGCATGGTAACCAGGGTAAACATCGGGTTACTAAGCGCGGCCCTGCGCTTAGTTACCCGTTGTTTACCCTGGTTACCAGTGAAGACATCGCTGGATCGGTGTCACACACGCCGATCCAGCGATGTCAGCAGGAGTCCAGCGACGAAATAAAGTTCTGGACTTTATTCAGCGACCAACGATCTCCCAGCAGGGGCCTGATCGTTGGTTGCTGTCACACATAACGATTTCATTAACGATATCGTTGCTACGTCACAAATAGCAACGATATCGTTAACAATATCGTTATGTGTGAAGGTACCTTTAATGTAACCTTATGATCATGAGGGCTATCTAGGAGAGGATGTATTTTAACATGTTCCACCTACTCCTTCTTCCTTGTTCTCCCTATAGAAAGGCACATTTGTCCAACTGGGACTTCAGAGGAGAAGGGTATCATATATATTATATTATATTATATTATATATGTATGCAACTCAATGGTATTCTGCAAAACTACAACTTCCAGTATGCTCTGAAGCCAGTAAAGCCACTAAACACCTTCATGTTTGCCTATGAGCCTGTTGAGTTTGGGTCAAGAGACAAAAGGCCAGTCCGCACTTGGACCATGTGACGGTCAGTTTTTTGGACTTGGATGTGACGGTCAGTTTTTTTTAAATGTATTCTTTAGCCTTCTGACCGAGCACTCCGCCTCTTAGCTACAGGTGTTTTAACCACAACAGGTCCATTACCCCTCCACAGAGAGAGAGAATTTTAGTCTAAGAAGAGCTTTCACAGGTACCCATTCAGATGGAGACGTTTATTCTCAGCGAGGAAAGGAAAGTGTAGGACCTGGTATAAGAGAGATGCCCTAAAGTGGCTACCAGGTACACATAAAATTGGCCATTTTTATGTGCTAAACGCTCTCATTTTTCATATTTCTAGTGCAGTAATGCAGTTCAATTATCGTGTTTCATGTTTGCATGTTTTAGCGCTGCAGTGTGCTGCCTTATTTACTTGACTGTATACGAGTTGGTGACTCTAGGTTCAGCACCTGTTCACACTTGGTCTATGTTTGGATGTGACGGTCAGTTTTTTGAAACGCACTTGGACCATGACACACAAATGTGTGAACCCGGCCTTATACAGCGCATAGGCCTTCAAACAAGCTAGTATCGTGGAAAAAGAGCCACGTAATAAGCACTCTAGCAGTGATAAAAGTGGAATGTGATAAATGCATCATAAAACTAAAAAATATTTATAAAAACACTCCAATGCATTTCGTCTGTATCCAACCTTCATCAGGTATCTAGCTAGACATCCATATAACAGTTGTAAGTCACTTTGCAAGTCTGATAGCATCATATGAATCTATCATCCTGTCAGTTTGGGTCATTAGATATCAGGGGTTATTAGATATAGATCATATATTTAAGCTCCTCTACCACTGAGCACTGACATCAGCTAACTATATGAGTGCCTATCATATTATCTTCCATCTTCCATTATCTTCCACGTTGGGCTGAGACCTGCAGCTGTGATGTGGTGAAACTGGCTTTATACTTTTTTTATTCCTATATTCCAGTCCTGGATTTGGCAAACAAATACTAAAATGCAAATATGAAAGTGGTGTTTTGCATCAATGTTGATAAACCAAAAGCAAGAGTGGATAAAAAAAAAGAACATTTCAATATACCTTTTTTTCTCTATATAGTTTCATTCTGTGTTTGGAGCCATAAATTCAGATGCAAAAAGTATCATCTTTTTGAAGCCAAAATCAGAAGTGGGTGAAAAGGAGGGAAGAAGTAAACCAGATCTGATCATTCGAGACAGATATTGACAAAATCATCAAAGTGTAGTGGCCAATTTACATTGACTGATAATCAGAGACAAGCATCCGTGTGAACGCTTGTTTCCCGATTATCGGCGTGTCTAAACAGGCTAGGCTGGCAAACACCAAATGAATAAGCAAAACTCTCATTTGTTAGGCAAAATGATTTTTTAAGCTTGCTTAAATACGATCATTATCGGCAGCACATTGCCATGTGTAAATAGATGTACTGCTGATAAAACAATGCTTTAAGGGCCCAAAATGATCGTATTACAGTTGATCTGTGTACATGGAAGTGAAGTTGGCCTGTCTACATAACTTATTAAGTGACCGCTGACCAGCTTACATATGGCGTCTGATGGCAGTGAAAAGCCGTAATGTGGTCAAAGACATGGAGCAAATTAAAGGGGTTGTCCACCCCTTATTATTGGTCCACATAAATGGAAAAAAAAATCTATACTTAATTCCTGGACTGGTGCCACTCCTCCAATCTCATCTCTGTCTCCACCACAGGTATCTCGACATAAGCAATATCACATGATTGATGCCACCAATTAGCAGCAGCCTTCACAAACATTGTTCTTTCACTGAAGAGCAGTGATACAGGACCTTTAATAAGTGGATGCTCACTACTGGGCAGTCTCAAGTTAGTAATCACTAAGTTTTCCACCCAAAAAAAAGAAAAAAGTCCTACCATGATTTGGATGCGTTTAAAAAGACTTAAACAGAAGTAGCTGAAATGCTCTCCTTGCAGGATCATGAGTCCCAAGGAGCCTACAATACTTTCCCATTAAATGGAGAACAGTTGTAGCATGTCAACAAACAATGGCTCATCTATAGCAGCACCCAACGTGGACTTTAGGGAACTAAATAATATTTTTTAAAAATTATATATCGTGTGTAGGAACATGTTTAGAATTCATTTATAAAAAAAAAAAAACTATGTAAAACAATTTTCATTTATCATTTTTTAAATAAGTTTATCTAAAAATTACACAATAAATAATGTGTAAGCCAATTAGAAAGGGTTGTTTCAGTCATTGCAAGTCGAACAAATCCCTCCGTAAAATATGTTTACAGTGCACAAACCCAAGAACATAAGCTGGATCCAGTCAGTCATTGTGAAAAAGATCAATTCTGGCTTAGGGAGATCATGTTCTACAGAGTGAAATGGCTGTGCAGACTAATGGGCTTGTTGTAGAGCAGTCCATTTCTGGAGCCGTGACACTAATAGGCGAATCACAGTAAGGGAGTAATAAGTACAGTTTACAGGGCTTTGCCCTTTCAGACAGATGGTTGATATTAGGGAAATTGCATTTTTATTGTCAGATTTCTTTATTGCGCAGTCATTCAGGATTAAGATAACCACCAAGTAATATTGGAATGTATTTATATAGAGTCCATCAGATATTTAGCACCATGAATGCTGGGTAATCTATGTGACTGCCATGTGGTCATTGGGTGTCAGAGGGAAGATTAACCTTTACAGGTTGAAAAAGGGTTAATGAGTTTATCTAGTATATGCATTTCTACATATTTTCCATTGTAGAACAATGAGCAGTGCGTAGCATTAGACTGAACTAGAAACTGTCCTTTCCTACAGACCTGAAGAAACAAAATTCACCTCACACTCCTGAGTTCATGGAGAAAAAGGTTCTTTTATTTAAAGGGAACCTGTCACCCCGTTTTTTGAGATTGAGATATAAATACTGTTAAATAGGGCCTGCGCTGTGCGTTACTATGGTGTATGTAGTGTACCCTGATTCCCCATGTATGCCGAGAAATACATTACCAAAGTCGGCGTTTTCGCCTGTCAATCAGGCTGGTCTGGTCAGGTGGGCGTGTTCACAGCGTTCTTTTCTTCCCCAGGTTTCCGTTGGTGGCGTAGTGGTGTGCGCATGTCCAAGGTCCGGATTCCCTGTGCCCACGTGAAGACACAGCGCGCGATCTGCGCTGTCATTCCTTTCATCGGTGCGGGTGGCCATCTTCCTGGGGCCGCGCGTGCGCAGATGTAGTGCTCTGCTGCACGGGGCTTCAGGAAAATGGCCGCGGGATGCCGCGCGTGCGCAGAAGAGATCGCGGCGGCCATTTTCCCAAAGCCGAGTTTGCATCTCGGCTTTGGGAAAATGGCCGCCGCGATCTCTTCTGCGCACGCGCGGCATCCCGCGGCCATTTTCCTGAAGCCCCGTGCAGCAGAGCACTACATCTGCGCACGCGCGGCCCCAGGAAGATGGCCGCCCGCACCGATGAAAGGAATGACAGCGCAGATCGCGCGCTGTGTCTTCACGTGGGCACAGGGAATCCGGACCTTGGACATGCGCACACCACTACGCCACCAACGGAAACCTGGGGAAGAAAAGAACGCTGTGAACACGCCCACCTGACCAGACCAGCCTGATTGACAGGCGAAAACGCCGACTTTGGTAATGTATTTCTCGGCATACATGGGGAATCAGGGTACACTACATACACCATAGTAACGCACAGCACAGGCCCTATTTA
The DNA here is from genome assembly GCF_032444005.1 of Ranitomeya imitator. Classification (NCBI taxonomy): domain Eukaryota; kingdom Metazoa; phylum Chordata; class Amphibia; order Anura; family Dendrobatidae; genus Ranitomeya; species Ranitomeya imitator. The sequence continues at coordinate 802,715,646 of NC_091282.1, forward strand.
ACAGTATTTATATCTCAATCTCAAAAAACGGGGTGACAGGTTCCCTTTAAGTCCATAAACAAAACCAATATTCTAGGGAGCAAATCAAATGGTGATACAAAAAAGCGACTAGCGCTGTATTAGACGTTTCGACCCATCCTGGGTCTTAATCACTGAGTCGCTGAATGAAAAAAGGCAACACATGAGAATAAAGAGAAATAACATGAAATAGAAAACACAATATTTAGTAGAAATATAGCAAAAGAAAACTCAATGTTGTTGGTCACAAAGAAGAAAAGCTGGAACCACACACAAAAAGAAAAAGAAAAAATTTGAAAAATAAAAATAAAAGCTAAAAATTAAAACAGTGGTTATCCACTGTGGTAGGTGTGAAAATTAAAAATAAAACATGATGGATACCACATGCAATACCTCTACCCTCTTTCATGCTGAGCCACACTCAGGTGGCACAAATATCAGTTTTGTAGACTACCATTATCAGAAAAATTTAAGGATAGTAATAACATGAGTAGTTGAGTCCAAGGAAGTGGAGGCTTGACGGTCTTGAAGGCCTACTGCTACAGGCAACACGCATGAAGGAGACCCAGCTAGGAGTCTACACATTTACAAAAATTAGTGGCAGACATCAACAAAGTGGCATCAATTTCAATAAAGTAGAATGAGTATAGCGGAGACCAACACCTCTTCCACTACAGCCAACCCAGCAGATGGAGACTGTAACGGGCAAGGTGGTGGAATCACTGTTCCTTACCCCTCTGAAAGCATGGAACAGGCGTAACTAGGTGGCCTACCAAATCCCTACTCGAACAAGTATTAGCAGGTGAAAACTGCATCCCAAGGAGGTACAAAGAGGTGGCACCAGGTGCTACTCCATGGCTGACCTATGGAATGTGGCAGCTGACCCCCTATAGTGGGTAAGCTGCTACAGCTCGAAGAAGGGATGAAAAATGCAAGCAGGCACTGTAGGGACTCTGGAACTATGGGTGCAGAAGGGACCAGCTGAGGAACAGAAAAGCACTGGCAGATGCAGGCTGGACCGGGTGTTAGACAGATGGGAACTGGCAGGTGTGATCTAGACCGGCTGATAGACAGAAGAGGGTAGACAGGTACGAGCAGCAGGGCATAGAGAGGTAAGAACAGACGGGTACAGGGTAGACAAGCAGACAGGCGGACCTGGGGAATCTGACAGCTAACAAGCATGCAAGGCAAACCAACAACATAGCTCAGGCACCTCCATATTGGAGAAGACTTAAATAGAAGGTGTCGCCCAGGTATAGGATGGGAATACCTTAGGTTGATGTCGGCTGTCCCTTTAAGAAGGGGGGCGCACGAGTGCACCCTCTAAGCATAGTTCCCGGTCCTACAACTGAACCTTGGTGGACACCGACACATAGGGGGCGAGATGAGGAGGTAGTGTGTGAGTGGGAGACACTGAATGTCCTATCTGTTAGTTATGAGGAGATCCAACAAAGGGCCAGGTCTGTAATGTCAACAGATCAGAAAGTCTGCAGTAAGAGGGAATGGTCTACTGTGTCAAAGACAGATGCCAGATCCAGGAGGAGGAGGAGGACAAACTTGCGTCACTTTCATTTGCCGGATAGTAGGTCATTGGTGACTTTAGTCAGGGCAGTTTCAGTGGAATGGTGCGCTCTGAAGTCAGATTGTAAGCGGACAAAGAGGGAGCAAGAGGAGAGGTGGGAGGACAGTTCAAAATGGACGTGTTGTTCCAGTAGTTTGGAGGCATAGAGGAGAAATGATATGGGGCGATAGGTAGACACAGAGGATGGGTCAAGGGTGGGCTTTTTGAGGATTGGTGAAATAGAGATATGTTTCAATCAGGGTGGAAGACACCAGTTGTTAGCGACAGGTTGAAGATTTGGGTTAGGCTTGTGATGAAGGCTGTGGTAAAGTTTTGAATGAGGTAGGACATTATTGTGTCAAGTTCACGGGTGGTGAGGTAGCGTATTCAGCTGTGATGGGAGGGAGGGGAACTGGTGGATGCAGGGAGGAATAGAAAGTACTGAATAGCTGTTTAGGGTTGTGAGACAGGTTTGATATGAGGGCTGAGAAGTCGGTTTGTTTTGCTGCAGTCAGAATTTGCGCAGCATTTTTACAACTTCTGTTGCTGGATGGGCAACTCCGTTCCCTTTCTTTGGCAGCCGTACAACGGTACACTTTGTAGATGAGGGCCAGAAAAAACAAGTGCACCAGTAGATGTCAAGAACTGCATCAAGTGGCCTCTGCTCCTCTTCCTCCACCTTAACACACAGTACAGTCCTCAGTGGTGACACCCCAATTAATCTTTCTTTCCCCGCATCACAACCCTCCAAGCGCCCAACTGCCTGTTGGGAACTACAGATGGCTGAGTCTGCAGATCTATTCACACATTGTATGCCATGGGCATAGAAATTGTACTCTAAAGTTTCAGAGTCAAGAGGAGGAAATCATCTGCACCAATGGCCACATTTTTTCTCACTTTGATGCATGGCCGGACGAAGTTTTGTCCGAGCATAAGCCAAACCCTCATTAACAGATGTTAACCCCATTGGGTGAAGGTGATTCATTTGTGATGAGACTCAGATATTTGAGGCGCCCTCGGACTGAACTGTGCTGTCAAGGCAAGAAGAGGAGGAGGGTGACTCTCAGGGCGAGGAGTGGGAGTACAGAGAGGGTGACGATGAGGTAGATCACACTTGGTGTAAACCCAGAGGCATGCAGCTGAGTAGCTCAGCAGAGGAGGAGGAGGAAGACATAGATTTATGCAACCATGACAACCAATGAATCCTGATGCCCAACTCTGGCAGTGGACATCAGAGTTCGCGGTTCTGCGGTTGGCTATCTTGGGTCTTTTTTTCCGACCAGAAAAAATCTAAAAATCATGTTATCTAACAACTTTTTTAAAAACAACCTAGTAGAGTAAATAAAATGAAATAATTTCAGTACTACATGCATGACCTGGCACATGCACAATCAACATGCATTAATCTGGGAAGGTCATTGTGCTAAAATGTAGACTAGCAGGTCATGCCAACAACCATCCACCCCATCAACCATATCGTCTGATTCTTGCTTTCTCACCGTGGCAAGTGTTGTCACACAGGTCTTCCGCCGAAGAACCTCCACTTGCTTACCCCCTACAATTGGGGTGATTGAGAGCCTGTCAGCTGATACGGAATTGGACATGCCTGCTGTTTTTGACTGATCTTACATACCAAGCGCATCCCATCTTTCTCAATCCAACGTAACATCCCCGCCAGCATCTCTCTCACAGTCCAGCAGCTTCTCGTGTTCACCCTACTCCACCCTGTGTTGGCACAACAACAAACCCTCATTTGTGGGTGACACCAATTACAGGTGCTTATTACAATGATGGTACAAACATCTTGAGGAAATGGGGAGTAGATAAGGGCTGCATGAGCCTTTTGGGTATGGTTAAGCTTGACGGTGAATTATGTTTAGAGAAGTAGAGAATAATCTCTCTCTCTCTCTCTCTCTCTCTCTATATATATATATATACAGTACAGACCTAAAGTTTGGACACCTACTCATTTCAAGATTTTTCTGTATTTTCATGACTATGAAAATTGTACATTCACACTGAAGGCATCAAAACTATGAATTAACACATGTGGAATTATATACTTAACAAAAAAGTGTGAGACAACTGAAATTATGTCTTATATTCTAGGTTCTTCAAAGTAGCCACCTTTTGCTTTGATGACTGCTTTGCACACTCTTGGCATTCTCTTGATGAGCTTCAAGAGGTAGTCACCGGGAATGGTTTTCACTTCACAGGTGTGCCCTGTCAGGTTTAATAAGTTGCATTTCTTGCTTATAAATGGGGTTGGGACCATCAGTTGTGTTGTGCAGAAGTCTGGTGGATGCACAGCTGATAGTCCCACTGAATAGACTGTTAGAATTTGTATTATGGCAAGAAAAAAGCAGCTAAGTAAAGAAAAACGAGTGGCCATCATTACTTTAAGAAATTACGGTCAGTCAGTCCGAAAAATTGGGCAAACTTTGAAAGTGTCTCCAAGTACATTGGCAAAAACCAGCAAGCGCTACAAAGAAACTGGCTCACATGAGGACCGCCCCAGGAAAGGAAGACCAAGAGTCACCTCTGCTTCTGAGGATAAGTTTATCCAAATCACCAGCCTCAGAAATCGCAGGTTAACAGCAGCCCAGATTAGAGACCAGGTCAATGCCACACAGAGTTCTAGCAGCAGACACATCTCTACAACAACTGTTGTAGAGGAGACTTTGTGCAGCAGGCCTTCATGGTAAAATAGCTGCTAGGAAACCACTGCTAAGGACAGGCAGCAAGCAGAAGAGATTTGTTTGGCGAAAGAACACAAGGAATAGATATTGGACCAGTGGAAATCTGTGCTTTGGTCTGATGAGTCAAAATTTGAGATCTTTGGTTCCAATCACCGTGTCTTTGTATGATGCAGAAAAGGTGAACGGATGGACTCTACATGCCTGGTTCCCACCATGAAGCATGGAGGAGGAGGTGTGATTGTGTGTGGGTGCTTTGCTTGTGACACTGTTGGGAATTTATTCAAAATTGAAGGCATACTGAACCAGCATGGCTACCACAGCATCTTGCAGCGGCATGCTATTCCATCCAGTTTGCGTTTAGTTGGACCATCATTTATTTTTCAACAGGACAATTACCCCAAACACACCTCCAGGCTGTGTAAGGGTTATTTGACCAAGAAGGAGAGTGATGGGGTGCTACGACAGATGACCTGGCCTCCACAGTCACTAGACTTGAATCCAATCGAGATGGTTTGGAGTGAGCTGGACGGTTGAGTGTAGGCAAAAGGGCCAACAAGTGCTAAGCATCTCTGGGAACTCCTTCAAGATTGTTGGAAGACCATTCCAGGTGACTACCTGTTGAAGCTCTTCAAGAGAATGCCAAGAGTGTGCAAAGCAGTCATCAAAGCAAAAGGTGGCTACTTTGAAGAACCTAGAATATAAGGCATATTTTCAGTTGTTTCACACTTTTTTTTTAAAGTATATAATTCCACATGTGTTAATTCATAGTTTTGATGCCTTCAGTGTGATTGTAAAATTTTCATAGTCATGAAAATACAGAAAAATCTTGAAATGAGAAGGTGTGTCCAAACTTTTGGTCTGTACTGTATATATATAAAGAACTTTGATTAGGGAACGTGATAGGCTGCCCTAAACAGATCTGCTTTTAGGGAGCATCTAAAAATTTCTAAGTTGTGGTTATACTCCTAATTACATGGGGGATAAAGGGCTAGAGGTGAGTCATCTAGGTATGAGATTGAACTGAATGAGACAAAGTCCAGATCAGGGGTGTTACTGTCTTTGTGTGTCTCAAGGTTTGAAAGTTGTGAGAGGCCATAAGAATTGGCTAGAGATAGAAGCTGGGATGCAGTTTGGGAGTTGGAGCTGTTGAAGTCTCCCAGGATAAGGATTGTCAATTCTGAGGACATGAAGTGTGGCCGCAACGCATAAAAGTGGTCAAGGAAGTGGGTGGGTAAGCCTGGGGGCCGGTGTATGACTGCTACTCTGAAGGAGAGGGGATGGAACACCCAATCGGTCTGCATTTATTTATTGGGTTAAAAACAGGATTGTTGTTAGCAGCGAGGAGTGTAGGGTTATCCTGGAGTTAGCAGTGATCGTACAGCGGGATATACGCATATTTATTTATTTATTACCTATAATATAACGCTGGGAGCGTCACTCTGTCCGAAGCCTTTATAGACTGTGCAAGCGCAAGCGCCAGCGCAGTCTGGGCCTCACAGAGTGACGCTCCCAGGAGATCGCGGTATGCATAAACACTGAACGCACACTGCGATCTCCACCGGATAGCAGGGACCGCCAGGAGGGTAAGTATATTCACCTGTCCCCCGTTCCAGTGCTGCGTGCGGCTCCGTCTCCCGGGTCCTCTGCTGTGACGTTCACAGTTCAGAGGGCGCGATGACGTGCTTAATGCGCGCCGGCGCCGCCCGACTGAACAGTTACAGCCAGAGGAGCCGGAAGATGGCGGCGCGCAGCGCTGGAACGGGACAGACAGGTGAGTATAGCAAGTGCTGGGGGGCCTGAGCTAGCGGTGATACCGGCACCTGACTCCCACAGCATGCCGGTGTCCCCGCCTGCTCAAGCCCCCCAGCACTCGGCGCCCAGCGACCATAGGTGAGTATGGTATTTTTTTTTTTATATATATGGCAGCAGCTTATGGGGCATATATAATGGTGGCTCAGGATGGGAGCAGCACATGACAGAACAGGGGCGCAGGATGGGAGCAGCACATGACAGAACGGGCGCAGGATGGGAGCAGCACATGACAGAACGGGCGCAGGATGGCAGCAGCACATGACAGAACGGGCGCAGGATGGCAGCAGCACATGACAGAATGGGGGAGCAAGATGGGAGCAGCACATGACAGAACAGGGGCGCAGGATGGGAGCAGCACATGACAGAACGGGGGCGCAGGATGGGAGCAGCACATGACAGAACGGGCGCAGGATGGCAGCAGCACATGACAGAATGGGCGCAGGATGGCAGCAGCACATGACAGAATGGGCGCAGGATGGCAGCAGCACATGACAGAACGGGGGCGCAGGATGGCAGCAGCACATGACAGAATGGGGGCGCAGGATGGGAGCAGCACTTGACAGAACGGGCGCAGGATGGCAGCAGCACATGACAGAACGGGCGCAGGATGGTAGCAGCACATGACAGAATGGGGGCAAAGGATGGCAGCAGCACATGACAGAACGGGCGCAGGATGGGAGCAGCACATGACAGAACGGGGGCGCAGGATGGGAGCAGCAAATGACAGAACGGGGGCGCAGGATGGGAGCAGGACATGACAGAACGGGCGCAGGATGGCAGCAGCACATGACAGAACGGGCGCAGGATGGTAGCAGCACATGACAGAACGGGCGCAGGATGGTAGCAGCACATGACAGAATGGGGGCGCAGGATGGCAGCAGCACATGACAGAACGGGCGCAGGATGGGAGCAACACATGACAGAACGGGGGCGCAGGATGGGAGCAGCACATGACAGAACGGGGGCGCAGGATGGGAGCAGCACATGACAGAACAGGGGTGCAGGATGGCAGCAGCACATGACAGAACGGGCACAGGATGGGAGCAGCACATGACAGAACAGGGGTGCAGGATGGGAGCAGCACATGAAAGAATGGGGGCACAGGATGGGAGCAGCACATGACAGAATGGAGGCGCAGGATGGGTGCAGAACATGTCAGAATGGAGGCGCAGGATGGGTGCAGCACATGTCACAATGGGGGCGCAGGATGGGAGCAGCACATGACAGAATGGGGCGCAGGATGGGTGCAACACATGACAGAATGGGAGCGCAAGATGGGTGCAGAACATGTCAGAATGGAGGCGCAGGATGGGTGCAGAACATGTCAGAATGGGGGTGCAGGATGGGAGCAGCACATGTCACAATGGGGGTGCAGGAAGGAAGCAGCACATGACAGAATGGGGGCGCAGGATGGGTGCAACACATGACAGAATGGGGGCGCAAGATGGGTGCAACACATGGCAGGATGGGGGCGCAGGATGGGTGCAGCACATGACAGGATGGGGACGTAGGATGGAGCAGCACATGTCAGAATGGGGGTGCAGGATGGGAGCAGCACATGTCAGAATGGGGGTGTAGGATGGGTGCAGCACATGTCAGGATGGGGACGCAGGATGGGTGCAGCACATGACAGGATGGGGACGCAGGATGGAGCAGCTCATGACAGGATGGGGACGCAGTATGGAGCAGCACATACCAGGATGGAGACCATATACCAATATAGATGCTAGCCACCCGGGCATAGAACGGGTTCAATAGCTAGTTTATTATATTCCGTGTGTTGTAATCTGGACGTGGATAAGCTGTACACTCACTATTACTTTTCTGAGAACTAATTATTGTGAACAGCCTGTGGCCTCCTTGGATGATTCATTGCCTAATCGTGTCATTGTCTAAACGATAGGGGCCAGCTGAGAGCTATTCGCTACAAAGATGACAGTGCTTGTTTCTGTATGACTCATGGCCTGTGATCTCTGTGATTATTGCATGGCCACTCCAATGTGTTGGCCACAGAATTGCAGCCTTTCCGCCTTATGGATACAGACGGTTTCCGAAAGCTGATGGCCCTGACAGTCCCCCCAACACCAGTTGCCCAGTCACCATTACTTCTCTAAGAAAGATATGCCTGCGCTAAGTCACAGACTGTTCCCTGAAAAATTCTATGTCTGCCAGGGTGCATTTCAACAATGACATCTGGACGACCAAGCATTGACAGGGGAGTTACAGCTAGATGACTGGGCACTGGGTGACTCTAGTGGCTCTAGGGGCAGTAGGGGAAGAGGCTTCTCCACAATTCTTTCAATCCCCAAAGCTTGCAGGGCACTTGGAGATGGAAAAATATACCACTACACACCATACGATGGGTAACTAAACTAATAGATAATAGGGGTTGGAAAACTAAACTACTAAACAGCTATGATTGCAGAACTAAACAAATTAACACCAGAACATGGAGAACTAAACTAATAGACAACAGGGATTGGAGAACTAAACTTATAAACAGCTTGGGTTGGTGAACTAAACTAGCGCACACCAGGGGATGGAGAAATGAAGCAGTAGACACTAAGGTGTCACTAGACACCGAGTCTTGGAATCCTCAGGGCTTGCGAAACAAACCGCTGTATGTAACAGTTCCTGCAGTGCTTCTGCCTCCTCCACCTCCTCTAGGACCTCCACCTGCACCCTCAACCTCTGCCTTAATGAAACACACATTCCAACACTGCAGAGATAATCCCTCCCCCACCTCCGTACTGCGCAGCCAGGGCTCACCATAATCAGGCAGTGTTTACAATAATATGCCTTGGAGATCGCAGTCATACAGATCAACAGTTGTGGACAGCTATCCATGCCGACTTTGAGCAATGGCTGATTATACACGCAACCTGGAGCCAGGGTAGCCCGTGTATGATAATGGTGCAAACCTGGTGGCGTACGCCTGGCCAACCTTAAAAATGTGCCTTGCATGGTTCGCATCCTCAACCTGATGGTACAGCAATTCCTTCACCACTGTCCCAGACTGGATGCGCTGCTGCAGAAACCACTGTCCTGCTGACTTCCACCATTCCACTTCAGTTGGTATAGAGATCTTTTGAACTACTGGTTAACTGGCTGATATGTGATATGACCACACCATGGAATTAACCCATTATCTACCAATGTCCTTTTTTTTGGGACGCCTAATCTTTAGCTTCTAGCAACTAAGATTTTATAATTTTTATAATTAGGTCCAATTTTTTGTGTTGTGTTTGCAAAATGAATGATTTCAAAATAGGAAATCATGTCATTGTCATTTTTAATTGAATATTGGGACGCCCTTTTCTGAAAAATCCGTACTTGAAAAAATTTAGCAAATTATGTTTCTGATTCATTAGGATCCAAATCATTAAAAATCTGTCATTAAAAAAAAAAAAAGAAAATTGCTAATTTGGCAAGTAATGGGTTAAACTCTGCACATGTTGCAGCGACTGTGGCAGCAGCGCCGAGACCTGGTGCAGGATTACTTTTTTCATAGCCTGGCACAACGCAGTACGGACGTGGTGCAATTCACACTTGCATACTGGATAAAGATGAAGGACCTCTGTACCCTTCTGTACGTTTTCTTAATGGCTACTAAGATGGTTAGCGGTGATGATGCTGTAATCAGCATCTTTATTACTGCCATCTACATACTGGAGCACACTTTAAATAGCGTGGGTGAGCAGGTGGTGGTGGTGGTGGTCCTGGGGTAAGAGGAGGAAGCAGAGGAGGATACCTTTAGGGTTAACAATATCTATAAGTTCAAGTCTATCGTCTCATAGACGTTTGCCATGGGAGGAACAAATGGAGAAGGACCATGAAAAGGACGAGAAAGAAAGGTGATGGACGCGCAACAGATAAGAGATGAAGACAAAAATTATTCCCTCTATATTGTCTGTGGTTGTTAGGAAGGGAAGGAGGAAGAAAGCTTGAGTGTTATACCACCACCAATACACTGTGGAGTTGGACCTCATGAAAGAGACCGACACATGAGTGCCTTCTTGCACCACTATCTGCAACATGATTGTTACCCATATAGTTATGATTCCAAATAATGCTGACTACTGGTTTGCCAGTGTCACAATACAAAATTGTAAATTTTGCCTGTAGCTTCCCCCCTTAGAAAGGGACGCACCCATTGTGCAGTATCAAAACATGCTGGAAGACAATCTTGACAGTGGTTTTCCCCAACACAGCAGTGAGGCAAACAGTTTGAATCGAAATGGTAGCCTTCCAACCAGAGAAACGTTCAATTGTCAATGCAAAAACATTAGCAGTCTTGCAGCGCTGTACTGTGTTACAACCTCACCAAGGACAGTATCTGCAAAGAGTCTGTATGTGTATGTGTTTGCGAGGGTTTACTCCCAGTAATTATTTTTCTACCCACACTACAAAGATGTACAGATAGTAAATTTAGATTATGAGTCCCAATGATGACAGTGCCAGTAATGTCTGTAAAGCGAATGTTGAATTATTGGAGCTATATAAGTGATAAAAAAAAACAAAATTGAAAGTGATGCTCAGCCACACCCCTATGGTGGCACACATATCAGTTTCATAGATTACTATTGTCAGAAAAATGTAAGGATAGTAACACGGGTAGTTGACTGAAAGACAGTGGAGAACTGCCGGTATCAGAGGCCTACAGCTACAGGCAACACACATGAAAGAGACCCAACGCGGAATCTACACATTCACAAAAATTAGTGTCAGACCCTAACAAAGTGCCATCAATTCTACCACAGTAGAAATAGCATAATAGGGACTGACAGGTCTTCCACTACACCCAACCCAGCAGATGGACACCCAAGCAGAACTGTTCACATTTCCACAAATTAGTGTTAACATCTCCAGTAGCAACAGCAGGCACATAAGCCCCACTAAAGATATCAGAGGCTGCAATTACGCATGACTGCGTATCGCCAAGATTGGTCCTTCTCTCTCATGACATCATAATCCCACCATACCAAATTCTCCATAAGACCAAAACGTATTACTGAACAAATTAACACATGACCATTTTTTCTTTGGATAAATTGGCCACAGCGGCCGTTTATTAACAAAACAAACATAATAACACTATTTATACAATTGTGTAAAAAACTTGAGGGGAGGGTTCTTGGAGCTAATAAAACTGGCACACCATGGGCAAAAGCCCCCCCCACAAACTTTTTTAACCTAACCTTCTTTACCCTTAGCCGTAACCACCAGCTCAAGGGCACCATGTAACCCATTTCTGGGCAAACCAACTCCAAAAGCTCCCGAGGTAAACACCCCGTCCAGAGCCCGTAAACCGAAGCGAGTTCAACCCCATAAAACATCAACTCCAAGAACCCAACCCCCTGCCAACCTCAAGCAGCCCTGACAACCTCAGGCTCGCGAGAGCCCCACCACCGCCACTGCTCTCTCAACTCCTTCCTGTATGGCTAGCGCCCACAAGTCCAAACCTATATCATTTAAATGGACACCGTCATTCCTCCAAAAGTTCCCCACCCCATCTTCCAATTCCAAATGCTGAACCGCCACATCCCCATTCCGGGAAACAAAACTTCCTACAGTCCTGTTCAGCTTGACCCGTGCCCTATTAATACCCTTATGAGAACGTGCCGCCCTCCAAGTCTTCCTCGGCACGATATCAGACCAAACCATCACCATCCCAGGAAAAGATACCCACAATCTCAGAAAGTCAAAGCGGATATCCCGAATCAACTCCCTCACCGGCTTAGACCCCAAGTCGTTCCCTCCCAAATGTACCACCACTATATCCGGCGCGCAATCCAACCGAGCAGCGCGGGCAAATTCAGACAACAATCTGCACCACAACATGCCCCGAAATCCCAACCAACGAACAACCACTGTATCTCTGCAAAAACCCAGTTGCCTCCCATTTTGCCTAATGTCAGCCCGAATCGCTCCCCAATGAATGAAGGAATGTCCCAGTATCCAAGCCAACAGATGAGTCCGACCTGCGAGATACAACAATTAATACCAAAATAACAAATGTCCACCCTTGATCAAGATACTCCCTTCAACGCCGAACATAAGACAAATATCGATTAGACGTCCATCTTCCTATATGCCTTATTACATCCGCACCCAAACCCAAGCCATCCGCCTCCGACGCTGCCCCAATTCTAAATGAGTGTGAGCCGAAGAAAAAGGGGTCAAGACCTAACAACACTAAGACTTTTTTTTAACACTGCCGTAAATTGAAACCGCGACAAAAAACTCCCCTTGACGGTGCCTCAACAGTGGACCGGACCTACCATACCACAATCCCCAATAATCCTCCAAACAACGATGTGGACACATCAAACCACCCACCACCTTCCCTAACACCACCCGTTTTCCCTTCCCCAGCTGATCAGTCTTTGAACGTCTAATCCAAAAGGTAATACCCCCTGCCCAAAAATCTACATCCTCAGCTAACAAGCCCCCGGCCATATCTTTTGTAGGGGACACCAGCTCCCCAAGTCTCAATGCCCTAAAAAAGGCCAAAGAAAAAGCCAAGCGAAACAGAACGGCCTCAAAATGAGAACTACAAATCTCCCCCAAAGCCCCCCCAAACGTTCCAACATCCCAAAAGTTATGGGCCTGCGCTTGTCACAAATCGAGGATCCTTTACGAAAACCTCTTAATGCCAGTCGTATCAAAAAGTCTTTTGTAACATCCATAGAACCCTGAAGCTTGAGACCAAAAGCCACACCAGCTATAAATTTGTTCAACTTTGACACTGACCAACCCCATTCCTCCGCTGACCCTATCAATAACAAAAGTGCCATTATCTTATCACTGTCAAACACAACCATACCCAACTGATCTAACCACTGCTCCCATGTATGCCACGACGATTTGTAACCTGACCAAGTCCGTCCCGACACCGAAGCCTGTATCAAATGACTGCCTCGTCCGCAACAATCTGCCACAAATGTGAAGGGCATCCTGTTCCTGCCTCCTCTGCGTATGGTGCCAACTCCCAGAAACGCTCCCACTGCAAACGAGACAAAGCATCCGCAATAGAATTTTGAACGCCGGGTACAGCTGAAATCCATGTTTTCAACTCCAGACACCGCAACACCAACTCCCGCACCAATCTAATCACCGGGGAAGAGGAAGAAGAAAGGCTATTAATCACCGCCACCACACTCGCATTATTGCAATGGAAACGCACCCGCCTATCTTTTAACATGCTGCCCCAGATAAACACAGATACAACGATTGGAAACAATTCCAGCAACACCAATTTTTTTGTAAATCCATTTTTACACCACCAATCGGGCCAAACGCCAACGCCCCATTTACCTCCACAATAGGCGTCCTAACCACCACTGCCCGCCGCATCCGTAAAAATCTCACAATCAAAATCATTAAGTTCCTCCTGTAGAATCAAAGACCTCCCATTATATTTTTCTAAAAAAACGCCTCCACACAATTAAATCCTCTCTATGCTCTTCATTCAATCGAATGAAATGATGCGCCAACCGCACTCCAGAAGTCGCTCTGGATAATCTCCTGGAAAAAATTCTACCCATAGGCATAATACGACATGCAAAATTCAAACGACCGAACAGTGACTGTAACTCCTTCAATGTAACCTTGCACAATTTTTCAACTCTCAGTACCTCCTGATGGAGGGATAACAACTTATCTTCGGGCAACCTGCACTCCATTCTCTCAGAATCGATAAGAATTCCCCAAAAAACTCAACACCGTGCATGGGCCCTCTGTCTTTTCCTGTGCTAATGGAACACCAAAGTGTCCCGACACCCATTCCATGGCAGCCAACAAATTCCTACACACTAATGAATCTGGCGGTCCAACAAACAAAAAATCATCCAGGTAGTGGATGACTGAAGGAACCTGTGAAACATCGCGCACAACCCACTCTAAAAAAGTACTAAAAGACTCAAATAGTGAGCAAGAAATCGAACAGCCCATGGGTAAACACCTATCCAAATAAAAAACCCCATTCCAAAAGCAACCCAGAAGAGGAATGCTATCGGGGTGAACCGGAAGCAATCGGATAGCCGATTCAACATCTGTCTTAGCCATTAACGCACCAGCGCCATACCTACGTACCCATTGCACGGCTGCATCGAAAGATGTGTATACCACGGAGCACAGCTCCTCAGCAATGCCATCATTAACAGATAGCCCTTTAGGGTATGACAAATGTTGAATCAAACAAAACTTGTTAGGTTCCTTCTTTGGAACAACCCCCAAGGGCGAAACAATCACTCCCTCCCCAGGTAAACAACTAATTTTGCCGTAACTACGTCAGTATGTAAATTGGCCGTCATTAAACTGCCAACACATCCCTGTTTTGTCTTTTGTCCCCTGAGTCCCTTGACCCCCACCTCCCTGTCCCGGATGCTGCCCAACACTCCCTCCGCCCCCGTGAAAGGACTGCCCAAACCGTGTTGGTGCCATAACTTTCAACCACAACCCTATATCTTTCTGGTCCCATTTTATCTCAGGCCTAACCGCCTTCCTTTGCCTAAATTGCTCATTGTACCGCAGCCATGCCAGGCCACCGTACGCCCTATATGCTTCACCAATAGCATCCAAGTAACAAAAAATACCCGAACAATTTTCCGGAAACTTTTCACCAATAACACTCGCCAGAATAGCAAATGCCTGCTGCCAATTAACGAATGTCTGCGGAATCAAACGCCACCTACGCTTTTCTTCCTCCTCTTTTCTGCTATCATCCTTATTCCCCTTTTCTACATTAAATTTTTCCAAAGGAAGGAGGGAGAAAATCTCCACATATTCATCCTTCCAAATTTTTACCTTTACTTCTTGTTTTAAATGAGCGCCTAAAGGCCCTTCAAAAAACAAACGTAAACCTCCCCTCTTGCCCTATCATCCAATTTAACTGTATCAGCCTTATCCTTTCCAGTTTGTATAGCCACTGACACCCCACCCAATGCTGACTGCTCCCCCCCACTCAACATGTCCGAACCCAAAGGCCCTACTGAACCCTGACCCAAAGCAGGTAACCACGCTCCCACAGGGGATGCCCGTAAACTATCTGCGCCCCCCCCCCCCCCATCCAGCCTCCTCAAAATCTGTGACATACTTGACAAAAGATCTCTCACCACGGAAATCCCAAAATTACCAGCCTCACCACAGTTCTCCCCTAATTCCCCCGACCAAACCCCACTAATAGGCATACAAGGACTATACTCACACACACGAGGCTGCGTAGGTGCTGTGTTCCCACCAGCCGTGCTTCCAGAATCCAGCGGTTTGCGATAGCCGCGTAGGTCACTGCAGGATCTGGAATCCTCCGCGCCACTTTGTTGCTCCAGGCCCGCGCCCCCGGCCTCCTCGTCATTGGGGGGGACCGAAGCAGGAGAAGATGATCTATTCCTTGATCTCCTCGCCGACCTCGATCTGCCCGCCGACTGTATGTGCCCACGCCTGCCCTCCAGCTGAGCCTCCTGCTGACTTTGTCTGCGCGTCGCCGCCGTCACAGTATGCCCCGGCCGCACAGGGCCAGGCTGAGGGCCAGGAATCTGCCTGCCCGCTGATCTGCCGCTCAGTGCACCAGACCTGCCAGGTACCCCCGCAGCGTATGTTCCAGGGTCACCCGCCGCAGTGCACACATCTCCGGGCCGCTGCTGATCCGACGCTCCATTCCTGCTCTTCCTCCTCGTCGGCGCCGGAGCCACCATCAGTGCCGCACCCCGCCTCTGATTGCCGCCTCTCCTCACCGCTGCCATGTGTCCCACCTCCATGGCCACACCATGTGCAGCCATCGCTTCAGGGTGTGCCTGCACCGCCGCAGCCCTAGGCCGCCTAGCCACGCCAGCAGCGCCGGCCGATGGATTCCTGCCAGAGGGCGGGTCTGGCCAGATACCATCACCGCAGCCTATACCCTCTGCAGGGTCCCCGGAGTGGCTCCGAGGCCGGCGTCTACTGTGCGTACCTGCCTCAGGCGATAGATGTTCCGGTGGCCGGGTTCACCTTGTCCTGGTGCCCTGGGTTCCTTGTGCTCCAAGAAGCGTCGCCAGCTGGTCCTCCAGTCAGCATCCCTTCTCGACCGGGCCATGTCCCACAGCTGTGACAGCATGGAATCTACAAAGGCCATGGTAAGCACATGTGCTTTCTTTCTTCTTTCCCTGCTAATGCCACATGTACTGTCCCTAACCACACATTTTTCTTTATACCCACACCCTCCTCAGCCTAAACACCCGCCCCCTCCTTTGTCCCCTTTCAACCAATCCCACTGCACTGCCTTTAAATGTTCCCACTCCCCTTGGCACCACAGTCATGGGGGGGCTTTCATTTAGCTGTGCATATTGCAGCCCCCCGCAAGATCAACGCAGCACACTAAAAACTACAACATCCAGTAACAGAAGTTGTCAGTTGTCTTTGGATAGGACGTCACGTTATTGGTTCACTAGTGCTTTCGGAAACACTAACACCTTGTTAGGACTGGCGGAACGCACCCAGAAAGATGATTTAGATGCGTTCGCAGTCCGAGGTCCACCGTGCAGGTGAAAACCCGCTGCTAGTAAATTGCAGACTATCTGGCGGTACACTAAAGTAAACACACGTGGGTTCAACCTCACCCAGCGTGAAGGAAGCAATCCTGTTGCGTCACAGGACCGCGGTACCGCACCTAAAGTGCGAGCAAGCAGTCAGCGTACTTAACCCCAACAGGGATTGAAGTCCGATTATACCCTTGCTGGCACTACACCACAACTGGGTGTGTAAGGAAACTAATTAGAAATATATAAATGCACAGGAGTGCGAGCAATGCCGCACTGTCGGACGCCACCAACCACACAGGCTTGTGTATGGAAAGCGCAAGGCAAGCGCACGGCGCCGTACAGGCGAACACAGCAAGAGGACGCTGTAATGTGTGTATCGTGCAGATGGTTAGTCGGGCGCTAGATAGCTACCAACATCCGCGAGCAGACAACAACTCTAGGGAGGGATATTTAGGAGCTTTCATCCATCGACATACATCCATCTACACACACACATATATCATTATGAGACAATACTAGCGCATGGCCGTGCGGTCATGCGCAGTTTATATAGTTGCAGCACAGGAAGTGGCTACAGAACTTTTGCCCTTCCAAGACCTGCCAAGAGGACCAATGGAATGTGCCGCAGTGCCTGAGCACCTGACCCTCGATCTCCAACGGGAGATCTTGCCCTGGGCATGCTCAGTATGTGCAGACAAGGACTTAGTCCCAGAGAAGTCCGCTTGCTGCTGACCAGTACTGGCTTTAATGGCAGGAGCTGGAGAAGCAGCAGTAACTCTTAGAACAGAGTGAGATTGAGCAAGACGCTGGGACCGACGTCTTTGCTGAGCAGACTCCACTGCGGCTGGAACAGAATGGGAGACCGCAGTGGAGATGGCTCGAGATTCCTCCTGTGCAGAAGCGGGAACTCGACCTCTAACATCCCCCCCCCTCCTTGGGCCTCGCTACGTTCGAAGGCAGCAATAAGCTGCGGAGCCCAAATGTGCTCAGCAGGCTCCCAGGACCTGTCCTCAGGGCCGTAACCCTTCCAGTCCACCAAAAAATATTTTTTACCACCTTGCACCCCAAGATAGCGTTCACCTTGAAATCATCCGTAGACGAACCCGATGTCTCGGCAGATGACTCAGAAAACCGGGACATGTATACGGGCTTAAGGAGGGACACATGAAAGGTGTCGGTGATACCAAGGCGTGGAGGAAGAGCCAGACGGTAGACCACAGGATTAACCTGTTCGAGGACCTTGAAGGGACCCAAGTAGCGAGGAGCAAATTTAGTGGACTCAACTCGCAGCCTGATGTTACGGGCGGAGAGCCACACCAAGTCGCCAGGAGCAAAGGTCGGAGCGGGGCGCCGATGAGCATCGGCGGAGGACCTCATTCTCTCCTTAGAGGCCCGAATGGCATCCTGAGTGCGGTCCCAAATATCCCGTGCCTCCACAGCCCAGTCTGCCACCCTGGAGTCTGCGGAGGACACGGGCATAGGCACAGGTACCCGTGGATGCTGACCATAGTTGAGGAGGAATGGGGTTTGTCCAGTGGAGTCGGCTACGGCGTTGTTCAGCGCAAACTCTGCCCATGATAGCAAGGATGCCCAGTCATCCTGCCTGGCTGAAACAAAATGTCGCAGGTATGTGACCAAGGTCTGATTGGCCCTCTCTACCAACCCATTCGTCTCGGGATGATAAGCGGAAGAGAGATTCAACTCAATACTGAGTAGACGACAAAGCTCTCTCCAGAACCGAGATGCAAACTGGGGACCTCGGTCACTGACAATTTTGTCAGGCATACCATGTAGGCGGAAGATGTGTTTTATGAACAACGCTGCCAAGGCCCGTGCAGAAGGTAACCGTGGCAGCGGCACCAAATGCACCATTTTTGAGAAATGATCGGTGATGACCCAAATGATGGTACAGCCGCGAGATTTGGGTAAACCCACGACAAAGTCCATCCCGACCATCTCCCAGGGCCTATCTGCCACCGGCAAGGGATAGAGCAACCCAGCTGGCCTTTGACGCGGAGATTTATTTTTGGCGCAGGAGACACACGCCAGAATATAATTCCTGACATCCCGGACCATATGCGGCCACCAGTACGTCCTCGCCAGTAGCTCAGATGTCCTTTTTGTCCCAAAGTGTCCACCCACCCTGGACGAATGAGCCCAAGAGAGAACCTCCGGTCGCAAATTAATGGGCACAAAAGTCTTGCCTGGAGGCACAGACTCCAGTGAAACCGGCGCTACGGTTCTCAGGCTCTCAGCAGGGACAATAAGCCGAGGCTCCTCTTCCTCCTCCTCAGTTGACATAAGGGAGCGAGAGAGAGCGTCGGCACGAATATTCTTCTCCCCGGCGAGATAGTGAAGAGTAAAATGGAACCGGGAGAAAAATAAGGACCATCTGGCCTGACGAGAATTCAGCCGCTGGGCTGTGTGTAAATACACCAAATTTTTGTGGTCCGTGAAGACCTGGAAAGGAAACCGTGCACCCTCCAGAAGATGTCTCCACTCCGAAAAGGCCAACTTCATCGCTAGCAACTCCCTATCCCCGATGGAGTAATTTCTCTCCGCTGATGTAAAGGTCTTTGAGAAAAAGAAGCATGGATGCTTCCGACCTTGAGCATCCTTTTGATAGAGGACTGCTCCAGCACCAACGGATGAGGCATCCACCTCCATTAGGAATGGCTTATCAACATCGGGGCGACGTAAGATGGGAGCGCTAGCAAAGTGGGACTTAATAGAAGTGAAGGCCTTGGAGACCTCTTCCGACAACAATTTGGGATTCGCTCCCTTCTTGGTGAGGGCTACCAAGGGAGCTACCAGAGTTGAGAAGTGGGGAATGAACTGGCGGTAATAGTTAATGAACCCCATAAAGCACTGCACCGCTTGAAGAGAATGGGGCTCTTGCCAGTCCATCACAGCCTGTAGTTTGGCAGGATCCATAGCCAATCCCTGGGCAGAGATGATATAGCCCAGGAAAGGTAAGGACTCCTGCTCAAACATACACTTCACCAATTTCGCATAGAGAGAGTTTGCCCGTAGGAGGTCGAAGACTCTGCCAACATCTCTCCGGTGGGAGTCCATATCTGGAGAAAAGATGAGAATATCATCCAGATAGACTACAACTGAGGTGGAAAGCATATCCCGGAAGATGTCGTTGACAAAGTCTTGGAAAACGGCTGGAGCATTACAGAGCCCGAAGGGCATCACCAGATACTCATAGTGCCCATCTCTGGTGTTAAATGCCGTTTTCCATTCGTCCCCCTCACGGATGCGAATCAGGTTATAAGCACCCCGCAGATCTAATTTAGTAAACACTCTAGCTCCCCGAAGCCTATCGAAGAGCTCGGATATCAAGGGCAAAGGATACTTGTTCTTAACGGTGATAGCGTTAAGACCCCTGTAGTCTATGCATGGACGTAGTTCCCCATTCTTCTTCTGCACGAAGAAGAACCCTGCCCCAGCAGGTGACACTGACTTCCTGATGAACCCTCTTGCCAGATTCTCTTGAATGTACTGAGACATGGCCTCCGTCTCCGGGAGAGATAATGGATAAACTCGACCCCGGGGAGGCTCCGCACCAGGCAAGAGATCGATAGGACAGTCATAGGGGCGATGGGGCGGAAGGGTCTCCGCCGCCTTTTTGGAGAACACGTCTGCATAAGACCAATATTGCTTGGGGAGAGAGGATAGATCTGCGGGTACCTCTGTAGTAGCAACCTGAACGCACTCTCGGTGACACCTACCCCCACATGATTCACCCCATCCCAGAATTCTGCCAGAGGACCACTCGATGTGAGGAGAGTGGTACCGTAACCAAGGTATCCCCAACAGGACCTCATCAATCCCCTCAGGAATGACGAGCAGAGATATAATCTCCTGATGGGATGGTGACATGGACAGAGTAAAAGGGATGGTCGGATGTGTTATCTGTGCGGGGAGTGTCGACCCATTCACCACTCGTACCGTTACTGGTTGAGATAGCATAACCAGGGGTATTGCGTGACGTTGGGCGAAGGCAGAAGACATAAAATTGCCCTCCGCCCCAGAATCCACGCAGAGCTCTACCGAGTGGGAGGATGAGCCAAAAGTAATTGTCCCCTTGAAAGACAATTTGGAGGCAAACGTCGCAGTGTCTAGTGCACCTCCACCTACTACCACTAGACGCTGACGTTTCCTCGACCGCTGATGACATCTGGTGGCAAGATGTCCTGACTGTTGGCATACGTGGCAAACCTGGAGTGCACGGGCGGTCCGGGACTTAGATCCCGCTCGTGACACCACCTTAGGTTCATGGGACTCAGGAGCCTGGACTGGAAATTCTAAAGGTTTGGCGAAGGTGGGAGCCAGCCGAAACCTCTGCCTACACTGGGCTCGCTCTAACCTCCGCTCGTGAAAACGGAGGTCAATACGAGTAGATACAGTTATTAATTCCTCCAGTGTGGCGGGAATCTCCCTAGTGGCCAGGGCGTCCTTAACGTGGTCAGCCAGCCCCCTCCAAAATATAG
The DNA here is from genome assembly GCF_032444005.1 of Ranitomeya imitator. Lineage (NCBI taxonomy): Eukaryota > Metazoa > Chordata > Amphibia > Anura > Dendrobatidae > Ranitomeya > Ranitomeya imitator. Next base: position 802,736,752 of record NC_091282.1, read on the forward strand.
GGATAAGGGCTTTATCCGTCCACTCCAGCTCAGATGCTAGAGTGCGAAAGTGGACGGCAAAAAGGCTGACCAAGGACGAGCCCTGAGTCAATGCCAACAGTTGGAGCGCCGTATCATGGGTAACACGAGGTCCTAAAAAGACCTGTTTCAGAGTGCTCAGGAATAACGGAGCACTCTGCACCACAAGATCGTCACGCTCCCACAGCGGCGTAGCCCACTGCAACGCCCTGTCCGACAATAAGGAAATGATAAAGCCCACCTTAGCCCGCTCTGTAGGGAAACGAGAGGCCAGAAGCTCGAGATGTATTGAGCACTGACTCACGAAACCCCTACAGGACTTACTGTCACCAGAAAATTTCTCTGGTAGCGGGAGGCGAGATAGCGTCGGTACAGGGGCGGCAGTGGACAAGGTAGCTGCAGCCACACTTGCAGCCTGAACAGCGACAGCAGTAACATCCACAGCTGAAGTTGAACGCTCTAGAGCCGCCAACCTTCCCTCCAGCTGCTGGATGTACCGCTGTAAACGCTGATCGTCCGCCATTTACTAGCCAGACCTTGGCGCTAGTATTATGTTACGACTGGCGGAACGCACCCAGAAAGATGATTTAGATGCGTGCGCAGTCCGAGGTCCACCGTGCAGGTGAAAACCCGCTGCTAGTAAATTGCAGACTATCTGGCGGTACACTAAAGTAAACACACGTGGGTTCAACCTCACCCAGCGTGAAGGAAGCAATCCTGTTGCGTCACAGGACCGCGGTACCGCACCTAAAGTGCGAGCAAGCAGTCAGCGTACTTAACCCCAACAGGGATTGAAGTCTGATTAGACCCTTGCTGGCACTACACCACAACTGGGTGTGTAAGGAAACTAATTAGAAATATATAAATGCACAGGAGTGCGAGCAATGCCGCACTGTCGGACGCCACCAACCACACAGGCTTGTGTATGGAAAGCGCAAGGCAAGCGCACGGCGCCGTACAGGCGAACACAGCAAGAGGACGCTGTAATGTGTGTATCGTGCAGATGGTTAGTCGGGCGCTAGATAGCTACCAACATCCGCGAGCAGACAACAACTCTAGGGAGGGATATTTAGGAGCTTTCATCCATCGACATACATCCATCTACACACACACATATATCATTATGAGACAATACTAGCGCATGGCCGTGCGGTCATGCGCAGTTTATATAGTTGCAGCACAGGAAGTGGCTACAGAACTTTTGCCCTTCCAAGACCTGCCAAGAGGACCAATGGAATGTGCCGCAGAGCCTGAGCACCTGACCCTTGATCTCCAACGGGAGATCTTGCCCTGGGCATGCTCAGTATGTAAAACCAAAAAAACACCAGACCATAAATGCACCCACAATGTCAAGTACCACGGGTGCTCGGATATACAAAAGGGTTCAGTGCAACCAAACGTAAATAGAGAACCTAGAAGAAATAGCACTACAACGAACCAGTAAAATAGAATAATCTTTATTAAATGCAAAACTGTAAATAGCATAAAAATAATACAAAGGGAGTCCAGGAAAATCACCCCCGGAAGAAGGCATCGCGCCGAAACGCGCGTAGGGGCTTGTCGGCAGTGTGTGTTTCCAGCAGGTAATATTACGATCTTTCTATGGGTTTCACTCCTCCTGTTCTGTTTACGGAGCACAGCGGAATCTTGCAGGTTCAGTTTATACTTGGCACTTGCCTTTGTGTATTAATTTCTGGACACTTGCCATTATGATTAGCTCATACACAGCACTTATGTATGGGAGGTAGTGCATGCCTTTTATGTACTGTGGTTGACTGCCTGTTGGTTCTCACATTGCCTGCTTTAGGTGATCATTTGTCATTTCCTGGACTCCCTTTGTATTATTTTTATGCTATTTACAGTTTTGCATTTAATAAAGATTATTCTATTTTACTGGTTCGTTGTAGTGCTATTTCTTCTAGGTTCTCTATGCTCAGTATGTGCAGACAAGGACTTAGTCCCAGAGAAGTCCGCTTGCTGCTGACCAGTACTGGCTTTAATGGCAGGAGCTGGAGAAGCAGCAGTAACTCTTAGAACAGAGTGAGATTGAGCAAGACGCTGGGACCGACGTCTTTGCTGAGCAGACTCCACTGCGGCTGGAACAGAATGGGAGACCGCAGTGGAGATGGCTCGAGATTCCCCCTGTGCAGAAGCGGGAACTCAACCTCTAACACACCTACCCCACATACACCTCAAACACCAAGCTTAATCTCCCTTCCACCACAACCTTGCTTTTTCCCAATCATGTTGCTCAGATAGTGTATAACATTGACTAGATGCTCCAAACAATCTCAAAGTGAGATGTCTCCTTCTGTATGACGTTAGTAACAAGAATTTTTTTTGGGGGGGGCCTGTCGATAAGGCCTCTATAACATTGACTAGATGCTCCAAACAATTTTAAAGTGACATGTCCCCTACTGTATGACATTAGTAACTGAAGAATTTTGGGGGGCTGTCGACTAAGGCCTGTAAAACATTGACTAGATGCTCCAAACAATTTCAAAGTGACATGTTCCCTACTGTATTTGGTTAGTAACATTTTTTGATGTTTGATGTTGAGTAGATGAGTCCTGTATAATCTAGACGATTGTCCATGGCGTTGGAACGCCCTCTTTCCTACAGTTGCTGCTGGTAAGGTGCAGGTTTGGTGGAGAAATATGGCCGATGTGTTGTTACATGAACTGATCAGGAAAAGGGCCATGAAGACGGCGGGAATGGGAACGTACAACAGGATCAATAACAGGGCCGCTATGGGAAGTACGAGATCCCGGATCCAGCCTAGAATGATTTCTCATTTACCCAACACCAATTACCAGAGAGCGCTTGATGCTCGTCAGAAGATAGGGGTAAAAGATGCACATCTCAAGCTAGGTATAAAAGATTCCCATGAGAAATTGGATGCCAAAGATGCACATAATCTAGAAGATAGGCTCAAAACAATTTCAAACTCAGATCTCGGCTGCTGCATCACGTTTGTAAAAAAAATACAATTAATTTTAATGTGCCACAGCTCTGCACACAGAACAATTTCAAGGCCACTAAATGAAAGACAGGTTCATATCACCGCCACATGACAATGTGGGATACGATGGGCTGTATCACATTCAGCAACAGAAAATATTATATATTTTTTTCATGCGCATTAGGTCTGCAAACAGGTTCATATCACTGCCTCAACATGACAATGTGGGAAATGGCGGGCTGTATCACATTCAGCAACAGAAAATATTATCTTTTTTTAATGTATGTTAGGTCTACACACAGGTTCACATCACTGCCACAACATGGCAATGTGGGACAAGGCGGGCTGTATCACATTCAGCAACAGAAAATATTATAATTTTTTTAATGCGCGTCATGTCTGCAGACAGTTTCATATCACCACAGCACTAAATGATATAGGCTGTTTCACATTTAGCTAGTGAAAAAATATTAATTAGAATGCTATACTCGTATATTTTTTTTAATGTGCCTTAGGTCTGCAGACAGTATTTGTGCTGTATCAGGTTTGTAAAAAAAATAAAATTCATTAATTTTAATGTGCAACAGCTCTGCACACAGAACAATTTTAACCCAACTAAATGAAAGACAGGTTCATATCACCGCCACAACATGACAACGTGGGATACGGTGGGCTGTATCACATTCAGCAACAGAAAATATTATAATTTTTTAATGCGCGTCATGTCTGCAGACAGTTTTATATCACCACAGCACTAAATGATATAGGCTGTTTCACATTTAGCTAGTGAAAAAATATTAATTAGAATGCTATACTCGTGCATGGAGCACAATAAAAGCAGTGCACAACACACTTGTAGGACATGGGCCCTGCTGGCTTTTTCTGTGGACCTCAGTAATGGCAAAAAAAATGCTGGAAGGTAAATTTAACAGCCACACTGGACACTAGCTAGCTACACTATGACTGATATACAACCACCTAGCTAACTAGCTAAAATGTCGGATACAGCAGGCTTTTTCACATTTTTTATTATTATTTTATTTTTATTATTATTTATTTATATAGCACCATTAATTCCATGGTGCTATACATGAGAAAGGGGTTACGTACAGAGTTATAGATATCGTTCACCTTAAACTAATTTACAATGACTGACTGGTACAGAGGGGAGAGGGCCCTGTCCTTGCAGACTTACATTCTACAGGATAATGGGAAAGAGACAGAAGGTCGGGGGTGCGGCAGCTCTAGTGGTGGTGAGGCGACAGCTCTGGTGGTGGTGAGGCAGCAGCTCGGGTGGTGGTGACGTGGCAGCTCTGGTGGTGGTGAGGCGGCAGCTCGGGTGGTGGTGAGGCGGCAGCTTGGGTGGGGGTGAGGCGGCAGCTCTGGTGGTGATGAGGGGGCAGAATGGTTATTGCAGGCTGTAGGCTTTCCTGAAGAGATGGGTTTTCAGGTTCTGTTTGAAGGATTCGAGGGTGGTGGATAATCGGACATGTTGAGGCGTGGAATTCCAGAGGATGTTGGATATTCAGGAAAAATCTTGGAGGCGGTTGTATGAGGAACGAAAAAGTGTGGAGGAGAGTAGGAGGTCTTGGGAGGATCGAAGATTATGTGAGGGAAGATATTGGGAGATTAGTTCAGAGCTATAGGGAGGGGGCAGGATGTGGATGGCTTTGTAGATCAGTGTTAGTAGTTTGAACTGAATTCGTTGGGGAATTGGGAGCCAGTGGAGGGATTTGCAGAGGGGAGAAGCAGGGGAGTAGTGAGGAGAGAGGTGGATTAGTCAGGCAGCAGAGTTGAGGACAGACTGGAGCGGTGCAAGAGAATTAGTGGGGAGGCCACAGAGGAGGGTGTTGCAGTAATCGAGGCGGGAGATGATGAGGGCATGCACAAGAGTTTTAGTAGATTGTGGGCTGAGGAAGGGACGGATTCTGGCAATATTTTGGCGTTGGAGATGACAAGAGGTGTCAAGAGTTTGGATGTGCAGTTTGAAGGACAGGGCAGAGTTGAGAGTCACCCCAAGGCAGCGGATTTCAGGTTCAGGAGAGAGAGCGTGATGCCGTTTACCATAATAGATAGATTAGATAGGGGGATACGCGAGATGGGGGAAAGATGAGGAGTTTGGTTTTGTTTACACTGAGTTTTTAGAAGCGAGAGGTAAAGAAGGAGGATATGGCTGATAGACACTCCGGGATTCTGGACAGCAGAGAGGTGACATCTAGCTAGTGAAAAAAATATTCATTAGAATTCTATACTCATACATGGAGCACAATAGATGCAGTGCACAACACGTGCCCTGCTGGCTTTCTTTGTGGACCTGAGTAATGGACAAAAAAGAAAAAAAAAAGCGCTGGAAGGTAAATTTAACAGCTACACTGGACACTAGCTAGCTTCACTATCTGACTGATATACAACCGCCTAACTAACTAGCTTAAATCTCTCTGCGCTGTTAGGGTACCGTCACACAGCGGCACTTTGATCGCTAGGACGGCACGATCCGTGACGTTCCAGCGATATCGTTACGATCTCGCTGTGTCTGACACGCTACTGCGATCAGGGACCCCGCTGAGAATCGTACGTCGCAGCAGATCGTCTGAAACTTTATTTCGTCGCTGGATCTCCCGCTGACATCGCTGAATCGGCGTGTGTGACGCCGATTCAGCGATGTCTTCACTGGTAACCAGGGTAAACATCGGGTTACTAAGCTCAGGGCCGCGCTTAGTAACCCGATGTTTACCCTGGTTACCAGCGTAAACGTAAAAAAAACAAACATTACATACTTACCTTCAGCTGTCTGTCCCCGGTGCTCTGCTTCTCTGCACTCCTCCTGCATCCTGTGTCAGCGCCGGCCAGCCAGAAAGCACAGCGGTGACGTCAGCGCTCTGCTTTTCGGCTGACCGGCGCTGACAGTGCAGAGGAGAGCACAGCGCCGGAGGACAGACACCGGAATGTAAGTATGTACTGTTTGTTTTTTTACGTTTACGCTGGTAACCAGGGTAAACATCGGGTTACTAAGCGCGGCCCTGCGCTTAGTAACCCGATGTTTACCCTGGTTACCAGGGGACTTCGGGATCGTTGGTCGCTGGAGAGCTGTCTGTGTGACAGCTCTCCAGCGACCACACAGCGACGCTGCAGCGATCGACATCGTTGTCGTATCGCTGCAGCGTCGTTTCAGTGTGACGGTACCCTTACAGTGTCAAAATGGTGCTAAAACAAGATGTCCGCTATTTATATGGAGAGGGACATGTGATTTCAGTAGCCAATGACACAAGCCATTGTGTCAAGACATTGTGGGTGTTTCCTGAGCTGTGACTGGTTAGCCGCAATGTGCACACAGTTAGTAAAAAAAAATAACAAAGACTGTTTACAAGAACATCGCGCCTCTGAGCTCTGCAAACCCCCTCCCCTCATCAAACATGTGCCAAACACTCATGATACACCACCATTATCATTGCTAAAGTGCTGAAAATACTTCTGTGGCAACCCAAATATTTTCCCGCAGTTTTACAAAAATTTAAAAAAATGGGATAAAAGGGTAGATTCTTTTCTGCGCCGCTTAAAAAATTATAAGTCCAAATGGGTAATCCAATGAAAAAGTGGCTTACTTCAACGCGTTTTGGAGCACCAGGGCTCCTTCATCAGGATACCACACAGAATCCCAATTTTTTTACTTTGGTTGGTCACAACTCACAAGGAGACCGGTGGATCCGCAGCAGCTTACATTTCTATGAACCTGTGTAAGGGCTAGATCTGGTGAGTAAATTTGAATAGAATTTATCTCCTTATACCCAGATAAGACCCTATCGTGCTTTTATTTTCATCCAGCCGTTTACTAATAACGCAGGGTAAAACAGAAGTGGGGTGCCACTGTTAAATTAAAGTTGCAAATCTTTAAAGCATCCCATTTAGATGTCCATTTTTTTATTGTGTGTAAAAAGTTAGTTATATTTCATCAGCGTGCTTGATCAGATTTTCGTCCATTTTTTGCCTGAGTTTTTACAATCATCGGTTCTTCTCTTAACCGTCGTCAGGCTGCATAATTGTACAACGTTAACAGGCTGCAGAGGTACAATTGTACCTTCATATATATTTTATTGAAATTTGGCCAATATATTCTGGACCAAAACTGCAGAGATGTCACGAAATTTCAGCCCTCTACGGCTTTTCGAAAAAAAAAAGTTATTGCAATTTAAAAACGGAATAGTTACAATTGTACCTACTCAGCCGGACGAAGGTTAAGCAAAGAAAAATAAAAAGTCCAGCTTTCAAAGGGTGACCCAACCTAAAATTTATTTTAACTCTAAATGTTCATTTATTTAATGTCATAATTTAATCTCTTTTCTTATATACTTTCATTAAAAAAGTACCGTACCTACCATTCACTCTATCTAACTGCTTTATTTTATTTTTTTTACTACTAGTACATGCTGGTATACTCAAGTGAGATGTCATTGGGGGTCAGAGGTTGCGATCACTGCTGCATCCGTTTCAGAGGCTGGGCTAGTCCATGATCTACTGATCATGCGTCCGTTGTCAATTCCGATGTATGCTCAGTAGGATCTTGTCTTGATAGCTTGACAGTACGCTCACTCGCCATCTCTGATGAGAACTGACTAGTCGGCTAGAGAGAGCACTGTAATTGCGCGATGAAAGAAGATTACCTGGCATGCAAGAAATGAAGAGACAGGTGCCGACCCCGCAAGTGACGCTACCCAACGTGACATGAACCTGTCAATTTGAATGGGTGAGTTTGATCTGAGACTTTGACTGAAAGTGGACATGTCTTTGTTTTCTTCCCCATACACAAGGAAACAAGGACATGTAAACAGCCCTATAGAATATAATGGGTTCCTGTTATATCTATGGAAAGAACATGTACTGTATGTAAAAAACGGAAGTCTCAATGTGGTGTCATTTTCACAAACAGTAGGGTATACATATAGAGTATGATAGCTGCTGGTTGCTATTGTTATAATTAATTACCAAATATCCCAGATTTGTACACTCCATATCGTGAGTATAGCTTCATACATACACATTAAAGGTATGTATACATTACTTATAATATAAGCAATGGTCAGTAGTAAACTCTGATCCTCATGATAAACTACAAAGAAATGAAAGCAGTCAGAAAAAAGGAAGCACAACTTGAAAAAGAGAATATTAATTACTAACCTCCACAAACAGAGCGGCTACACAGGCTGGTAGAGGCTGCCATGTCTAATTAATCATCTACTTAATTAAAACAGAGCAGAGTTCCTTCTAACTACTGTTTGTTTATTGTTAGTCTTAAGAACAAACAGAAAAGGAAGAGAAAGAAAAAAAATGACAGCATATTTTTATGGTATTTGAGTAAGGTCCCGCACGTGCAGTGGCTTGGAGAGGTGGCCACCCAGGCTGTGGCCTTCTGTATTTTTCAGCATTAAAAAAAATATCCTTTCATATCCAGGAAAAACAGATACAGGAAGCCCAGAGCAGGAAATGTCAAACATTTCATCTGCACCGCCAGTTGTGTGACTGGACTCTTTCTGCGGCTTTTAATGCAAAGCACCAAAACAAAAGACTGGGGGCCAGAGTGTTCAGGAAACCAGCGCTAGCGTGGTCAAGAATTACTTACGTGGGAATCATTCCCACAGCTATGAATGTGACCATACTGCTTGATTTTGCATCTCATGCACGTTTTCATCTTACAACCTTATTTATTATCACTGAAATCGTTCGACATAGTTTGCACGGCTGCAAAGAAAATTTTAATTCCTCAATGTTCCCTCCCAGGGTGCAGTAGTCTGCAGTCTGCAAATGCAATGGACAAGACAGATAATTGCAGGAAAGCCACAGATAACTGGGGTTCAACGGTAGTATTATAAATCTATGTTGCCTACAAAGATCTACTGTAGAGTTGGGCATACACGGTGTCTCAAGGGGCATAGGACCATATAACTGGAGGCAGAATTTCCAATAGTAAATGTTATATTGATCAACTCTGATCTCCAAAACCACTTTATAGTTGGCTTTATTATTGGGAAGGATAATGGCCTGCTTTAGAAGATCTTTTCCAGTTACATCAGGAAAGCGCTATTTAAAGGGTTGTACGCTACTAATAAACTTTTTTTTTTTTTTTTAGAGGACACGTGCCTGTGCTAAAATAAAAAGATAAAAAACACATACTCACCTACTGTACACCAGCAATGTCTCTCTACTGTTATCCACTAGTGATGAGCGAGTGTACTCGTTGCTCGGGTATTACAGAGCACATTCGGGTGGTCTCCGAGTATTTTTTAGTGCTCAGAGATTTTGTTTTCTTTGCCTCAGCTGGATGATTTACAGCTAGTAACCAGCCTTAGTACATGTGGGGGTTGCCTGGTTGCTAGGGAATCCCCACATATAATCAAGCTGGCTAATAGCTGTAAATCATTAAGCTGAGGTGAAGAAAACGAAGTCTTCGAGCACTAAAAAATACTCAGAGGTCACCGAGCATGCTCGGGAAAACGCGAGCAACGAGTACACTCACTCATCACTATTACCCACCAGTCTCTGCTGGACACCGTCATGTTCCATCTGTGGAAGAAAACTGTTTCCTACCATTTTTTTTCTGGTTTAGATTAAACATGGCTGTAGCAGTAACTTGATTCCACCGGCAAGAAAAAGAAGCCAGGAAACTAGAAGGGGACACTAGCAGCAGTATGGAGGAATTGTGGATTTAGGGTTAGGGTCTCATGTCTGTGCTTAACCCCTTAATGACAGCCAGTACGTCTTTTAACTCACCTGAGATATAAGAGAATAGCCTCCCCATACAGGTAACAATCCAGCATCTGTCGGCTGTACACTACAGCTGACAAATTGCTGCATCAGCAACGATCAGTGTTTGCACCGTCCAAATCTGAATAACCCCTTAGATGCTGCTTTCAATAGTGACTACATCATGATAAATGGTTAACAGACTGTGGGAGCTTCCTCCTAATCCCAATTGGTGCCCTCAGATCATGATTGTGTGGTCCTGATGTTTGTGATTGCCAATTCATGACCAAATTCTGGCCTAAGAGTCTGCCGGCTGTTGTAACCTGTTCAGAAGTTAGAGGCATTTAGGTGGTAAAAATACACATTTTCATTTCTGTCATGTCACTTTGCATTAATTCCTGAAAAGCAACTGAAGGGTTAAAAAACTACCTGTCAACAGTTTTCAATATGTCAGGGGGTGCTGTTTTTAAAATGGTATCACTTTTGGGGGTTCCAAATATATGGGACCCCTAAAGTCACTTCAAACATGGCTAAGTCCCTAAAAAAAAAATGTTGTAAATTTCCTTGAAAAAATGAAAAATTACTGCTACATTTTTAAACCTCCTAAAATGCTAACAAAATAAAAGAACATTTTACAAATGGTGCTGATGTAAAGCCGACATGTGGGAAATGTTATTTATTAATGGTTTGCTGTGGTATGACCATCTGGATTAAAGTGATAATCATTCAAAATTTGAAAATTGCTAATTTTTTAACATTTTTCTCAAATTTCTCATATTTTTTTATAAATAAACACAAAACATATCGACCTAAATCTACCATTATCATAAAGTATAATGTGTCCCGAAAAAACAATGTCAAAATCACTGGGATTTGTTGAAGCGTTGCAGAGTTATTACCACATAAAGTGACACTGGTCAGATTTCAAAAATTTGGCTCCGTCACTAAGGGGTTAAAAGTAACCTGTCAGCAGGATTTTACACACAGTGTCAGTTTGGCGCCGTTATCTACTATATAAAGCTGAATGTGTGTATGTGTGTGTGTGTGTATGTCCGGGATTGGCATCTGCACCGTCGCAGCTACAGCCACAAAATTTTGCACAGTCACACGTCTGGACCCCGAGAGCGTCATAGGCTATATTGTGAGGCGAAATTTTAACCCCGCGCGTTCCAATTCACCAAACAATTTTGCCCCTATCTACATAATGGGGAAAAAAGTGAAAGGAAAAGTGTTGGAAGCGTCGCAGCTACAGCAACAAAATTTTGCACAGTCACACGTCTGGACCCTGAGAGCGTCATAGGCTACGTTGTGAAGTGAAATTTTAACCCCGCGCTTTCCAATTCACCAAACAATTTTGCCCCTATCTACATAATGGGGAAAAAAGTGAAAGGAAAAGTGTTGGAGGCGTCGCAGCTACAGAAACAAAATTTTGCACAGTCACACGTCTGAACCCTGAGAGCGTCATAGGCTATGTTGTGAGGTGAAATTTTAACTCCGCGCTTTCCAATTCACCAAACTAATTTTCCCCTGTCTACATAATGGGGAAAAGTGAAAGGAAAAGTGTTGGAGGCAAATTGACAGCTGCCAGATGTGAACAAGGGGGACTTAAAGAATGAGAGCGATGGCGCAAAAGAGTATATACCGATCAGTTGCTAAGGTGGGGCCCCGACATGAGATACTCACCACACATGGGGATATGAACAAACACACAAAATGCGCCACACACTACCACGTGCTTGAACACATATACCACCCTCAGCACACATTTCACCACACATACACCAACCTCGCCACATAAAAGTCGAAACACAAAAGTCGCCGCTCAAAACTCGCCACGCGCAAAACTCGCCACATGCAAAAACTAGACTCACGCAAAACTCGCCACAAGTGCAAAACTCACCTCATGGAAAACTCGCCACACGCAAAACTTGCACACGCGGAAAAATTGCCACATGCACAAAATTTGCAACACATGCAAAAGTTGCCTCACACAAAACTTGCACATACTCAAAAGGCACCAGACATAAAACTCACCACGCGCAAAACTCGCCATGCGCAAAACTTGCTGCACACAACTTGCTACACTAACCTGTTACATGCAACTCGACACACAAAAAGTTGCTACACGCATGTTGCCACACAAAACTCATCTCACAAAAGTCGCTACATGCATGTCGCCACACACAACTCAACACACACAACTTGACAAACGAAACTCGCCCTAAAACACACACAAGTCTGGTATTAGCCTTCAAAAATAAAATTCTGATTAATAAGCAGACAAACTACAAGAGCAACAAATGTACCATATAGGAAATACAGCAGCCGTCAGTCACATGACCTGTCTATTATGTGTATGTGTGAGCTAATATATACTGCCAGGGGGAGGGCTTCCTGTTTCCCTGGGGATTTATCAGGCTGCCAATTTATCTTACAAATACTGAGGTAAAAATACTGAGCAAATAACGTGTTAACGAGGTCTAATACAGGAGATCACACAGGTATATACTATATACAGGGGAGATGACTGTTGTGAATTCTGTGGCTGAGTTCACTTCTGTGGTCACAAGTGGTATTGCAGTCTCTGGGCTTCCTCCCTCAGGTGTTTTGGTGAGCTCGTTGGCTGCCTTGCTATTTAGCTCCACCTGAGTCTGTCTTCCTTGCTCCTTGTCAATGTTCCAGTGTTGGATCTGAGCTACTGCATCTTTCCTTGGGCCTGCTGCTCTGCTAGATAAGTGCTTCTAGTTTGTTTTCTGTTTTTTCTGTCCAGCTTGCTATTAACTTTTGCTGGAAGCTCTGAGAAGCAAAGGGGTGCACCGCCGTGCTGTTAGTTCGGCACGGTGGGTCTTTTTGCCCCTTTGCGTGGTTTTCGTTTTAGGGTTTTTTGTAGACTGCATAGTTCTCTTTGCTATCCTCGCTCTGTCTAGAATATCGGGCCTCACTTTGCTGAATCTATTTCATTCCTACGTTTGTCTTTTCATCTTGCTAACAGTCATTATATGTGGGGGGCTGCCTATTCCTTTGGGGTATTTCTCTGAGGTAAGTCAGGCTTGTATTTCTATCTTCAGGCTAGTCAGCTCCTCAGGCAGTGCCGAGTTGCATAGGTAGTTGATAGGCGCAATCCACTGCTGCTTATAGTTGTGTGAGGATAGATCAGGTACTGCAGTCTACAGAGATTCCACGTCTCAGAGCTCGTCCTATTGTTTTTGGTTATTGCCAGATCTCTGTATGTGCGCTGATTACTGCACGCTGTGTTGCCTGATTGCCAGCCATAACAGTACAAGGAGCCCTTCAATGATTTCCAATAGAGGGAAAAAAGAAATCCTGACATCATTTTTTTTTCTTAGCTCTGTCTTCAGTCTTTTTTTTCCCCTAGACATTAGAGTGCTTCAGGACACAGCTGTGGACATGGATATTCAGGCTCTGTGCTCCTCAATGGATAATCTCGTTGTAAATGTACAAAAGATTCAAGATACTATTGATCAGAAATCGATGCTAGAACCAAGAATTCCGATTCCTGATTTGTTTTTTGGTGACAGAACTAAGTTCCTGAGCTTCAGAAATAATTGTAAGCTATTTTTGGCCTTGAAACCTCATTCTTCTGGTAATCCTATTCAACAGGTTTTGATTATTATTTCTTTTTTGCGCGGCGACCCACAGGACTGGGCGTTTTCTCTTGCACCAGGAGATTCTGCATTGAGTAATGTTGATGCATTTTTCCAGGCGCTGGGATTGCTTTACGATGAGCCTAATTCAGTGGATCAAGCTGAGAAAAATCTGCTGGCTTTATGCCAGGGTCAGGATGATGTAGAAGTATATTGTCAGAAATTTAGGAAATGGTCAGTACTCACTCTGTGGAATGAATCTGCACTAGCGGCTTTGTTCAGAAAGGGTCTCTCTGAAGCTCTTAAGGATGTAATGGTGGGATTTCCTATGCCTGCTGGTTTGAATGAGTCTATGTCCTTGGCCATTCAGATCGGTCGTCGCTTGCGCGAGCGTAAATCTGTGCACCATCTGGCGGTATTGTCTGAGAGTAAGCCTGAGCCTATGCAGTGCGACAGGACTATGACTAAAGTAGAACGGCACGAACACAGACGTCTGAACAGACTGTGTTTCTATTGTGGTGATTCTACTCATGCTATTTCTAATTGTCCTAAACGCACTAGGCGGTTCGATAGCTCTGCCGTTATTGGTACTGTACAGTCCAAATTCCTTTTGTCCATTACCTTAATGTGCTCTTTGTCATCATATTCTGTCATGGCGTTTGTGGATTCAGGCGCTGCCCTGAATCTGATGGATTTGGATTATGCTAAACGTTGTGGATTTTTCTTGGAGCCTTTGCGGTGTCCTATTCCGTTGAGAGGAATTGATGCTACACCTTTGGCCAAGAATAAGCCTCAGTACTGGGCCCAGCTGACCATGTGCATGGCTCCTGCACATCAGGAAGTTATTCGCTTTTTGGTACTGCATAATTTGCATGATGTGGTCGTGTTGGGGTTGCCATGGCTACAAACCCATAATCCAGTATTGGATTGGAACTCTATGTCGGTAACCAGCTGGGGTTGTCAGGGAGTACATGGTGATGTTCCATTTTTGTCTATTTTGTCATCCATTCCTTCTGACATCCCAGAGTTCTTGTCGGACTTTCAGGATGTATTTGAAGAGTCCAAGTCTGATGCCCTACCTCCGCATAGGAATTGTGATTGTGCTATCGATTTGATTCCTGGTAGTAAATTCCCTAAGGGTCGTTTATTTAATTTGTCCGTACCTGAACACACCGCTATGCGCAGTTATGTGAAGGAGTCCCTGGAGAAGGGACATATTCGCCCATCGTCGTCACCATTGGGAGCAGGGTTCTTTTTTGTAGCCAAGAAGGATGGTTCGCTAAGACCGTGTATTGATTACCGCCTTCTTAATAAGATCACTGTTAAGTTTCAGTATCCCTTGCCATTGATTTCTGACTTGTTTGCTCGGATTAAGGGGGCTAGTTGGTTTACTAAGATTGATCTTCGTGGTGCGTATAATCTGGTGAGAATCAGGCAGGGAGATGAATGGAAAACGGCATTTAATACGCCCGAGGGTCATTTTGAGTATCTGGTGATGCCGTTCGGACTTGCCAATGCTCCATCTGTTTTTCAGTCTTTTATGCATGACATTTTCCGTGAGTATCTGGATAAATTCTTGATTGTTTACTTGGATGACATTTTGATCTTCTCAGATGATTGGGAGTCTCATGTGAAGCAAGTCAGAATGGTTTTCCAGGTACTGCGTGCTAATTCCTTGTTCGTGAAGGGATCAAAGTGTCTCTTCGGTGTGCAGAAAGTTTCATTTTTGGGGTTCATCTTTTCCCCTTCTACTATCGAGATGGATCCGGTTAAGGTTCAGGCCATCCAGGATTGGACTCAGCCGACATCTCTAAAAAGTCTGCAGAAATTCCTGGGCTTTGCTAATTTTTATCGTCGCTTCATCTGTAATTTTTCTAGCATTGCCAGACCATTGACCGATTTGACCAAGAAGGGTGCTGATTTGGTTAATTGGTCTTCTGCTGCCGTGGAAGCTTTTCAGGAGTTGAAGCGTCGTTTTTGCTGTGCCCCTGTGTTGTGTCAACCTGATGTTTCTCTTCCGTTCCAGGTCGAGGTTGATGCTTCTGAGATTGGTGCAGGGGCGGTTTTGTCACAGAGAGGTTCTGGTTGCTCAGTGTTCAAACCATGTGCTTTCTTTTCCAGGAAATTTTCTGCTGCTGAGCGTAATTATGATGTGGGCAACCGAGAGTTGCTGGCCATGAAGTGGGCATTCGAGGAGTGGCGTCATTGGCTTGAGGGTGCTAAGCATCGCGTGGTGGTTTTGACTGATCATAAGAACCTTACTTATCTTGAGTCTGCCAAGCGCTTGAATCCTAGACAGGCCCGTTGGTCGTTATTTTTTGCTCGTTTTGATTTTGTGATTTCATACCTTCCGGGCTCTAAAAATGTGAAGGCGGATGCTCTGTCTAGGAGTTTTGTGCCCGACTCTCCGGGGTTATCTGAGCCGGCGAGTATCCTCAAGGAAGGAGTCATTGTGTCTGCCATCTCCCCTGATTTGCGGAGAGTGTTGCAGAAATTTCAGGCTAATAAACCTGATCGTTGTCCGGCCGAGAAACTGTTCGTCCCTGATAGGTGGACTAGTAAAGTTATCTCTGAACTTCATTGTTCGGTGCTGGCCGGTCATCCAGGAATCTTTGGTACCAGGGAGTTGGTTGCTAGATCCTTCTGGTGGCCATCTCTGTCACGGGATGTGCGTGCTTTTGTGCAGTCCTGTGGAATTTGTGCTAGGGCTAAGCCCTGCTGTTCACGTGCCAGTGGGTTGCTTTTGCCCTTGCCGGTCCCGAAGAGGCCTTGGACACATATTTCGATGGATTTCATTTCTGACCTTCCCGTTTCTCAAAAAATGTCGGTCATTTGGGTGGTCTGTGATCGCTTTTCTAAAATGGTCCATCTGGTGCCCTTGGTTAAATTGCCTTCCTCCTCTGATTTGGTGCCTTTGTTCTTCCAGCATGTGGTTCGTTTACATGGCATTCCTGAGAATATTGTTTCTGACAGAGGTTCCCAGTTTGTCTCGAGGTTCTGGCGAGCCTTTTGTGGTAGGATGGGCATTGACCTATCTTTTTCCTCGGCCTTCCATCCTCAGACTAATGGCCAGACCGAACGAACCAATCAGACCTTGGAAACATATCTGAGATGTTTTGTTTCCGCTGACCAGGATGATTGGGTGTCATTTTTGCCGTTGGCTGAGTTCGCCCTTAATAATCGGGCCAGCTCGGCTACCTTGGTCTCTCCATTTTTCTGCAATTCTGGGTTCCATCCTCGTTTCTCCTCAGGACAGGTTGAGTCTTCGGACTGTCCTGGTGTGGATTATGTGGTGGACAGGTTGCAGCAGATCTGGACTCAGGTAGTGGACAATTTGACCTTGTCCCAGGAGAAGGCTCAGCTTTTCGCTAATCGCAGACGCCGTGTGGGACCCCGACTTCGTGTTGGGGATCTGGTTTGGTTATCTTCTCGTCATATACCTATGAAGGTTTCCTCTCCTAAATTTAAACCTCGTTTTATTGGTCCGTATAGGATTTCTGAGATTCTCAATCCGGTGTCTTTTCGTCTGACCCTCCCAGACTCCTTTTCCATACATAATGTATTCCATAGGTCGTTGTTGAGGAGATACGTGGCACCTATGGTTCCATCTGTGGAGCCTCCTGCCCCTGTTTTGGTGGAGGGGGAATTGGAGTATATTGTGGAGAAGATTTTGGATTCTCGTGTCTCTAGACGGAAACTCCAGTATCTGGTCAAATGGAAGGGTTATGCTCAGGAAGATAATTCCTGGGTTTTTGCCTCTGATGTCCATGCCCCAGATCTTGTTCGTGCCTTTCATGTGGCTCATCCTGGTCGGCCTGGGGGTTCTGGTGAGGGTTCGGTGACCCCTCCTCAAGGGGGGGGTACTGTTGTGAATTCTGTGGCTGAGTTCACTTCTGTGGTCACAAGTGGTATTGCAGTCTCTGGGCTTCCTCCCTCAGGTGTTTTGGTGAGCTCGTTGGCTGCCTTGCTATTTAGCTCCACCTGAGTCTGTCTTCCTTGCTCCTTGTCAATGTTCCAGTGTTGGATCTGAGCTACTGCATCTTTCCTTGGGCCTGCTGCTCTGCTAGATAAGTGCTTCTAGTTTGTTTTCTGTTTTTTCTGTCCAGCTTGCTATTAACTTTTGCTGGAAGCTCTGAGAAGCAAAGGGGTGCACCGCCGTGCTGTTAGTTCGGCACGGTGGGTCTTTTTGCCCCTTTGCGTGGTTTTCGTTTTAGGGTTTTTTGTAGACTGCATAGTTCTCTTTGCTATCCTCGCTCTGTCTAGAATATCGGGCCTCACTTTGCTGAATCTATTTCATTCCTACGTTTGTCTTTTCATCTTGCTAACAGTCATTATATGTGGGGGGCTGCCTATTCCTTTGGGGTATTTCTCTGAGGTAAGTCAGGCTTGTATTTCTATCTTCAGGCTAGTCAGCTCCTCAGGCAGTGCCGAGTTGCATAGGTAGTTGATAGGCGCAATCCACTGCTGCTTATAGTTGTGTGAGGATAGATCAGGTACTGCAGTCTACAGAGATTCCACGTCTCAGAGCTCGTCCTATTGTTTTTGGTTATTGCCAGATCTCTGTATGTGCGCTGATTACTGCACGCTGTGTTGCCTGATTGCCAGCCATAACAGATGACACACAGATATATACTATATACAGGAGAGATAGCACACAGGTATATACTATATAGAGGAGGAGATGACATACAGGTACATACTATATACAGGAGGAGATGACATACAGGTTTATACTAAATACAGGAGGAGATGACACACAGGTATATACTATATACAGGAGCAGATTACCTACAGGTATATACTATATACAGGAGGAGATGACATACAGGTATATGCTATATATAGAAGATGACATATAGGTATATACTATATACAGGAGGAGATGACACACAGATATATACTATATACAGGGGAGATGACACACAGGTATATACTATATACAGGAGGAGATGACATACAGGTATATACTATATATAGAAGGAGATGACATACAGGTATATACCATATATAGGAGGAGATGACATACAGGTATATACTATATATAGGAGGAGATGACATACAGGTATATACTATATATAGGAGGAGATGACATACAGGTATATACTATATACAGGGGAGATGACACACAGCAGGTATATACTGTATACAGGGGAGATGACATATAGGTATATACTATATACAGGAGATGACATACAGGTGTATACTATATATAAGGGAGATGACAAACATGTATATACTGAGGTGAAAATGAGAGGTGTGAGGTGAAAATGAAAAGGTGTGAGTGCAAAATGAGAGGAGTGAGGGAAAATAGTGTAGTGATTGGAAAATGACAGATGTGAGGTCGAAATGACAAGTGTTGGGGGAATGAGAGGAGTGAGGGAGAAAATGAGAGGTGTGAGGGAGAAAATGAGAGATGTGAGGGGGAAAATGAGAGGCGTGATGGGAAAATAAGAGAAGTGACGTGCTATAACTAACCACAGATATTTACTATGCCCAGGCAACGCCGGGCTCTTCAGCTAGTACTAACTAAAATGATACCTTGGTTAATGAAATCTGTCTTGTGGTTGTTCTTTAATGTTTATTTTCAGTTTTGTGTTAATGAGATTCTCGTGCCCTAAGGCGGGGCTGGTGTATGTGGTGCCCTGATTATATATTAATAATGCAGACTGCTGACAGGTCACTGATCCCTCACTTTCCCGCCCCCTAGTTTATATAATGAATAGCTAGTATACTGAAGAAAGAGACAAAAACGCTTCTGCAGGCAGCTGCCGGCTGTGGCACCTGCGCTGCAGCATAATCGCATGTTTAGTGTGCTAATAATACATTTTCTTGATATTATTCAGCTAGGGGGGAAAAAAAATCAATTTGAATATGGTGCCCACGGCGCCTGTGCAGTAGCAGCTATGGGTGTCTATAGCTGTGATCCGATAGCTACTATTGGGCAGGTGCCACCGCCATCTTCCTGGAGAAGAAAAAAAATTCTTCCCCCAAGATGGCGCCGCAGTAGCAGCTAGGAGATAGCCGATAGCTGCTACTGTGCATGCGCCAGCGGCGCCATCTTGCTGGAGAAAATAATTCCTCCTCAAAAAATGGCGCCGCCCGCAGCCTCTCCTAGCTGCTACTGTGTAGGTGTGGGAGGCGCCATCTTGGAGGAGGAATTATTTTTCTTCTCCAGTAAAATTGTGCCGCCGGCACATGTGCAGTAGCAGCTATCGGATCACAGCTATAGACACCGATAGCTGCTACTGCATAGGCGCGGCGGGTGCCATTTGCAGATAGATTTTTTTTTCCCTAGCTAAATAATATCAAGAAAATGTATTATTGGCACACTAAACATGCGATTATGCTGCAGCGCAGGTGCCACAGCTGGCAGATGTATGCAGAAGCGTTTTTTGTCTTTTTCTTCAGTATGTTAGCTATTCATTATGTAAACTAGGGGGCGGGTAAAGTGAGGGATCAGTGACCTGTCATCAGTCTGCATTATGAATAACTAATCAGAGCACCACATGCAGACCCCCCCACAGGCCTCCCTGGTGCATGAGCAGAACATTAACTACAAACTGAAAATAAAGAATAAAGAACAACCACAAGACGGATTTCATACTCAGGTATCATTTTAATCAGTATAACGGCGCCGACCTGACACTGTCTGTAGGTTACTGTGCGCAATCCTGCTGATAAAGCAAAAAAAATATATATACCTGTTAGACCCCACTATTCCACCATAGTGCGACTAGTGTCCCCTTCTGGTTCCAGGCCTGGCAGGAAACTGTTTTCTTCCATGAATGGAATGTGACAGCATCCAGAGGAGACCGGTGGGGAACACCACAGGCAGCAGTGCAAAGACATTGCAGGTGTACAGTAGGTGAATAAACATCTTTTTACCTACTTAGTTTAGCACCACCATGTGTCCACTTTAAAAAACAATAGTAGTAGTAGTGGAGATTTCCTCTAAACAATATGGTGCTTTATTCCAAAATATTTGCAAAAGGGAGCCACAAAATAAATCAAGGGAAACTACTTACTGATGTGATAGATTGACATTTATTGACATTTACAGCTCCTCATTGATATACACCGAATGTAGCTCTGAATCTATAATAAAATAAAACTATGAGGGGGTGTTTTATGAAAACTAATAATTTTATTTTTTATTTCTCAAAGGTTCTCTGAAAAATAAGAGGAGAAATCTGAGTGGTTGAAAAGAGGAACAAAAATACAAATCGAAGAACAAAAGATTCATATCAATACCGGAGCTCCTGCAACCCTCAACCTACTGTCTCCTTCCCCATAATCCTGTAGAATGTAAGCCCGCAAGGGCAGGGTCCTCGCCCCTCTGTACCAGTCTGTAATTGTTAGTTGGTTTACTGTATGTGATATCTCTAACTTGTATGTAACCCCTTCTCATGTAAAGCACCATGGAATCAATGGTGCTATATAAATAAATAATAATAATAATATCTATCATAAGCAAAATTACTTAACAAAATGTTCCAGTTTTGTTCAATGAGGGGAGCAGTTATTAACACTGTTAAAATATAGACTAAAAAAGAAGGGTATGTGCACACGGGCATCTCCGTTGCAGGTTAAAAACCATCAGCAGTAAATGTCACTGTGGGGCACATAAAACTGCCCTCTACTTCACCTAATGTATGTCAGATCCACTGCAACATTTCAGCAAAACTGCAGCTTTGGTCAGTTTAAGCTGCAGATTTTCTTAATAGTGTGTGAATGAGATTTTAAACATCTGATTCACTGGACTGCTATTGTAAAATAAAAACAAAATCACATTTTGGAAAAAAATTGCTAGTCCAATCCAAACTTAACATTTAATAGAAAAATATTAAAAACCTCCTATACAATAAAGTGCAAAGGTGCAAAAAGTGCAAGTGTCAAAAAGTGCAAATAAAAATTTACAAAATGCGGTATAATGCCATCTGAACCGCAACACTTTCACAAGAAGAGTCTGCCACCACTCAATGGGATCAGACTCTTATTAGAGGTTAAATACCACGATGATAAAATATCATATGTAAAACATTTACAAGTTTTTGGGTTACCTCTAGGTATGTAATGTATTGTATGGTACATCAATTGGACCATTCAAACTTCAAAGACCACATATAGGGGGTCCTTCAATATATACATACATCTCTGCTCATTAGGGGCATCATACCCTTATTTTAAAAAAAACAAGTGACCTAATATATATATCAGTCTAGACATGAAATCATAAATTGGAGGCGGTATTCATAGAGCAACCATACAAATCAATTACCATACAGCCCGGGACATTAATTCTGGGTATGTCCCATAAATATAAATCGTATACTGACTCACTTTAAGATATTGAGGCACATCTATGCCCTATCTTATATTCATTTGTGGCATACTTTAAGTCTCATTCTCATGGTGAGTTTTTAGAAATTTCAAAAAAAGTTTATACTCATCTGAGGACCGATGTGTGCACCGAGTCCTTCAGTAGTCAGTAGAGTTTAAGAGGTACCAATCTCAGCAAAATATACGGCCCATAGACTCGCCAAGTGGCCTCTTTGTTGCGGTTCAGATGGCGGTATACCCAATTTGCTTTCAAGTACATGTAATTTTGATTGGGTCAATTATAGCCCTTGCTGATTTAGTACTAGTCCAATCCAAAACTCTAAATTACTTGTTCTTTGACCTATTCTGTCAGGGACGACACTTAAGACTGTATAACCCTTAGGTTGGAGTCACACTAGCGTATGGCATCCAATTCAAGAGCATTGGATGCAGTATGCTAACAACCCTCGGCTCCTACTCTGCTGTGAGCGGAAACTGAGTGTCATGCTACTGTGCTCCGAGCCTCTCACAGAGAGGATCCTATCACAGCTGCAGAAGAGGTGGAGAAATTAATTTCTCCATCTCCTCCACTGCCAGAGTCGGTGTATATCGCACCGCACTTTGATTATATCCAAGTGTTGTGCATTGTGTCACTCGCACCCATAGACTTATATGGGTGCAAGTGAGCCGAGACTTGGTGGAGTCTGGGAGCCAATCACAGCATGCCGCGATTGCCTGTAGAAGCACAAGCCAGTGCGAAACGGCCGTCATCCGCTGCAGTTTCCACGTGAAAGCCTCCCTGCCTCTGTTTTACATGTATCCAAAATAAAGGACATTGTTTGTGGGACGGTGAGTGCCATGTTCTCTTCTTATACATGGTGAATTCGGCATGAGAAAATAATCACAGATCTGAGTTGCCCCATAGAGTATCACTGGGCCGAGTGCTATGCCATGTTTTATCGCGTAGCACTCATCTGTATTTTACGGTAGTGTGACTCCGGCCTAATAGTAAAACACAAGACAGGAAACACCCCTACCTTAAGAGTGACTACAGGGTAATGAAAAGGAATAACAAATTCTTCCTTATCACTCCACTGTCATCCAGATGTTACATTTCTATATTCGGTTCTGCTTTCTTCCATGACAGATGGACACATTTCTTCATTTACTTTTATGTCGCAGTAAGGGAGCATACCAGCACTTCAAAATGCTGCAATTTCCTGTACAGAGAGCCAAAGTACTTTTACATTACCAGAGTGAACAAAAATAGGCAAGGTCGTCACAAGTCCAGGCTCTAAATCATTATACTCAAACTGCTGACCCTTAATATATATCTTATTGGGTAAAGGTTAATTATTTTTTCTATACATGAATGTTATTTTGCTCACTATTAGGGCTCATTCAGACATCAGGGATTTTATCTCAAGACAGAAAATTGGTCTGTGTTTCATCTGTCTTTTTATATAAGAGTTTCGTCAGTGTAAGTTTTTACCAACAGAGATTGGTCCAAGTTTGATCAGTTTTTCTCGATGAGAAACCAAAAAAAACAAGTATAGGTATGAATGATGGATAGCACCCGTATACGCAAAAATAAACAGAAATGTGAATGAGCGATTACACTTATTCATTTATTTTTTATCTATTCACCTACAGTGGGGAAAATAAGTATTTGATATACTGCCGATTTTGCAAGTTTTCCCACCTACAAAGACTGGAGAAGTCTGTAATCTTTATCGGAGGTACACTTCACTTGTGAGACAGAATCTTACAGGCACTCAAAGACCTGTTAGTTTTTCTGTAAGAAGCCTCCTACTCTGCACTCATTACCTGTATTAATTGCGCATATTTGAACTCGTTACCTGTATAAAAGACACCTGTCCGTACAATCAATCACACTCCATCCTCTCAACAATGGCCAAGACCAAAGAACTTTGTAAAGACACCAGGGACAAAATTGTAGCGCTGCAGAAGGCTATGATGAGCTGCAGGACAATAGGAAAGCAGCTTGGTGAGAAGGCAACGACTGTTGGCACAATTATTAGAAAATGGAATAAACACAAGATGACAGTCAATCTTCCTCGGTCTGTGACTCTATGCAGTATCTCGCCTTGTGGAGTAAGGATGATTCTGAGAAAGATCAGGAATTATCCCAGAACTAAACGGGAGGACCTGGTCAATGACCTGAAGAAAGCGGGGACCACAGTCTCAAAACATTACGATTAGTAACACTACATCATCATGGATTAATATCCTGCAGGGCACGCAAGGTGGCCCTGCTGACGCCAGCACATGTCCAGACCTGTCTGAAGTTTGCCAATGACCATCTGGATTATTAGGAGGAGAAATGGGAGGTCACGTGGTCAGATCAGACCAAAATAGAACTTTTTGATATCAACTTCACTCGCTGAGTTTGGGGGAGGAAGATGAGTACAACCCAAAGAACACTGTACCAATCGTGAAGCATGGTGGGGGAAACATCATACTTTGAGGGTGCTTTTCTGTAATCAGGACAGGATGACTGCACTGTACTGAAGGGAGAATTGATGGGGGTCATGTATGGCGAGATTTTGGCCAACAAACTCCTTCCCTCAGTAAGAGCATTGAATATGGGTAGTGCTAAGTCCTCCAGCATGACAATGATCCGAAACACACAACCAGAGCAATTAAGGAGTTGCTCCGTAAGAAAAGTTTTAAGGAACTGGAGTGGCCTAGCCAGTCTCCAGAGCTGTACCCAATAGAAAATCTTTGGAGGGAGCTGAAACATCTGACTTCTGTAATTGCAAAAAAATGTTTCTGTACCAAATATTAAGTTCTGTTTTTCTATTGTATCTAATACTTATTTCATGCAATAAAATGCAAATTAATTTATTATTCTCAGCAGCTCATTCACCAGTGGCTTTCAGCCGGGCGGTCGCATCTTGGCACCGTCCAGGTTGAAAACTGTATATCCCCCTGACATGGATTATGGTGTGGGACACAACGACGGACAGGTATGGTATATTGTTGCTTTTTAATTTTATTTTTATTACAGGAGATCGAGGGCTTCTCTTGGACTAGGCGTGGTTATAAGTATGGTTTAATTGAGATCAATAAAGGAGTCTGTGTAATTTTTTTTCAAATAAAGGATTATTCTGTCTGTGTCTTTATTTACAAACAAGTATAGGATTAGTAATGGATGGGTGTCTTATAAACGCCTCTCCATTACTAAGCCGTGGGCTTGATGTCACCTGAAAGGTGACATCAACCCCACAAATATTACCCCACTTGCCACTGCTACAGGGCAAGTGGGAAGAGTCGGGCAAAGCGCCAGAAAAGGCACATCTAATAGATGCACCTTTTCTGGGCAGCTGCGGGATGCTGTATTTAGGCTGGGGAGGCCTATATCAATGGCCCCTTAACAACCTGAAAATAGCAACCACCAGCTGTGAGCTTTAGCAAGGCTGCTTGTCAAAAATGGGGGGACCCCTCACCGTTTTTTTATTTATTAGTTATTTAAATAATTTAAAAAAAACAGCGTGGGAACTGCTCTATTCTTGATAACCAACCTTGCAGATGCTGACAGCTGAGGGTTGCAACCCCCATCTGTGAGTTTTGTCTGGCTGGTTCAAGAAGATAGGGGGGAAACCCACGTTTGGTTTTTCATTGATTTATTTCCTTAGATCGTAGCCGGCAGCTGTGGAATACCCCGATCATCCGCACCTACTGTCATTGTTATTAGCCGCAGCAAGTGTTGGATGATGGAGGGAAGAGTCCCAAAAGCCCCCACCAGCTGTCTTTCGGACTTGAATGTAACGCTCATCATTCTCCTCTGTTCACCGGCAGAGCAGGGGAGAATTATGAGAGCCGGCTTCAGCACCTGCCGCCGGGGAACAGCGCTTACTTTAGCGCTTCTTCCCCGGCGGCTGTCCGTGTAGTACTGATGCGGCACATGTGTGCCGCACGTAGTACACACACGGACACGGATATCTTCCTGTACTGGAAATATTAGGACGTATGAAGCCGGTCTTAATCAGCAAAAAAATGGGAAATCCACAAAAATCCATATAACTTGGTGCAGAATTGTTCCACAGAAAATTCATTACATGTGAATTTACTAAAGACTAATGTAGAGCTCCAAGATTCACTAATCAGAGTTTGCAGAGCGCACACCAGTCCTAAAATATGATGTGGAGTAGGATATTGGAAATAATATGAAAGGGGTTGTCCAGAGAAGATAAGTGCCATGGGACCAGCACCTCTTGGCAGAATCCCTAATAGGAAGGAGCTGCAGTGCTCCCCTTTCTGCAGTGGCGCCCTAGGAGATGAATGGAGGGCAGTCCAGCATGTGCACTGCTGCTCAGTTTTAAGGTATCGTTCACACTTTCAGTATTTGGTGAGTTTTTTACACCAGTATTAGTAAGCCAAAACCAGGAGTGGGTGATCAATGCAGAAGTGTTGACATGTTTCTATTATACTTTTCCCCTGATTGCTTCACTTCTGATTTTGGAATACAAATACTGAGGTAAAATACTGACCAAATTCTGAACTTGTGACTGAGTGGACTTACAGGGAGGAGTTCCCTCCTCTGACAATCGGGTCCTATTCTATGGATAGGTGATAACTAATGTTCTCTGGACAACCCCTTTAATTTACAAAACATTTAAAACATAATTATTTGCTAAATAATGTTATTTATATCGCTTGTTTTTTTTGCCATATCTAATATATAATTGCCTAGAATACTACTTCCTGCAATTTGTGCCAACTTCCGTGGCTTTGTCCGGAGCTAATGTCCGGAGCTAATGTCCGGAGCTAATGTCCGGAGATAAGTGACGTCAACAGTGTCCAGTGTCTGATTGGTTGCCGCCTGCTGCGAGCGACCAATCAGAAACGTGCCGTACTGTGACACACTCCGCCCGCCATTTTGGTGTGATTTTTGAATTTTTACCTCACAGCAAGTTTCTACTGCGTGGAGGCGGGCCCAGTGACGTTGCTCTTCAAGCTCCTGCCGAATTTCGTCAAAAAAATGAGAATACCATTTACCAAAACTATATATATTTAGTTGTGAAGTGGTTCAGTGACATTTTCACACCAATTTTGAACTTTTGTTTGGTGTTTTCTCCATATACTGCCTATTATTCACTGACTGTTATACTGAGAGACTGCCGTTTATTAACCTCTTCTTTGCCACATTGGGTATATTGCTCTATTATTTGCCACATAAGGACATTGTCCATTATTGACCAGCAATTTCTCTGCAATATAAACTGCCTATTTATTAATATCTGCATTCCTGCAAAGAACTATTGCCTATTATTAACTGGCTATTTTCCTACTACCTGACACTGCCCACAACACGCAAAGTTGTCGTCTGATGTCTTTCATCCCTCCCCTCATAAGCATGTTCATGGATCCTGTGTAACTGTACCTTAAATAACAAGAATTGTCAAGAGCTGGTGAGTGCAGCCATTTTTTGTTCTTTCTTACTATTATTTATTAATTGTATTATTCTTACATTTGAATAAATAACGTATATATGGATTCTAGACTCCCGATTCTTTAGAATCGGGCTGCCATCTAGTACATAATAAAGCAGTATGAAAAATAATAATAGCACTAAATTTAGCTCATGTTATGACATTACCCTCCTAGATATTACAAGACTATTTTTCAGCGTTGATTCAAGAGAACAGCTTTGGTGCCATCTAGTGTTCAAAAATCATACTGTGAATGTGTGTGGGTGCATGTATATTTAAGGCTACGTTCACATTAGCGTTGCGCCGCTGTTGCGTCGGCGACGCAGCGGCGACGCAGCGGCGACGCGCCCCTATGTTTAACATAGGGGACGCGTGCGTTTTTTGGGTGGCGTTTTTCGCCACGTGCGTCGTTTCCGACGCTGGCGTCGGACGCACGAAAACGCAACAAGTTGCATTTTCTGTGCGTCCGATTTTCGTCAAAAACGACGCACGCGTCGCAAAACGTGCGCGTTTTTGCGCGCGTTTGCGTGCGTTTTTCCATGCGTCGCGCGTTGCGTCGCCGACGCAGGGCGGCGCAACGCTAGTGTGAACGTAGCCTTAATCCTCCTACATTTAAACTGTTTCCCAAAAATACTGATTACATGGACGCTTCATCAATACCCATTAGAAATCTCACCCTGTCCAGTCACCTTAGAAAACATCTCACAGCTATTTATTGTGCGTTTTTCAAAGAAATGCTTTGTCCTGGTGACCTACCTAACATTTACGGCGCATTCAGACATCGGTGCATATTGGTCCGAACGCAGACCACAATGCACGAACTTGCCGCAGGTCTCCTTACCAGTATTCAGCAGCCTCCAATATGACCTGTGGCCAGTCCGTCCACTGCGGTCCTTGATCCGACCAATGTGCATGAATGTATAAATGTGGCCTAACTGTTCTACTTAGGACTTTTTGGCTATCCGGCACCATTTAGCATTTAGGGGAATCTACAATGCAGATTTATACAATCTACTGTATATATAGTATATAATACTATGGGTGGTGTATTTGTTTTTTAAAAGTCTTTATTCCTCATTATACTTTCCATATTATTCATTTTCCGTGCTTTATCTTCACTTTACTATTTACTGTGACCTCATATGCCACCTAGTGTCTTGGCATACCATTGATGCTTTAAGGCCCCTTTTACATGGATTGTGGGTTTAAGGGGTTTCATATATTTGTATGTAAACCCTTTTCATAGGTACAGCAGCAGCATGGAATCAATGGTGCTTTACATATGATAATACAAGAGGTGGGGTTTACATACAAAGTAATTATATATACAGTCATGGCCAATAGTGCTGGCACCCTTGAAATTGTCCCAGAAAATTATTGCAATTCCACATATTTTGTTACACACATGTTTATTTCCTTTGTGTGCAATATAACAACACAGAAAACAGGAAAAAAGTCAAATTGGAGATTATTTCACACAAACCCCCCAAAATGGGCAGAACAAAATTGTCACCATCTTTTCAAAATTGTGGGTACACAACTTTGTTTCAAGCATGTGATGCTTGTTCACACTCACCTCTGGCAAGTAACAGGTGTGGGCAATATGAAAATCACACCTGAAACCAGATTAAAAGGGGGAGACGTTGACTCAATTGTATGTGTGTGCCACATTAAGCATAGAGGACAGAAAGACAAGAGAGCTGTCTGAGGACTTGAGAACCCAAATTTTTGAAAAATATCAATAAAACTCAAGGTTACAAGTCCATCTCAAGAAATCTTAAGGTTCCTTTGTCCACATAATCAGGAAGTTTACAGCCCATGGCACTGTAGCTAATCTCCCTGGACGTGGACAGAAGAAAAATTGATTAATGTTTGCAACGTAGGATAGTCTGGATGATGCATAAGCTGCCCCAATCAAGTTCCAACCAAATTCAGGCCTTCCTGCAGGCTCAGAATACATAAGTAGCAACCAAAATCCCATAAACATACTTGGAAGACCAGGGTGGCGAAGACAATTTGTCTGCAAACCCAAATCAAACAAATCAGCTCCAAACAGTATCAGATAATAATAGGAGGACAAAATGAGCAAACTGATTATATCTAAAAAATATCGTATCATTTTATAATGTCATAGAAAAGGTAAAATGTCACAACAATATATAAAACACCATAAACGCATCTTTATGGATCTTTTGCATGCGGGCACTGTCTTGCCTGCGCCAATGTCCTACGCTGTTCTACTTTTGCCTCATCAGATGGGTCAAAGGACCAGACAACTTATCTCTTGTGGTACTTCCAATGTTATATACTATGCCACCTGTTCGTGCCCCAAAATATATGTGGGCCTTACCACAAGAGAACTAAGAGTACGGGTACATGAACATGTGCGGGACATTGGCGCGGCTAAGA